>NC_142208.1:13933434-14247323 GCF_049639895.1 Pseudopodoces humilis | reverse complement strand
TGAATCTCTGTTGCCTACACTGAAATGATAATGTCACTTGAGATGGCTCCAATGGATGCATGATAATCAATAGGTTTGATTTTGTCCCCAAACACCATAGAAAGTCCAACAGAGTAGAATATTTGGGATCTGTCTTACCCACTGAAGCACACACTCCAGAATGTCAATATTAGCTACATAACAAATGTGTTTCTTCTAAGATGTTAAACAGTGAATGGAGGGAGCTGAGATAAGCTTTGTTATCCATCCCAGCCAGAAGGAAATGCTTTGACAAAAGGCACGAGCAGATGACTGAATTGTAACTGAAGTGGTTGTCAAGCTTCCAAAGGAAATTCCATGTTTTTGTGTGCTAGAATTACTGTCTTAATTATTTATCCTTCATTTATGTCAAGGTGCTTTCATTTTGGCAGGTATCAATTTTTATAATGTCCAAAGTAAACTTTGTTCATTGTGAATTGGAAACATCTTGGACAGTGAAGACTGAAAGCCACTCATATTCCTGAAAGATTTAAGTATAGTCCTCTATGTCTTACCACCTAAAAACCTCAAACCTTCTTTTTCTCTCTCTCACAAACCCAACCACCAAAAACTTCTGGTATAAAATCTTGATTCGGATTTGAGTTACTTCTTCCCTTAGGATGCTAGGTTTCATTTTTATTCAAATATGTTTGCCTACATCAGGTAGCAGAAAACAGTTACCTTTACATTGGAAGGAGTTTTTAATTGTAACTGTACTCTGGTGACATTCTGCTGCAATATTGCAATTATTTTTAAGAATCTAGAATGATGGCCTTGTTGTGAAATCTTGGTAGTGACACATGGATGCTAGTAAAGCTTTGTTCTAGTTTTGAAAGATGGACAAAGCAATTTACTTTCTCTCCCTCTCTTTTCAGTATTTTTTCTCTTTAGTGAGGTAAGACTTCTTCTTCCTGTGTGTGCCATTGGCAGCTATGTGTGAAGGTAAGGGTGGAAGTGGGACAGGGTGTGGTTTCATTGTAGAGCTGTTTCGAGCCACTTAAGTCCTCTGATCTCCATCAGCATCTGTGCTATGGTGATTGTAGCAGCATTGGTTAGGTGATAACATTGTAGTCTTAGCTTTCTTTAGTGCTTGTAAACTGGTGGCTGATAGGCTTTGTTGGGCTGTTTAAGTGGAAGTTTCCCACAATCTGATACTAAAATGGAGGTTTTGAGTGAAGCTTTTATCACTCTTTCACCAGTCTCATCAAGAACTTCCCTTTCCTTGCTGGAAATGGAATTTCATGCTGTGTATTTCTAATAGGAGCATGCCATCAATCAGCAATCTAGTAGAGGTTTGTGGTTCTAACTGAAGAGCATTGCACATGCTGTGAAGTGGTTTCATAGTCTGGCATCCGTGTCTATCCCAGACCCTATAGAAACTGCTTGAACTGGAACTTTCCTTCGATTTACTATGCTCTATTTTTATAACCTGATATCAGACACGTTTTCACAGCTGATGCTTTCAATGCCTTTCCTGCAATTAGAGAGATTATGTGCAGGATGGGTTTGACAGGCGGGCAGCGTCCAAAGTCCATGTTCCTTGTGTGGCACTAAAATGCCGGAGTAAACAAATCAGCAATGAGTGCAATTGCCGACCCCAGGAAAAAGGAATACATGCTTGTTGTGCAGCACATTTGTGTTGTCAGCAAATCTAAGTTTGCTTGGCAAGGAAGTCCGTGCCCATTTTGAAACGAGGAAAATTAAGTACTAAGAAGTGAATTGTCTTAACAAAACAGACTACAATTACAATCCAGTCTCCTGTGTTTGGAGTAGCATTAAACATTGCCTCCCTTTTAAGAAAGAATCAAAAAACTACAAAACCCCAATACAAAACAATTACATATGGTAGTCATTTCTTCACAAGCAGAAGAAAATGCTGTAACCTTAAGGTTTTTGTTTACTTTTTGTGAACTTCCTGATTATTATTTGAACACTGGAACTAGGGAAAAAGTGGGGTACTTCACCGTTTACTATTGGGATGGTACCCTGGTGTGCAGGAAGTGAGCATTGCTGTTGTGTTGATACCATATTATACTTAAGTTCTGAGTAGATAAACATCCTTTCTAGTACTTTGAGACCAAGCAGTAGTGAGAACCAATTCTTAGGTCAAGTCTGGAAAAAGCAGTCAAACAAATTGTGATTCCTTGCCAAATTCAAAATTTGATAATTGCTTCCTACTTGAAGTGAGAACTGGAGACTGAGAAGTGACAGCTGCAATTCAGCAGTGGCCCAAGAAATCTGAGTTTCACTGAGACATCTAAGCAAATCTAATCTGTCTAGATCATAGACGAAGAGCAATGTTTAAAAAGTTATTTTTCAAATATCTTTGAATTGATTTATGGATTAAAATTTTGAAAATGTAGTGGAGAAAAAGTGTTTTATGGCACACATGCTCCTTGCACTTTTTTGTAAGGATCCTTGGTGTTTGTTTGTTTTGATGTTTTAAATGACATTTTAAGAAATTAAAATAATGAAGAAAAGAAAATTTTAGAAGATAAAGGCTGTTTATTTTTTCAGTGGGGAAAATAATGATGTGTGTAAGACTTATTCAGGACTTAACCATTACTTTGTTGTTATGGGACAAGAGTATGTGCCAGTTAAAGTTTAATTTGTAAGATTTGGTGTACTAGCTCATGTACACAGTTTCTAATTCAGTGAGCTGATCGGCATTTATAATGTGACTTGTAATATTTTTCAGGATCATGTCACAGATTTACCAGTGCAGCCTCAGTTATTTTAGTTAAAAGAGAAAAGGAAAAATCTTTATAAAAAGTATTGTGGAGTTTTGCTGAGACTAGAAGACAAAGTTTTGGGCAACTTTTTCTTTTCATTAACCCCTACCTCACATGCTGGCAGGGACTTCAGTGCTGCCAGAATTTTTTTCCTTCAGAAATATTCTCTCTACTTTCAGAAGAGTAATTTTTTGAGGCAACCATGACAGCTCTGTCATTTTACTCACACCTCTAAATTTCTCCTTCTGTTGTCAGTCACCAGTCACTGTATCTTGATGATCATGATTGATGGCAAAATATATGGGAATTGTAAAAAGGGCATTGAAAATTGTGTCTAAAACAATCATTTCATGTTCTTACTTTTTAAGTACAATAAGAAGTTAGAACAACACCTGTTTATCTGTAGGTTTTACACTTATTTTTTGCATTTTATATAATGGTGTAGATATACCTATGGAGATATTTGTAAATATCTATAAATGTTTTTTAAAGCATACTTAAATTTGTTTGCACGTCTGGTCTTGATTCAGTACTTACGATATTTTGCCAATGTTTTACTGTTTTTCAAATTTCATTTTAAATTACTAACTTCCCATTAGACTCCAGGGCTTAAATGACAAGTAAGGAGCTGAGAGAAATAGCGAAAGGAATCTGAGTCATATTTTCCTTGAAAGAGCTTTATGCATTTTTGGAAAGTGAAACATGACAGTTATATTGCAAGTAAATAAAATATATATTTGGGGAAGGAGAAGTGGTTATTGGGCTTGCATGTCTTCAAAATCTCTGCACAGAAGAGGAGAAAAAACAGCAAAGAAAGCATTTTTTTTTATGAAATGTATGTAAATTATTTTAAGAAAAGAAGAAACCAAACTCTATCATGAGTGTTATTCAATGACCATGGGATTTGTCCATTTATATGAAGTAATTGCCTAGTGAACTTTGAAAATCAGCATATTCCAGCCTGTAGCTGCTGTGTGTGCCTGTAAAACAGCAGTATTTGAGGCTGAATTGACACCACTTGCTACTATAATAATCTCCAATAATCTATCCCACGGATAGAGCTTTGTTTGCTTACAGGCATGTATATACGGTACCTACCTTCTACATTTGGGTTGCTTTACAACCATGTGTCAAAAATGCTATTTTTGATATATATGATTAGTGTCATGAGAGTTCAGTTTATTTTTTAAGTGATAGTGGCAGAGCTATGTAGGCAAATTCTTCAATATGAATATAGTCATGCCTTGGGAAAAAAAAATAAATAAAGTCCTGCTTGGCATAAAACTTATTCTGAGGAAGGAACTGATAGAAGCTGTACCCTCAAACCATCTCTTACTGGTGCAGGCTGCATGTCCAGAATGAAGCTGACTCTTGAGGTGGCATTCTGCTAGCTAGACTGGCTGACCTTTCTCTAGCTGGGTCATGTATCAGGTGACCCATCCAGTTACCCACCAGTGTGCAGGAATTTTTCCATGTGGGTCCTGTGGAGACTAGTGCTGTCAAGAGGGGCAACTTCTAGATGCTAGTTATGGTCTAGGATTTTCAGAGGGCTCAGAGATAATTTGCCTACTCCTTTAGGGATGAGAAGTGAAGATATTGGAGAGAAGCCAGCAGGTTCCAGTAAATTGTTTTGAAGAATGCTGCTAAGTGAAGGAGTAGAGATTAATCTTTTCAATTTGGAATAGGTCTTAAAAGTGTCTCTCACCACAAATTTAAAACATGCTCTACTGTTACCACAAAATAACTTGAAAACCTTGTCTTTGCCATTTGTTTGACATGAACAGGGTGCCCAGCTGCAGCCACAGACTCCTTGCTGTTACTGCAAAGGGAATGTAGCAGGTCTGTTCATGGTAAAATGTGTCTTTGGGCTTTCTCTGGTTTCAGTTCCTATTGTGGCTGCAAATGGCACAAGTTCATGAAACTCGCCTTGTGAGGCTGAATAATAAGTTTATCTGCAAGGCAATATGAAATTGTATTGTACCTTTAATACCACATGTGCATCCCATCTGGGTTGGGCTGGGCTACAACATTGGGAACTGAATTGTGTGTATTCCAGGCTAAAAAATGAAGGGCTGCAGTAAAATCTTACTGGTTTTAGGTTCTTAACTTGTTTGCTTGGGACTGTTTGCAGAAATGCAAAAAATAAAAACAAAAACCAAAAATACCCTCTTCAAAGGACCTTGCTGTTTTTATAAACAACTATCCTGCTTTTTTTTAACCCACAAGGTGGCATTTTATTTCATAATAGCTAAATTTAGTAATGGTAATAAAGTAGTTAAATTTAAGTAATGCTAACATTACTAATTATACAAATATAGTAAAAAAAAAAGACTACAAATAGTAAATTTAAGACAAATGAATCATTTGAAGTTCTTTGGCACAAAAATTTCTGACCAAGTTGTTTAATGACATTAACAGAAGTGTTGGGGAAAAGGAGTTTTGGTTTAGATCACTATTTAATTTTATACAAAAAAATGCAGAAATCTGTTTTGATGATCATTTTTTGAACATGGAATCATGGGAAATGTTTTGTTTTCCCTGTGAGCCAAGGCAATGTATTTATTTCAAGTTTTATTAAATGAGTTATAAATTTTCCTAGCAATTTACTCATAGCTCAAGAGGTTTAATTTGCATGTGTTGCCTTTTACAATATGCTTTTCGTAATGTTGCAGATGCTTCTTCCCTAGCTTCAGTAAACAACAGGCAGTTGGCCAGGTTTTTGACTGAACGTTTGCCAACTCTGAGAAATATTAGTTAACTCTCTAGTGGCCACTGAATGATTTTTAGCTGACTTTATCCAAAAGAATCTGTGAAGATTAAAAATTATAGGAAGTAAAAAAAATAAGATAAAGAACAAGTACTTTGCTAGACTAAACACAGGAGAAGAGATTTTATTTCTGCATTTTAATAATTTTGGTTTTTCTTTTTTTTGAGCTTGTATTTAAAAATTGGTTGTTTTCAGAAATTTATTTGAAAATTGGTGATGAAAATGATGTTAAAAAGAAATATTTCTCCCTTCAGATTAGTGAGGATTCTTTATTCTTGTACACAAAGAATACAATACTCAAATACAATTAGGTTTACCCCTACTGTTTGCTTTCATTTAGAAAAGCCTATAAGGACACTTTTCTTCTTCATCATAGTAGTCCAGACTGTAGTAGGGGTATTTTGCAGGTGGGATGGCAAATTGTCTCATGAGCAGTGGAGGTAAAGAAGTCTGGTTTCCAGCAGATTTAGGCTGTATTGTAGATGATGTAGTAGAGCTCAGCTCCCATCTCTGTGCCATCTATGGGCTTTCAGCTTTCTTCCAGGTTTCTTGCATGGTTTTTATTGCTGTGTCTTGAGTAAGTCCCATTGTATTCTCTTCCAGTCTGGAGCTACCTGCCTGCTTGTTCAGCTACAGCCAGTGCAATGCGTGGTGACCAAATCTGCATTTCTTCCTGTTAGTGAGAGATCCAGTTTGAAAGTGTTTCTCTCATTCAGCCTCTCATCCTCTTGGGGTGTTTCTAGGAATGTAAGGTGATTTCAAGCTTGCTTAAAATTTGGTCATTTGTCCCAAAGCTATGGTTCAAAAGACATAGGCAAGAATGGCTTGTCAGCCTGCTTGCATAAGGAAATAAGGAAAGGAAACGAAGCCAACCATGAATAAGAAAGAAATGTCAAACATCTTGTTGAATGATGTGCACTTGGAAATAATTACAGGCAGTCCCATGATTAAATGCTGTCAGTGTAAGTGGGGCAACAGGACAGACTGAAGGAATGAGCTGAGTGTGAATTACCTGACTAGACACTTGGTGCTCTTGGAAGAACCTGTCTCTCTGGGTCTGTGAACACATTTGGGATAACTGTTTTGAACAGATGATCATAAATGGAGCATGGTGCAACAGTCATTTGAAATGGGATGATTTTAAAGGTTGAAAATTCTGAATCCTTTTGATATAGATCCAGGTTACTCAAGGCTCACTCTGGGTATCTAAGCTTGCGTTTTTATTGGTGTTACTTTTTGCTCCACAAATGCTCTGATGATGTGTGGCTGGCTTTGGGCTGACATTAAATACAGTGAAGATAACACAACATCAACCATGCCTGATCTATTGCTTTCTACCTCAGATTCATGTAATCATGTTACCCCTCCCAGAGAATTCCTCGTTTGTGCAGAAGTACTGCACTCAGTAGCATAAGGATGCAATGGACTAGAAGAAGTTAAATACTCTGAAGAATTGTACATACCCTTCTAAACTTCTTTTCAAGCTCTGAGGCAAAACATTTTCTATCTGAGGAAAAAAAAAGCTGTGATTTTACAAGCTTAGCATTTAAAAAGTTACCTTACATTTTCTCAAGCAAATTTAAAATTAGGCTCAAGTGGTTCTACTGTTAGATCCAGAAAAGGTGAATATTAGGTGATTTGTTTTGTCCTTCTTACTAGAAACATGTGTGCCTAGTGTGATGTCATAAACTGATGTCCTAGTGTGTCCAGCAAGAATTATGTGCCCTTTTACTTTGCTAACAAATAGCACCTATGACCCATTGAATTTCACTTAGACTGGATGAATCTGTTTTCCCCAACATTTCTCATTTTTTCCTTCCCTCTGTCTTTTCCCTTAAATGATTCTGGGAAGGGAGGAGTGTTGCTTAGCAACCAGTAGGAAATGGTCAATACAGACATAAATATTAAACCTTTCCAGCCATGGTGAGAAAATGGAAAAGTGTTCCTCTTTTTCATGGGGGAAATTGTGGCAAAATGGTAACTAATTCTTTTTTGATAAACATGACAAAATTGGTACCTCAGTTTCTCTGGAGCTCCTGGAGAAGGAGACTTTTTTCACTAGTTAATAAGAGGATGCTCATGCAGAGCCCATGGACCTCCAGTGTGGTATCTTGTTAGGGAGTGTTTGTGTGTGTTTGGTTTGGGTTTCTTTAACAATTGTGTTAGAGCCTAAAACTGTCACTTTGGAGCTTGGCTCTAACTCAGTCATATACTATCACCAAACTACAGTTATAAATGATTCTTCTTTTTGGCCTAAATGTTTTTCATGTGCTTTATAATTTTTAGATGGAAGAAAGTAGAAAGTACAATGCATCACTACTTGTCATCGTACTGCAGAAATTATGTAAGAACAATAAAATCCACTATTGTTTAATGCTCCCGCTGGAGGGAGAAAATATGTGCCATCACACATTGTTTGAAAAAAATGTGTTTATTAATTCGAATGAATGTCTGATTTCAGTAAGACATTTACATAATACTCATGAAATCCAGTCTTAAGAGAAGTAGAGAGACTTCAAACTATAGGTAGCTACTGTGATCTGCTTAAAAGTAAGCAACTGGAAGCTCACTCCTGCAGTTCACATTTATTTAGTCAGTAAAGTCTGTGCTTGTGTTTACTTTGCCACCAAACATTTTGTGCCCCCTAAGCTTAGGAAAGTGTGTGAGCATTAAAATACCCTGCCAAAGATCATTTATTAATCGTTTAACCACAGCGGTAGAAGCCTGGCCTCTGGCTGTGTGTCCCACCAGCCCAGCCAATGCTTCTCCATTCAGGCAGCTTCACACTGTTTGGGGCTGTCTGCCCCATGGATGTCCCTGGGTTATGGATCTCAAGTGTTATGGATTGCCCAGGAGTGCAAGCTGGAAAATAATTGGAAAAAACATGTTGGTCTGGTAGCTCCAAATTTTACTGGAAGCTGTTCCTGGAATACTGTGTTTATTGAAATGATATGTGCCATCATATACCAATCATTTCATAACTAGGAAATGAGAATATTTCAGGGTTTTCAGTAGTGTTTTCTTGAAAAGCAGCCTGTGTGAATTTTGATTGATATGACACTTTAGAACTATAACTAAAACTGTATTTGTTACAAATGAATGACCACTGAATCAATTTCTTTAGTATATATTTCTTTAGACTTGCATCATTAATATTCAAAAGGGAATGTCTTTTACATTGTGCTGCAGTTTATACTAATGTGGGTTCATTTGCTTTCATGTTATTAAATCACTCTTTTCTATTGAATAGATAAAATGAAGCTGCATTGTTCATGTGGTCTGTAGAACTGTAGCAATGTGCAGTTTGGTACCTACTGCATTTCCAAAGCAATAAATACATGAATAAAAAATCAAAGGTAGTAGACAGGATTTTGCTTTGATTTCCACAGACACAGCATGCCATTGTTATAAAAGAAACCTAGTAAGTAGATAAAAATTTGCTTGTATTTGTTAGCTGTTTTTAATGCAACAGCTAGTGTAGTCTGTATTACTTTTAGGATGATCAGAAGGTGCAAAACTACTTCTTTACTTAAAATTAATGTATCTATTGGAGCTAAATTTAATCTTACTGCATAAAAGACTTATAAAATTATTTTGTGTGTATAAAACTTCAAGTATTTGGCTCAGGCCGTATGTTTCACTAAAAATCTGTTTATGACTATCAGCACTTTTAAAAATAACAAATATAAGCCATTTAGAATTCTCCTCTGCTTTTATCTCACAGACATATCATTGTTTAACTGGATATACCTGACTGTTCTCTTTGAAGCAATTGAGAATTGCTCTAATAATTAGAAGTTTAGAACACACATGGCTTTATGATGGCTTTGTTGACTTAAATGCTCTAATGGCTTTGATTAAGAAAAAATCATGGGCAGCCTGAATTCTACCTAGGAGCCCTTTTACAGGGTTTCTGTTTGTGTCTGTTTGTTCAGAGGAAACTTGCCAGAAAGAAATTCAGCCCTCAGTGCTGCCTCCTTAGTTCACTATCAGGGTCTTGCTTTTGAACTGAGAAGTTCATATTTTTCTCTAGAATTAACATTAGTATTTCCCTATAAACCTTACATTTGAAAATGGTTTATAGACAGGTGTGTCTGTACTGAAACCATAATTTATTTTAAAAATGAAAATATATGAGCTGCAGTGTAACTCTCTCTTCTGTGGGGTAATTTGCAAAATGTCTACAATGAATCCTAAAGAGGAAAAAAATAATTCCTTGCCACAAAAAATGCTTTCAAATAATGATTACTTTTAAAACTAGGGATGCATCTGTTGTCTTAGTAAGAATTTATTTGGAAAATAGAATTTTCCAGAAATGCTATTTTCAAGTGTATCGTTAGAGAGTTGGCTTAATGTTTTAATCCTGGAAAACTTAAATGTATATACTTATCATAATAAATTTCAGCAAACTCTTGAATCTGATAGCAGTGCAGTATTCTTCATGTCTCTATATGAGTAAATTAGTTATATAAAGCTTTTATATGTCCTCATTCTCAATTTTTATCAATATTTTAGTTTTTTTAAAACTACATTAGCAATAGTTTGCTTACATACTAACATCAATCAACAACAATGCTGGGAAATGTGCCAGCTTTATCAATACCTTGGTTTATTTTGGTTTATGAGGTGTTTTCCATTTCTACTTTAAATCTTGTATCTTTTCTCTCACTTGTGTAATACGGTGTCTTTAGTGCTTTGAATAAGAAGTGCTTGTTTGGAGACTCTGTATGTGCTCCTAAAGAGTCAACAGTGAAAGAAAAAGGCTTAAATATGGTAGAGGAAATGTTTGTCTCTCAATTTAATGTGTTTTCTACATTGATTAGTGTCGAACTGCTGTCAAGAACTCAGTCCTCTACAAGCACACGCTGTGTCAGGCCATGAGAGCGTGAATGCTTACCATTCCCACTGCTATTTTTTTTTAAAGCCTCTCAGTGGTTGATTAGATGATTTTCATGCTTGATGTAAAGCTGCACACATCCCATATATTATCCTGAAACCATTAAATCCAGTTCTGTAGGCAGATGTTTGTGTATTCTGATAACTTCTGGGTGGAAAGCAACAGGTGTGAAGCAGCTACAAGAGTCAGAGAGCCACGCTACGCTGAGCCGCCTTGGCAGCTCAACTCGTGGAGCGAAGGAAAAGAGAGATGTAGGTCCTGTGAGTTTGTACTTCACAAGGCCTGTCCCCCTTGCAGTGAGGTGGTGAGAACCTGATGGTCCTGCTGCTTTAACAAGTACTGCCATTTGTCACTGTCTTGACATACACATTTCTGCTTGAGGGACACAGAGAGCAAGGAGGCATTAGCATCTTTCCTGCAGAAAGAGCATTGTTGCTTTTTTACACATTGGGAAGCATAAATTTTGGTTTTGCCACTGAACAAAACTCTTCCTGTTAATTTGGCAGGCATTGCTTAAATGAGAGCTCTGAGAATGGAGCTTTGTACGCTTTTTGTGAAGCATCTTTTATTGACAGCTGTTTTCACTGAAATATAGGTTTTTATAATGAAAAATAGTAATATTGCTGAAACTTCAGGAGAGAGTCTTTGTGAGTGAGGACATCCAAGTTAAAATAGCTTCAATGGGAACAAGATGCCTAGGCTTGCTTTTTCACTGGTAGAGCCAAAAAATGAGATGGCGAATTTAAAGTTAGATTTTAAAATACATATAGGGAAGTGAGAATAGCAGGACAGTGAGAGCTTCCTTGACACCTGCTGTCAGTAGGACAACAAAATACATTTGGTAAGGTTACAGAGACAGTCTTTGGGGAGAAGTTCCACAAATACTTCATTTCCAAAGAGATTTAGAAAGGTACAGCCTAATGCACAGCCAGTTAACAACACGTGACATTAGATTTCTACAGATTGCAATGCTTGGAAAATTATGGTGGGCCTAGGTCTGAGCATCTATTCCAGCTGTAAAGATACAGAATTAAGTTAAAACATCAGTTTTTTACTGCGCTTTAAGCTGAGTTACATACCTCAGACCTTTTCAGCTGTAAAGGGAAGGCCAGCCCTGTCCACCCCTGCTGAGGTTGTCTCATTTCATGCCTCTTGTCCAGAAACTGGGATTTTTAGGGCTCCTCACATACATGTTTTTAGAAAGCTTTTATATTGTTTTGGCATTTTCTCAATTTTTAGAGAAGATATAGTGATAGACCAAAAAAGGCTGAGCACAGGAAAAGAAAATCTATCATAAAACAAAGAAATGAAAGTATGTATTTTTCCCAAAATCTCATTTACCATAGGATTTTGGACATAAAAAAGAAAAAAAAAGAAATTCTGGGGCAACTAGAGATGTGAGATGACACTGTTTTGTCTGAAGCTCATATTGGTAGCTAAACATGAGGGGAAAAAAAGTCTCTAAGAACACTCCTCCAATTGTATGTATAATTTCACATTATAAATGCAAGCATATATAAATTTACAGATGCTAAGGCACCTTACTTCTTTCCCTGCTTTCCACCAATCTTGTCAGTAATATTATTGTGCTTCTCTGATTATGACGTACAGGGCATGCAGTGGTGAGTGACCAATGTTTAAACATTCATTCAGTATTAGCATGTGTAAGAAATGTAGGATACTTTCATTAATTGGATGAGGGTTATATGTGTTTCATTTAAAAGCTGCAGTGATCACTAATGGAATGACCTCAAAGTCATTATCTGTTAAGAAGCAGGAGAAAAGATTGTTCTTCATGTTCAGTTGTATTTGTCATTACTTGTGAATATAATTTCCAGATAAAATATAGTTTTAGCTCTCTAACTACTCTAAGGTTGGATGGAATAAATTCTTTCAGCTATCATTTAATTTTGTCATGCTGACTCTAAATAGCACTTTTTTTGGCCAGCTTTATTTATAAGCTGTGGTTTTTAAATGAAGAACACTGAATACTGTTTCTTATTTCATTTTTTTTCCTTTTGTGTCTTTTTAAAATTTTCATAGCCTTTAGAAAGACAGTGTAGACGAGAAGGCTTCTAATATTTCAGATACCGTAGCATTACTCAGAAGTCCGCTAATCGGTTTTACAAAGCTATAGTGTGCTGTACATACCAGGTGGTTCAGGGCACAATTCCTTTGGGATTTGTGTTTTGTCATTAGGGCACTAAGATTTTCAGTCTTATTTCCCCCTTGCCCTTGATGACATGCAGATTTTCTTGATATTGGGAGATCAGACTAGTTGCTCTGATTCACTTCATCATTTTATTTGACTACCACTCTTGAGATTGTCTCTCAGCAATCTCAGAAGTGAACGTGCACAGAAGAAAAAGTTAAAAATTTACTAATTTAGTAAGAGAAGTTATTTATGCCCTTCTTTCTTAAAAAGTTTTCTTCAAAGAAGGATCAGTAGCAACATTGTATGACTCAGCTAATGATATGCATAATATCAACTTCTACTGAGAGTGACAGAAGTTGACGTAGATTTCAGGAATTTCCTGAACAGCAGTTGTATTATCTGGTATCTGGATAAAGTCTTGAGGCCTAGGAAAGTTTTATCTTGACAATTTTTCTGTTCTTATTGAATCAAGAGCATCTTTGGTTTGACTTTCATTTTCTAAGTCATGGCCAGAGTTGGGACTCTCTTTTGAGTTGGGAGGAAGCAGAGGGCACCATGAAGGGAAGCTGTTGGTCCAGGAGACAGAGAATGAGCATGATGGGCTAACAGAGAAGAGATTGCTTCTGCTTCTCTTCAGTAAAACTCTCTGAATTTTCAGGATAGTAGTGGTGCTTTCCATGAGTGGAGGAATGAAATACAGTATGTCCAAAAGCACTACTCTGTCTCTTTAGGTCAGTTTTTATCTGTCTCATGTAAAGTATTAGGTAGAAGTAACAAATACAGGAGTTTAAAAGAGAAAAAATATGTCTGTTCAGATTGATCGTGCATGTAGCTTATTTAGAAGATTTTGTAGATTGCATTGGATCAGTTGACCAAAACAAAAAGTAATAAATTTAGTCAGCTAGTAAGTATTTAAAAAGTGAGAAAGAAAAATGGTTTTTTTCTGAAGGAAGAGGAATTTGATGGGTCATAAGTGATTGAGTGATGAGGAAGATTTTCATGTATCAAATGGTAGCACCAAGACTGATTTATTTTAACGAAATTCCACATTTATTGTTTGGATAGTTCTTTTCATTGAGATCATAGAATATTCAGGACAACATCTCTTGGGTGAGCCTTCCTTTTCTCAGTATCATACTTTTCATTCTCATTTAATATTTAAATTTCCCCTTTGTCACCCTAATAACTGGGCATTTATTACTGGTATTCACAGAAGAGGGGAGGTGGGTGAAATATTTCAGGTGAGTCATCTGATTTAACTTGGAAAGGTTTCTGTGAGGAAAGAACAACTTTTGATTTATAAGGGAAGGTTGTCTGTTATAAAGATATACATGTTGGAATTTATTATCAAGAATCTGCTTTTAATTTTAGAGATTGTTTACCTAAACTACTATGTGTCAGAGCTCAGGACAAATTTCCACTTAGCATTTAATTTTAGATACTTGCCATAGTGGACAGTAAAAAATGGGTCCCCAGAATTCGTGGCATCATTATGAATCTTACCTTCTGGCAGCCCCTGCCTGCAGTTTGTCTTTGAAATCTCCTTGATGCTTGTTAACCCTGCTCTGACATGTAACAGTTCCCGTTTATTTATTGGACTTTGCTCATTTATGAAAAAGTACAGGAATTATTAATGGTTTAGTATCTACTGATGTATTACTTGGGTGGAATTCAAATTCTAGTAGTTATGGTAAACCCCTTTATAATGAAATGAACATGGAAACAAGAAGGCTCATTCTTAAGGTTAAGTGTCTTTTGCTATATGAACAATTGTCTGTAAAATATTGTCTTACCAGCTTTTTGTTTATGGCAATAAATTAGAAATAAGGACGTTATGTATGAAGGGAAAGGATTAAGAATATTTGTGTAGATGATAAAAAATAAATAACCTGATTCAATGAACCATCTATTGGGTACATTGTCATGGACTCTGGTGTTCTGTAGGAAGCTGATACGTCTCTGCATCCTGCAGTGAGCTCCTGCCACAGGATTGGGTTCACGTGGTATGCCAGAGCAGGTAGCAAGTGCTTCTGTGTCAAATCTGAATGCCCAAAAGCTGAAACTAAAGCCAAGAAACCGACTCTTCTGTGATTTGGTCATGATTTTGAGGGTTTAATTTTGTTCTAGCTTCCCTGGTGTACTGCAGGAGGAATTAATATTCTCCTGTGCTGTGTAAACCCCATGTTTTTGCTTTCCTTGAGGGAAGCATATGGAGCTTTGGGCTTGGATTTGCATAGATAGCATGTTTGTTTTTTAAGATTTTAATACCGAACATAATGACAGTACTGGGTTCAGAACAAAGGTCCATACAGCTCAATACTTTGTCTCTGGCAGTGGCCAGCAGTGGAAGAGAAGAGAACAAAACCAGGGAAATCTATAATGATACTTACCGGATGTTTTCAGTGATTTGCAGGGACTGGGTGAGAGAGAGGCATTAGTGCATTTGAAAGACATCCTTTTTATATGAGCAGTGTACAAAAAAATCAAGCAGTGAGCAGTTGTGTTGTATGTAATAGATGTTGCACTGGGAGAAGACAGAGATAGCTGTGTGAAGCTGAGTGGATGAATGTTGTAGTGTTTATAAATCAAGAAATGATGGGAGCAATTCTGTGTAATGTAAATAGCACTACAGCTTTTGTTCATTTGGCTGAACTTTTCACGCTGTATGGAACATGCAAAAGAAGTGCTTTAAAGGTAATGGTATTTCTCTATTTTTATAACTTTCTTTTTAATAGTGTTTTATTCCATGAAATGTTAATGTTGAAAATATTCATCATTAATGCTAAGTATGAAAAACAGTAATCAAATTCCATCGTTCTTCATATAAGCCTATCCATCACAAAGCATGCCCTATGGCTATATATCAATTTTAAGCATTAAATTTACACAGTATTATCTTAGCATTAGGTTAACTGTCAAATAAAAATAAAAATTAATAAGCTGGAAAAAAGAAAGAAGAGAAGACATTCCTCATTTAAAATCCTCAACTGATCTGGCATAATTGAAATGTCTTTTAGCAGAAATGTTAGCTTTAACTCGGATAAGACTCAGCTCTCAATACTGTTTTTATGGTAGTCCAATATCCTATAATTCTTGGGGTACAAAACTACCAGGTATAAATGCTGATAAGGTCCAGGCGTCCTCCTTGTATCTCACTGACAACAGGCGTCTGTTCAGACTTAAAGAAGATCCAGGCAAGCTTTCAATATTGAGATGTCTGCCTGATTGTTCAAAGAGATTAATGAGCTTTTCCCCATGTAGTCCCCAGTTTTCAAACTTTTGCTGCCATTTTTCCTTGCAGTCCTTCTGAGCCATTGTGGAGTTTGGACACCTGGCTGCAGCATTTAAAAATAAAAAAAAAAGTGTGAAGAACTGAACACTGCTTTTACTTTACAGTTTAAGAACTGACAGATTTTTGTCTGATTAAATACACATAAAGGACTAGGTGCATTATAGCTTTCTTTCTCTTTTCTTCCCTGCTTCCTCCCTCCTGTTCTTCCTGTTAATAAGATACCCCAGATGAGCTATTTAGTCTCTGAAAGTATCAAAGTAATAGAATTTTGTTGTTAGATTCTCATTTGCTTTGATTTGGTCAAATGTGATACGGGAAATATTATCCCTAATATCTTTTCCTAAAATTAAACACATCTAAGAAAAGAAATTGTGCAAATTCCACCTCATATTTTATTTGAAATACTAAAAACATATGTATTTCTTTGATGTGACTTGTCTTAACAAGAATGCAATGCAAGGAAATATTTTTAATGAGTCAAACCTTTACATTTCTGAGATTTATGCAGAGCCAGGTTCTTTTCATCAGTGTTGACTCTGTGTTGTTCTAAATTGCTTGTTTTTGTCACCAGAGTTTTTCTGCATATAACTCCAGTGTATTTGTATGGCACTGTAGTCAATATGTAGCATTTTTCTTTCTATTGTTTGTGTTCATTTATTTAATATTTTCTGAATGGCCTGGCCTGTAATGAGATTATTGGCAATAAAATCGTAGTCTTCATGAAGTTTGCACTTCTGTGAATTCAGATTCAGAGTACAAAATTCTAGTAAAGCAAATAAACACCCTCCACTTGGTTCACTTTGACACTAAAATATCCCTTTGATGGTGATGTTTCTACTGGAAGTCAGATTTAAGCTGTAAAATAAAGTAGCTGTGCAGAGAAAGTTAAGTTTTGATCTCATTTCTGCAATATCTGTCTTAAACAGTTTTTAATATTGAAAATACATTTCAATATATACCAGAAACAATTTTCCCCTTGCTACAAAAGGAACATATTTGTGTTGTTAACATATCCTATTCCTTTTGCCGCTTCCACTATTTGTTCTCTGCTTTGCTCTAAGGTATGAGAGACATTTGGGTTTCTGTTCAGGGAGCTGATGAACAGAATTAAAATGGGTTCTTCCTATCTCTAATTTAAAAT
Source organism: Pseudopodoces humilis (assembly GCF_049639895.1). NCBI lineage: Eukaryota > Metazoa > Chordata > Aves > Passeriformes > Paridae > Pseudopodoces > Pseudopodoces humilis. Next base: position 14,230,321 of record NC_142208.1, on the reverse strand, counting down.
TAAAAAGTGGGCTAAAATATTTTTCTTAATGTACTGTGAGCTTGAACAGCAAGCAAATATTTCTATTCTGGTATCAATCAGAGAATGAGCATGAAAAATACTTTGTCTGCTGGTCATGGGATGCAGGTGAGATAGGAGTGACATTGTAACTTATTGCACTGAGACAATCAGGTGAAGCATTATGTTGGTAGTTCTAAAAAAGCTGTGAAATATGACTATCACTGCTAAATAAGTTCTTTAACCTTGCACTGGAAATGCTTTAGATTTTGTTCTTTTCAAGTGGGATGACAAAAGACCAAAAACATTTTTAATACAAACGTCTAATGCATTACTGTCATAAATGTTCTCTCAATGTATATATATAGAAAGAGAACAATGGGCTGCAAGGTACTGCATATTCTGATGAAATTCCCCTACCAGCTAAATAAGTGATCTGAAAAGCACCTGTTTCAGGCCTGGAATCTGTATAATCATGTTGTTCAATGTTTGATCTCTGTTGAAACTGGCTCTTGGTTTGTTGTTTATAGCTCCTATGTGAATATTTTATATTGGCAGAGGTCTTTAACAAGAGATTGCCCACTTCCCTTTCCCAAGTATTAATTGTGTAATAGGCATAATTTAACATGATCAAAATTTGGCAAAGTTCCATAAAGCAAAAGAAATAAATGACTAATTTTCACTGTTCTGAAAGACTGGAAGTAGGATAACTCTCAGTTCTGTAGGTCTGTACCAGTGCAGGTAAGCAAAAAGTGAATGACACTTGTTGCTGTTAATATATTTAGGTTAGTAATGACCCTTTATCAGGTATTTTTAGGATAGGTATGTAAGCATGACAGCACATAAAATGAGTTGTTGATGAAAATAATGCACATTAATTTGAAAGAAATGTTACTACATCTGACATCTGTTCATGCATCTGACAGTTGAAAAACAACTGACTAATTATGGACTTCTACCTGAGCTTTGCCCTGTGTGAAAAATATGAATATGCAGAAGAAAAGAGATAAAAAGACTACTAAAACTTTTCAGTGGGTGGCCTTACCTTTAAAGATATATTGAATTTGGTCACATTACACAGCGTAATAAACGTACACAATACTTGTAATAGAAGTTCGACTTTGAGTATAGCATATTCTAAAACTGATTCCAGAATTGACTCTTATGTAAAATACAGTATGGCTTTTGTCTTGATTTAAACAACTAAACCAAACCCAACAAAAAACCTCAGCAGTGAAGAGAGCTTCAGACTCTGTTCTGGTAAGAACATGCTTCTTATTTCCAGTCTGAGGTTGGATAGCTTCAGTCTCCAAGTATTCCCACTCTTGCCACACTGTCTGTTGGACTGCAGACCCCATTACTGAAATTTCCTACTGGCTGTTTTCAAGTCATGCCTTTCATTTATTGCACTAGTGTTGAAATGGACTGATTTCCTTGGGTTCTGATATGAAATGCTACATGCTGTTCTAAATATTTTAGTCTTCTCTGCACTCTTCTAGTTTATCAACCTTATCTAATTAGCCTTATTAGAGTTACGTCTGTAAAAGATCGTTTCCTTACTCCTCAATGTTCTTACACACCCAGTCATCCTATTATCCTTTCAGTGCTGTTTTTTGTAACTAGCTTATTTTCTATCGCGGTCCTGAGATGTTTTCAGAGGTTTGGAAGGTCTCCACATAGTCATGTCCTGTGCTTCTACAAGAATGAAAAATATTATAAAATATATTGATTGCTTTTTTGTTTTTCAAAAGGGGTGTTATGGAACAGGAAAGACTTCACACAACAGTGCTGATAAGTCATATGAGACCTGGAAAAACTCAGGAATGGAGCAAGAAGAGATTATGACAGCTTTATGTTAGAATGGGCACAAATAAGAAAATACTATGCAAAGTATTATTTTGTATAGAAAAGACTGCTGAACTCTGTCTTCACAACAGTTCAGTTAAACAGAGATATTTGTAACAGAGAGGTGTCTTCATGAAAGGTGACTACATTATGCAGTTTGGTATGGAGTTATATGGGTAAGGGTGTATGAATGATAAGAAAATCTGTGGTTGATAAAAGGGTGTTCAGAAATGGTGAAGTAACTTGTTTCAGTGTCAGAGCCAAATTAAAATGTACAGGAAATCTTAACTTCTGTCTAGTCTGTGCTGAAGCAATTCCTTAATGTTGTTTAAGACAATGTAGGGAGCTGTATGAACTGAGAGGGATGATCCCAATGCTGTTTTAACCCATTAATATTAAACTAATCTAACCTTGTAATATAGTATCAACATTTAATGTTCTGGTGTATAAGACTGAGCTAATCTTAGGTACAGAAGCTATTGGGTCTTGTGAAATGAGGGAGATGAATCATGAAACTCTGGAATCTTCTGAGCCATGTCAGTTCACAAAGGACGTGGGTTTTGCCAGTCTCAAAGTAGTTAACAGAGCCTATTTTCTCTTCAGGAAATTTTCAAATAATGGTTTATAGGGACTCTTTGTTGGTAAAATTAGAAACATGTTTAAATAGAAAGACATAAAATAAATAGCTAGGTAATTCTAGACTCTATACATGAGAGTATCTCCAAGTATGACAGTGATAAAACGTATAGAACAAATGAACAACAGAATGATGTAATAGCAATTTTAGTAATGTCCTGAATCAATCCTGCTTATCTGTAGTATTCAGCGTGAATTCTACTTGCAACGGTGTTGTACCTGTTAGGCAGTTTCATAAAGGCACTATGTTTTTTATATAACATTTTGTCCCTTTAGAAATTATCATGACGCATGTCAGGAGCTTTCACACTGAAAAAAATATGTCACATTAGCTTCCAAGTTTCTGATTGTCTAAATAACACGGTAACTCAACATACAGCTGTCTGGCATTTTGACAGTACAATAACCCATAATTCTTTCTGCCACTCAACACTTCAAGGTTAGCATTTTGTAGTTTGCTCTCAAGGAGTATTCATTTAAATTTTCAAGAGGCGAAGAGTTGAATGCTGTCTTATACTGCTCTTTTGATTTATTTTTTATTTACTTTTCTACTGTATTAAATCTTTTTAACCATATATGCATGTATTTTTATTTTTAACCTGCAACTTTCCAGGAGGTAGGATTTTCATCTACATCTCTGTTTTTCAGAAACTGGGGGCAGTGAGTATTTACAGCAGTACTTGCTATAGCAGGAGTTTGTCTTGCATCATAGGAAAGCATCACCTCCCTTGGTATATTGCAGGGGGTCACAGATTGCTTAGATATTGAGCAGTTTTTTCACAGACAACTGAAGTGAAACAGGGGCCTTTGGGAAGAGCTGCTTTCAATTCCAAGCTTACATCTTGAGGTTTTGAGTGAAATGGAAGTTTTGAAGTTCATAATGAGACGTTTCAGCAAAGTTTTGTTTGTGAACGTAATATAGTTTAATCTTGTTGGGAGTGGTTTGTAAATTAATTGATAATGTTGGGGAAATCATTCTTATAAATTCTTAGATACAGAATATTTTTCTAATGACAGGAAGTTTCTGTTGAGAAAATGGAGGCTAGTAAGTCATGCCAAGGGTTCATTAGATATTTTAATGTTGTGGATTTTGGTGTAGATAAAATTTTAAATATTTGGTGGAAGTTACTCATTATTTAAGTGTTCTGGCCTGCATTTGAGCATATCACTATGCATGTCCAAAGACCGCCTGCCCTTTCTGACTGAAATTCTTGGTAAAGAAAACACAGAAAGGCAACTAAGACTGAACATACATAATTTTTGGAACACTCTGCCTTGGGCAAATTTTTAGAATCATTGTCCCATTAATACAGACCTATATATACACATTCATTGTTCAGTGAAGACAGGTATAAGGCCAGGAATTGTGTTAGTTTTTCACAGATCCACATATAAAAACTTGAGCCAAACATGTCATAACCTCAGCAACAGCAGTGCTCTGACATTAATTTTATGACTATTTTAAAATTAGTGTTGCAAGCCACACCATATATATTTATGTTCACAATGATTACTGTATTGAAAAATATATATGTTTTAGAAAATAAATAGGTTTTGTATCCTGCAAGGGAATGAGATAAAGTACAAACATTATTTAGAATACAGGGAAAATATTTTTTGTCATTGAACAAAACCCCCAACCTTTCCATGCACTTGCCCCCCTCCCATCAGTCTGTGGCTATCAAGAATTAATTACAGCTTTTAAAGAACCAAACTCCTCATGTATTATCAATGTGTGTGCATGTGAGTAGTATAAATATGTCCTAGAAATGCACAAGAATACATTAAGTGGATTTTTTTTTTCTTCAGCGCGATTACTTTTTGTATGGTTCTGAGAGCAAAATAATTCAGTCTTTTAAATCTTGGGAAAATGGGGTATTTTTTGAGCTCTTTAAAAGAGCATTTTTACCAGTTCCTTTGACCAAAGGAATTTTCAGAGTCATATCTGGAAATAAAAGGGATGAAATTAAGAACCATTTAAAATTCTCTATTGAGAAATAACCAGCCTGGCAATATTACTGCAAGTTCTTCCCAGACACGCACGAACCTTTACATGATCATTCCTTTTTTCTATTGTGCTGTTTTTCCTTTCACTCATTGAGCTAGGCTGGAAAAGAGAGAGAAAAGATTGTAGTGGTTAACTTAAAAAAAAATATAAAAATTAAAAATCCTTAACTAGTAGTCCTAGTAACAGAAACTGAATATTATTCCAAAATGTGCCTAAATACCTAGGTAAACATGTCACAGTTGTTGTAAGAGAAGGCATCTGGGGGTTTCTCACTGAATTCTTGCTCAAGTGCAGTGTTTTCAGTTCTCAAGGCATAAAAATACATCTGTGGCAAGTGCCTTCTTCAAGGTGTAAACCCCAGCAGACAGTATGAAACATATCTTAATAGAGCTTTATTGTGCTCCCTTTCCTTGTCCACCTTTGCTTTGTCTTCATCTCTCGCTGTCTCTTACTTGCTGAGTTCTTTTACTGTCATTCTCATAAGTTTTGACTGCTCTTTCTTCTTGTTACTGTTTTAGACAGGCTTTCTCTCCTTCTAAATCTTCTTTATCTTCTGGGGAACATCCTTTCTGCTTCAGGGTTTTCCATTCTTTGAACGATATTTGTACATGATGGAGAAGGCGCTAGACCTCGAGATCTTGTAAGTGACTGTGGTGTGCACTTTTAATTGTATGACAGCTGATAATCTGGATATTGGGGCATTTGTCAAGGGGCATTGGGAAGGTTGCTGTGCAGATAAAGAGTGTGCTTCTTATCAGGGCTTTGTTGATCACAAGGCTGCAGTAGAAAGCACAGAGACTCTGACTTGGGCGAGCCCTGTTGTGGCAGATACTGCTGGTCAGTGGGTGAGGCTGCTGAGCTGTGTGTGGCTCCTCAAATAAATGGACTGAGAGAAAGGCCACAAGTTCAGGTGGGAGGGTGGCACAAGAGTATTGTGAGCCTTTTTAGAGAGGCCTCTTGCTTTCTGGATTTCTTACAAGACTTCTTTCTTTCTACATGTGGAGGATGCCAAGTGCTTGGGTTTTTTCAGTTTGTGATGTTTTACAAAACCAACTCCTATTTTTTGACACTCTCATAGAACACTTTGCCTTCTATATGGACTCTTAAAATTTCACATTAAACAAAAATTGTTCACAAATACATCATTGAAAATGATGGAAAGATCAGGTGCCTGTTTTTGTCTCCTGCTGGTACTGTAGCTTGGAAATCTGCAAGAATACTTTTGCTTAAAATTTTAGTTCATAATAGCATGTTCCAAAGGGTGCACCTGATGCATTTATTCATCTTACCTGGCAAAAGCTCCTATCCCATCAATATGTCATCACCATTTTCATTTTGAATACCTCTCAGATGTTTAAAAAACCTTTGTCTACTATTCTCTTATACTGAGCCTATATATTAGTTAAGTCTGTGGACCTGTCACATCATGCCTTGGAAAATTGATTATGAAAGCTGTGACATAGTGTTTTGTGATGCACTTGGGTACCAAAAATAAGTTTTAAAAAATGTATGCCAGAAGAAAAACAAAAATTAAAAAGGAAAACATTGGAGACTGTGGATTTTAAAACATATATAATTATGTTTCCTGGATGCCTTTTGACTTATTAAAAATTAAAATAAGGTTGAAACAAAGCAAGCATTTAAGAATGTGCCTGCAGCTCCTGTTCTCCAAGTAATTGAATACAGGATTTCTTCTGTAACCCTGTTCCAGCAAGAATATGCACTGCTTAGGTATTCATTTCAGTGGCATTGACAATACTGACAATATAATTGACCTAAAAAGTTCTGGATTTCCTGTTAATGCACTTTAGAAACGTACATCAACTACAAAAAAATCATTTCTATCTACATTTCACTTGATTTCCATTTTCAAGAAAGGAGGTTTCATCATTATTATTCTATTTGAATAGCACTGATATCTTGAGAGATGGAAGGAGACTTCTATTGTATGCAGGAGTACTTTATTTCGATATTTTCTTTGTCTGATTATACATGATAAACACACATTAGTGACATTCCGTGCATGTTTTGAAGATAAATGGGATATCTCTTTAAACCATTCCTGACACTTCCTAACCTGTGGGCTTAATGGCATATTCTTTCTTTGATTCAATAATTTGTCTGTCAAAAAAGCTGTGCTGACATTCTCGTTGTTGTGGGACTGAAATGGAAAGAAATCTCTTATCTTTAAGATAATTTTTGAAAAATCGAGGAGAACATTTTAGGATAAAAATGTTTTAAAAATGATTTCAGTTGGAAAAAAAATGTAAGTGTTGACATTATACCAACTGCTAGATGGCAGGTGATAAAAGGAAGAATGTTATCTAAAACTGTAAGTCCCCTTGAATTAATTAGGGAATGTGTGAAATCTTAGAAATGAAGACAGTTTCTACTACTATGCCTTGCATAAGTATTAGTTCTGTCAAATAACTAGTAACTTTTAAAATAATGGACTGTAGATGTTGCTAAAAGAGTCTGGTTTGCCAAACCTACGTAGCTTCCCTGTGTAAGGCAAATATTAATGTATGCATGTACAAACGAACATGTATTTGTGTATGTATGTTGTCTGTGGATGTATGTATCTTTATATGAGTATACTGGTGCACTGCCTATCTAAAATTGTCTACTTGGCCCTATTTTGTTTACAGAACCAATAGAGAGGAGTAATTCCCACAGGCTGTGCAGATCCTTTCCATTTTTCCTAGCACAGTCTGGTGTAAAGGGAAGGGTAAAAGGCATAAACTCTGCATGAAACAAAAACTAACCCAAACACTCCAGTTATACCTGAACAAGTAACATTGGACAATATTAGGGGCCAAAGGTTTGAACACTGTTATATGTTTGTGGTAGCTGCTTTCCTGCTTTGGAAGTTTTCACTTGAACCATGCAAGCTGGCTCTGAGTTCTGTCTTAGCATTGCCAGAATTTTCTTACCTTTTTTTAAGGGTATGACAGATATAGCAATTCTAGTATTTTTTTCTCTCAAAATATTATGCTTTTATTAGAGGTAGATTAGGCAATTGGCTTCACAAGAGAATTAGCTAATTCTGGGTGTTTGATTGAGTACTCAGGTCCTCCTTTCTTCATTGTTTTCCCTGAGTTTCATTTTTGCCAGTGAGCACTCATCAGCGCTTTTTCCAGAGGATTTCTTAGAGCTACTGTCAAATGTGCCTCTGGCTGGATGGCTGGCTAACAGGGATTGATCTTGCACAGGATGTCTGCCTTAATTTGTCTTTCCTGATGATTAGTCTTGTCCCGTTTACATTGTAATTGTGAAAGGCTGACCTGGTGACTGTGGCCTATAAGTTACAATCTGAGGCTTAAGCTCCTCGGTTCACAATATGCTTGCAAGGGCTAGAGAGCTCCAATGTGTTTTGAGATGCTTGTCACCATGGCAGGCTTCAGAAAACTTGGGTGGTTTAAATACATCAGCCAACCAGCAGACCTGCTGCCACAATATGTGCAATTGATAGGAAAGGAGCAAAAGGGATGCAGACCTGTTGTGAAAAATTACCTGGAGTCCTCCTTTCCAAGATTCATAACAAGTAGAGCAATCAGACTCTGACCTAACGATGTTCAAAGGCAAAGAAAGAATGTAGTTTCAGCAGCTGATATAAACAAGGTGAAAATCTCTCTCTCAAATCAGTTTTACCCTTCAAAAAAACTGCCTACGACTGAAATAAAAAAACACAGTCCTAGTGGGGATGTAGCTATGTTGGTCTAAAGGAAACCAGTTAGAGATCAGGACACAGATATGAACTTTGTTTATGTGCTCAAGAGTTTAAAAGTTATCTCTTCTGTAGCTGAAACCACTGTAAATTCTAGTTGCAGTGCTTTCCAGGTCACCTCTGACACCCGTGGTGGGGAAGCCCTTTGGTCAGTCCCACTCGAAGAGTATTCCTTCATCCAGTGCTTGAAGGGTTGAACAACAGTTCTTGAGAAGTTCTAGGAATTAGCTGTTTTGGAGTCTAATCAAATAATTTGCAATATAGCTGTATTTAGAAATTGTGAGATGTGTATTGCCAGCTTGATAAAGTTAATGGAAATGTCCGTCTCTCAGCTCTGTGGCAGTGTTGTTCTGCAGTGTAAAGCTCCCAGTTGTGCTACTATGCTCTCAATTATTCCTTTCATTGTACTATGTGATATATTTAAAATAGGAGAGTACTTTTAGAAAAGATGGTAATTTAAGAAGAAAATATGGGTTTTCCTAGTTAGCAGCACAGAATCTAAAACCTGAAGTAGTATGGGATTTCATTGGATGATTCTGAAATTAGTCACAGACTTCTGGGAAAGCACAGTGTTATATTTCCAAATGCTGTGACTTTTCCTTCACAGTTCTTTTTCATCCAGATGAAATGAAGTCCAAGGTCTGATTAGTCTTGGAGAGAGTGTTACAGATGTGATACCTGGGGAAAAGGTGGTAGCTTTTCTTCTTGACAGTGGTGAAACTTGTGCCCAAGCTGAAAAATCAAATTCAACAGGCTATCAGCATTAAGAAACACATGTTTACATTTCTGATGTCTGACATCACAAATGGTCTTTAAACCTAGACTTCACAGTTAAGCAGCAAAATTTACTGGTAGATTAATTGGTTGAGAATTTTTTAATGACAGTATCTAAGGTTAGGATCAATATAAATGTTATTGTGAGCTTATCTATTTTTAATCTGTTCAGTCTGAACCAGAACTGGTGGCATTTAGTTACCATCATCATGAAATAGTAGCAGTTTGTATATGAATGTCCTCTGGAATGAGACAAAAGCTGTTGATCTGATTGCATATTAAACCTTAAGCTACTATTGCAACAGTGTTAAGAGATTCCATTGATGTGAAATGGCCTGCATAGGGTTGACTGATCTGTCTTTGCACAAACCAACTGGTGAAGCATTCAAATAAAATGATCACTCATAGATCCCTCAAAGAAGGAGTGGGGGAAAGAAGGGGGAGGAGGAGCTCCACACAATAAACAAAGCAAAAGCACTCAATCCTTTTCAAAGACTTATAAATATTTAATAATCATCTGTCTACAGCCAATCTAGAAAAAGAAATCTTTAACTTGGCTGTTCTAAAGGCCCAAACCTGAATTTTAATTGAGGTGGTTTCAAAGTTCACATTACTTAGTCTGGCGTTTCCTTGGAAGTAAAGGCAAAATTTTCCTGGGATGGGGTGGGAATCTTTCCAAATGTAGGTATAACTGTAGGCTAATCTGGAGTTTTGGTAGGGCAAAATAATGCTGCCCATAAAAAACACTGGTCACTTTCATTTTAACTGAAGGTAAATCTTAGCTGCTGAGACTATTTACAGAAATTGTTATGTGTGTGTATACATATATATTTTTAAAATGTGAAATAATATGATATCTAACAACATTAGCAAGTTTTTAAGAACAGCCTTTATTCTCCCAATCCCTTCTTCTAGGTTCTATCTCTGGAGGCACCTGATTCAAGTGTCCCCTTGGATGAACCTCTCGTGTCTCACACTAGCCAATTTTGACAGTCTAAGTGCTCAAATTGAGCCATTTTGTTCTCTGTAAAATAAACCCAGGGCCATTATATGTGATTTTTCATTCACACACCCCTCCCCTTCTCTTCATTTTTTTCCTCCTCTCCTTACTACAGCTCTGTGAATGTAGAGTTGCAACATTGTGAGGACCAGTGTTTTCACTCCAGGCATGTCAACTTCAATCTGCTGCGATTTGGTGTGAAATCTGTGCCATGGTGTGGGGCAGAAAGGTCAACCCCCCCATAATTGATGTTGCTTATTCATCTGCTTCCCGTGTATTTTTCTCTCCACACACTGGGCTTTGTTTGGATAAATTGTTTGAAGATTTACTGTAGTTCTTAAAGCCTGAGAAGCGGCTCCTGCTGTACAACTTCAATGTCCCCGCTAGGCAGGAGGCTCAGCTAGGATGACACATAATGGCATTTAGACAGAAAGATCTTTTTCTCCCAAGACAAAATGTAGAGGACGTCATCTGGCATAACAATTAGGACAATTTTCAGACTAATTTACTATGGAATCGCTTTGTACACTCCCCTTGTACACTGATATTTAATATGCTAATTGCTATTAAAACCTGAAATATTATTTTAAAGAACTCATGAACTTCAGAAAATCATCAAAATGTCTGAATGGAGGAGAAGAACGGGATAGGAAAGAAAGAAAAACTTCTAATGAATGTGATTTTTACAATTACACATAAGTACTTTTCAGATTATTAAGGAAAAGTCTCAATGGTCATAAAGATTCTGAATTTAGTAATTTATTGTATTTTGGGTCACCTACATTTGTTCTGCTTATGTTAGCAAATGGCATCATTCGAGGAAGGAAAAATAAAAGTGCCATTTATATACTCAGAGGGGCTTGATGGAGATTTAAAAATGAGTTTTACTAAATGTAATAAAATTCCTTGCATTTTCAGATTTCCAGTGAGCATAGATGTCAATATTTGAGCTCTGTGGTAATAAATACAGCAACAGAAAACTACAAACTTTAAAGAATGTCTGTGTCCTTGTGGCTGTAGTCCTTAAAAGAGCACATAATTTATTGAAAGAAATCCTAAAAATAGAAGAAATGCTCACTTCTTTAGTAAAGAAGGAAAAAGCTTCATCACCGAGTAATCCTGCCTGCAGATTGAATAAAATAGTTTGAAATCATTGTTTTGATTTTCATTGACTGAAGGCTAGAGCAGCTTTATTGGTTAAGCTGTTAAATCTGCTGTGGTTTAAACACACTTTTTTTCCTGATGCACCCTTGCTTCGATTGACCTTGAAACGCATTATCTCATCCTTTTTGATTTTTCAGAAGAAAATGTATGTTGCATCAGATCATTTGAAGCTGTCTTAAAAAAACACTGAATAAATGTGCTTTACTACTATTCTTCTTCAAGGATAATATGAAAGTGTAATTCATGAGTATTTCTTCTGCAATCTACTAGGTGATATCTGCCCCTCTTGGTGATTCACTGCAGAGGCTCCACCTGGGCCTGGTGGGCAGAGTCTCTGCGAATACTTTGGTTTAGTTATGGAATGCAAATGAACTGCATCTGGAAAAAAAACACCTGGCACTCTGCTTTCTAAGGTGGTCAATATAGCATGATGCTAAGATGTTAGAATTCTGAAAAAATCATTATCTTGATCAAGAATAATGGATTAAAGAAAATCCTTTTAGAACTGAAAGTAATTGACAGTAAAATTCAAATAACTGAAATGGTATAAAATGCCCATTAATCAGGAGCTGGAACAAGTTTATGGTAGTGCATACGGCTAAAAGCAAACCTCTCACACAAGCATGCTGGTTTCACCCTAAGAATAATTCTGTTCTTGGACTTAAAATCTTACTAGCTGCCCTTTCTAGCTCAAATGTAGTTACTTCAATGTTTTTATATTAATATTGTGCCTTTGCAATATTTTCTTGTTACATGTCTGTCATAAGGACTTTAAACAAAAAGAGTGTGAAAAGATTCTATTATAATATTTGTGTGTACCTTAGTAATGGCTGTAGCATTTATTTTATGGATTTGTCATTTCTGCATGTTCTTGTTTGTGCTTATTCTTTAAATTAAAAACTCTTGTCCTTAACTGTAAAATCTTCTAAAAAAAATCTGACACTTCATCTGTCATTTTAAAGACTACCATTATGCATAAATAGTTGAAAATTGCCTTCTTTTTAAATTTCTTTTAAATAATACACATGCAGTCTTGGATATAGGTGAATTTGCATTTTGGACCACAATGGAAATGAGATACAAAGATCAGTAGGAAAATAATGAAACATTTAATTTAATACTGCTCCACCCAATTTATTAGACAGTATGATCGTTAAAATATTGGTGCTAAGAAAGTAGAGAATTGAAAAAATAACGACACATTCAATTGAAAAAAATAATGACATACTTTATTTTTACATATGTTCCATTTTGAAATGAGTGTGGGGGAAGCCATATTGTACCTTAGATACCTGAAAACAAAATTTAAATTAAATGTTTGACAGAAACTACCCTTCCTTTAGCTTTAATCCAGGCTGTTCTCATTCCTTTGAATAGTGATAAAGAAATTCATTCACACTGTTCTCCCTACCAAACTTGGAATACAACCTTAAGGCTAATTTACTCTTTCTTCATTTGGAAGTGTTTGGAAAACCTAAAAATATAATTTCTCTCTTCAGGGTAATATGCCTTTCCTGTCAGGTGATGAAGCAGAATTTGAATTAGTTCAGGATTACTTTTAGTGAAATGGAAGGGGTGGCTCCCTGTGTACTCTCTGGAGGTGCACTACAGTAGTTCTAAGTAATTTAATGGCCTGGATGGATGTTTTGCAATGGCTCTGTCTGCTTAAAACTTTAAGGTGTTTTGGAGTTGGCTGGATTAATGGAAGAATTGCCAACACAAAGCAGATCAGGATGACTGGGCTTTCTTGTGAACAGCCCTGGCAAAAAAAAAAAAAAAAAAAAGAAAAAGTATGGTTCCCAGGACTAGGCAGCACATATTTCATGTTCATTTCTATGCCTTATTGTTATGTATTTGTACCCACTTTTTCTTTTTGAAAATAACGAGTAGGAGGAACATGCAAAGTGGTGTTTTTACCAGAAGATTTGGATCTACCATTTGTGGCAGGAAAAGATTCTACAGTTTTGTGACATGGGAAATTGAATTTTGGGGGAAGGCTTGTAAGTGATGGGAGGATTAGATTAAATAATGTTTTAGTTATTTATTTTATTTAAGCAAGCTTTGTCTATTCTATATAAATATATGGGACTCTCAATTTGTCATGTAGTTAGAACACACAGTAAATACAGAGAACAGCTGCATTCCTAAGCTGTGAATTTTTAATGCTTTCTACATAACAAGTATACTTCATGGCATATATCAATACTAGTCCAAACTTTGTCTACTCTTGTAGTCTTTGAAATTACCATCTGTTTTATAGGTGCTGGGTGATTCACATTGAGGTGGCTTCTTATCTCCCGTTCATCTGGGCCCAACTGGTGCTGCTGGTAGCAAGATAGATCCAGTGCATTTCCTTTGGGAGTAGGATTAGTCATATTTGTTTAAATGAAGTGTGAAGTCAGCACTGGTGAAAAGTGCTGGATTGACAGCCCTTGAAGATGAGCTCCTGGATCCCTGTGGAACAGGGAAAAGAATTGCTTTGTTTTACTGATGTACCTCTGCCCTGACCTCGGACAGTTCATTGCTAATAATTGGGCAAGTGTAGTCTCCAGTTGGTTTTGAACCTGCCTTCTGCTTTGAATCTGATGGCAAGCTGCCAGCTGAATTTGCTTGGGAAGAACTTCCTCCCTGGCAGCTGGACCAGGACTACAAAAAATATGTTCATTTTATCAATCGATTAGCCCTCAGTAACAACTTGGGGCAGTTTAGCTTGCTGCAGTTCTCCTGCTTCCTGCCTTCCCTTCCAGGTCAGTTTTAACTGGATCATAGCTCTGAACTGCTAACCATGGGACTGCAAGAGGGTTGGGGTGTAGCTGAAGGGAGGAGGAGGTGAGGTCAAACAGTAAAAGCAAAGAATAGCATAAGAATGTGGCTGGCTAGGTTCTGATTGGCTTAATTATATTACACTGTAACATTGCAAATTGGTGGTCTGAGCTCAGATTAAACTAATAATTTGGGGTGAAAATTTCTAATGTTGAGGTCTTATTATGGGCAAAGGGACTCAACTCATTCCAAAATTAATTTTAAAAAACATATATCCAAACAAAGATATACAGATTCCTACAAAAAAAAATTCCTACAAAAAATATTTCTTTCTATTGAATCTCATACCATCCTGAATTATGAAAATGACCCTTGAATTGTTTTGCATGTGTGTTGTGGTTCTGTTGACTGTATTGCACTGTCTGTCGTAGTCCCACTATGTTTTCAAAAGGTTGGTTCCATCTGTATCTGCTGTTGGTTTTTTTCCCCCCCTTTTAAAAATCTCACCCTGAATGAATTTTGTAAATATTCAGTCTTGACTTCAGCTTGCATTGCGATGTCATCAATTATGACAGACTGCTGCCTCTTCTCTCTACTCTTCATCTTTTCCCTGTCAAAATGCACCCTTTGGCAGAATATTTTTCAAGGGCTAAATGTGAGTCTAAGGGAGTCACTGTCAGGGTATTTTTCATAATTTCAAAAATATTTTTCTCTTTCTCTTGTTTATAATTACCTCTTGGAAACTTCAAATTGAAATGTTTCTTTACGGGTTTTTCAACACATGCACACTCTACTGAGAGAGCAGGGCAGATTTGAAGGTTATTGATAATTTTTTTTGCCTTTTTGGGGTTGGGGGAAAAGGAGGAAAAAGATGGTATAGTATATATAGTCTATTCCACCTCGCCCCCCACCTCAATAAATATGAAAGATATAAGTACCCCAAACTTATTCTGATATCCCTTGCATGGGAGGGTTTTCCCTCCCTTCCTCCCACATGTTAAAAGGCCAGCTGCTCCTGGTCCTTGCATCCTGTAGTAGATGAATAATGAAACCCTAAGGCAACAGCAACTGTTCGCAGTCTGGAAGGAGCCACAACTGAATGCCTAGGGAAGACATGGACATTTTTGTCCCTTTTCTCTCCTGTTCTCATAACCAAGGACCAATTTAGGTCCCAAGATATCTAAAATCTGTAATGTAGGCAAGCAAATTTTGCTCACCAAAAAAACCCCTACTTTTTCTTTTTACTTTTTTATCTTCTTAGTAAATATTGAGATGGCTTCATTTGTGCAGTCTCTGAAGCATTAAACATGACATTCATTTCCCTACTTTTGCTATTATACATGTGTTAACTTTTCCTACTGTGCTGCCAGCATGTAATTTTATTGTGAGCTTCAGGATTATGGATTTTCTTTTCCCTAAAGTTTTGTCTCTACTTTTTGGTTCTTGTGACAGTTTTGGCTGTTAATTTTAATGAAAGTATCTCTGATGAATATGAGAGCAGTTTGTACATGCAAAAACAGAAATAAACAAGAAAAAGTCAAATGAAAGAAGAAACATAACAAATTAGGATTTTATCATTTCCAAGCAAGCCTAATTAGTTTGCACATTGTGGAGATAGTTCAGCTTTGTCCATGAGAGTGGCTCTGATAAAATGAAAGATATTTGTTAGTAGATTCTACATGTCAGGCACCCCCTTTCCATTTAGACCTCTTCTCTGTAGCTGCCTTTTCCCTGCAAAGTGTTTGGGGTATTTGTGTGTCTGATTTTTAGTAAAATTTCTTTCCTCATACAGTTCAGATTTCATAAGATGAAGGACCCAAAGACTTTAGAAAGCATTTTGTTAATGTTGATTTTGCCTTAAAGTCACATGCTGTTTTAGTAATAGGTGAGAATATGACAAGTTTATTCTATCATGTTACATTAATAACATGTTCTCTTTAATGATGTTAAATTATGATCTTGGATATGGAAAGATGCATACATTTTCACTTTTTCCATTAGATTATCTTTTTCTTCATGCTCTGGTCCCAAATTCCAATTTTTAAAAAAATTCAGAATTCATAATTCCAAATTCAGTTGAAATCTGAGAATTCAACATTTGGTAAACATAAAAGCCTCTACCCAAGGTATGTTATATTGAGTGTAGAAAAAGCTGTGCTATTTCTAAAGGCCTCTCTGTTAGAAGAGACAGTGTTAATGTGTTTTTGCAGGGCTTACACCGTTGCCCAGGTTTAGCTGAGGTTTCCACGTGGTCTGTTGTTCTTATGTGTACTGAGAGCTGAAGTATGGGATGCCCTAAACTTGCATTAGGTTTGCAGGGATTTCCTGACATTTTAAGGAAATGGTGGCCATGCCCTGACAAGGCAAATAGAGTAAAGGCATTACTTTAGGTGATTCACAGACTATTGTTTTGGTTTTGCTTTCTTCATTTAGAATTTTGAATCCATAAAAATGATTTGAGGTTTGTGTTGGTGAAAACCCCTTTTTCAGCAGAATGGCTAATCCAATGGTGAATCCAAACCTTTCCATCCCTGAATGGCAAGTCCACACTCCAGCTTGTAGAGCTGTTGGTTATTGTGCATGCATAGAGGAGGAGTATGGCCTGCTGGTTAAAACAGGGAACTACCAGGATACTGAAAAGTGCAATTCCTGGCCCTGTCATATAATTTCCATATGACCTTGGGCAAGATATGTCAGATAAAACTTCACAGGGGCATAATATAGCTGAACTGATGAGATTGTAGTGCTTTTAAATCCTCTTGAGGAAAGTTGCACAAAAAGAAATTACTACTATGTTAGAATAGTTGTGAAAATAAAGTAGAAGAACTGGCATGATTAGGAGACAATTTATTGACTTTTCTTTTTGGCTGTTTAAAACTTTTCTAACTTATCTGGGGTTAGAAGAGTGGATGCAGTGTGGGTTTGTTTCTGCCCTTGATGTGCACGTGCAGCTCCCATTAGTGCCAGCAGGAGCCCTGTGCTTGCATCGCGAGGGGAGAATGGACCCCTGTGTGTGTAATGATAAGTTACATAGCATCTTGTGGCTCTGTGTATGATTTCTGATCTATTGTGCCAGAGATACTACAGCATGAGAGAGAGCTGCTGTCATTTTCAATAGGAAGTGAGAACTTTAAGAGCCTGAGAACTGTCCTCTTTTTTGAATAGCACTTTTGCTGCATGAAGTGTAATTTATTTTTATCACAGCAGGCATAAAGCTTCCAGGTTTTCATAAAGAAAAATGATCCATATAGAGCCCATGTCGATTGAACAATCATTTGAAAACCTGTAAATTCAAAACACAGCTCTTTCTCAATGCAAAGTATTGTTCATTTTTTTGCTGCAGCTTGTAATTTTTTTAGTCCTGGAATTTCATTAGTACTTTAGATGTACTATGAAAAAGTGTTTGAATGTCCGTAATTATATTTCTAGACATCAGTTTGCCTGTAGCAGGACACATTACTTAATTATAGTAACCAAAATTTCTTCAGACAGGACTTTCTGGGCTTTCTGAATCTTTCAGGGTGGTATTCAATTTTTTAATTTATTTTTTAAAGTAACAAATGTGTATACATCATTAAAATTTTGGGAAGAAAGTGGAAAGGAGAGGAAAGGATGGGGAAGAGGGGGGAAGAGAAAGAAATTGTTTGCATCTTGCCTGATACACAAACACACAAAAAGAAAAGAAAACAAAGGGAGACCAGTTATTAGTCCTACAACTTGTCAGTTTGATTAGTGAACGGTTGCCTCTCTCTCTTCTGAGAAAATACAACATCTTTAAAGGATGTCCATTCTTAAATGTAGAAACCCCTGCATTGTGTCTGTTAATGCATAATTGGACTGTCTTTTAATATAAGCAGAGCCACTTGTTTCTGAATATAAACCCTGCACCTCAACAGGTCAGGAAGATAGTAAAAACCTGTTGTTTGGCTTTGTCTTGGGGAATAATGGAGTCGCTAATCTACTTGATCTCTGGGAGTCAGATAAAGAAGAAAGTGAACGATGCATACATTTCAAAGATGGAAGGCACTTGTAAAAGCAATTTCTTTGGAGGGAAAAAGTAGAGCAAAGGCTGTTGGAAACCTTTTAATTAGTACTAATTACCTCAGCAGAAAACGTTGGAGGCTTGAAAGGATTTGTGTCAGCAAGTGAAAGATCAAAGATTGCGACGCTCGCATTTTAATCTGTTGGCTATAAAAACGAATAAGGGGGTGGTAATGGGGCCCATGAGAATGACAACCCAGGTGGTGGAGGCCTTAATCCCTTCTTTACTGCTAGTGCCTGAGGCCTAGTTCCAATTACATAATAAGATGATTTAATTTTTGCTTTAATTTTAACAAAAATTAAGTTTATTTTAGCCTTCAGTAAGGACAAGACAAGGTTTCCAGACAAAATCCTCTCAATTTATTTCTTTTAATGTTTTAAGTCCAAGCCTTTACTTAGCTTTTTTTTTTTCCCTTAAGTGGCTGAAGCTGCTCTGTAGAAGGCCAGGAGGCAGCAAAGGTGCTTTGATGTGGTCCCTGCAAGCGGGGAGGGGCTGGCAGTGGGTCACTGGTGGCCACTGTGGCGGCATTTGGGAATTCGGTAGTGCCTTCTCTTTATTTTTGTTTTGCTTATTTGTTGTTTGGGTTTGTTTGCGTTTTTGTTTGTTTGCTTTGTTGTTTTTTTTTCTAACAAACTGCCTAATTGCGTCAGTGAAGAATATTTTATGGGCATGCTTGCTGTGATATTTCACTTCTGTTTTCTTTCAAAACACTCCATGTGGGTTCACATGTGTGAGGTAAATTACTCTTTTTTTTTTTTTTTTTTTTTTTTTTTTTTACAGCAGGAGCAGATTATGAGCCCCTCAGAAATCTAATTGTCATCAGATTCCACTATGGACAAAAGAGTGAGCATATGGCTGAGGCTGAAGAGAGGCTGATGGCTGCAATGTAGTCATGAAATGGATGGATTTATGTCCAGGAATTTCCAACAATTCTACGCCACCAGGCCCAGCCCTTGTGTTGATGGGAAGGTAGATAGATGCCTCTTGAGATGGCATTGGGTTTATAATTCAGCTCATGAAATCAGCTGTTATCTATACACAGTGAACTGCTAGGAGTTGAGTATTTTTTTTTTTTAATAATTGGACGTTTACTAAAGATTATATTACTTACGCTCTGTGGATTCAAGCATGGTAAATTGCAGCCAGTCACAGTTTTGTCTTCACAGGTAATTGGACTAAAAATTTGGATACAGTGGCAACACAAATAGTCAGGCCTCTATTCTCAATTAAAATTTTAAATTTATTCATTCAGCAATTAAAATCTGAAATGAACTTTGAGCTAAATACTTTATTAAGTTTTATACTGACTTGTAAAATATTTTAATTGTGTTAAATTACTTCAGCATCAGGTTCTTATGGTGCATGATTTTATGTTGATGTGGTAGAAAGCAATGTTCATTTTAAAACAGGTTGTTTTGACAGAAGTCTTTTGGTCCCTCAGTAGGTTTTGTGTGTATTGGTGTGACAGGAAAGCACAAAGCAACCTTTTCAAAGGTAGGACTTGATGATCTTGGAGGTGTTTTCCAACATTAGTGTATGCATGGTTCCATGAAAACCCAGGTGTCAGGGTTCATCAGAAGAAGATTGTCTTCCTTTTACTTCCCTTTTCCTAATCTGTGGAGTGTCCAGTGCCTTTAAGCATGCCTAAAGGACGAGTTTGCATTGAATTTAGTCCTAGGGCATGGAAAAGCACCAGGACTGAGACCTGAGTTTCTTTATGGAGCAGTGTAGGGGAGTAACATGGGCCTGTTTTTTTGGGGGGTGGCTCTTTCAGATTGCTCCATCTCCATCATGGCAGGTGACTGTCCTTGTGAAGCTCCTCAGAAGGACCCATGGTAGTGTTCTGTTTCTCCAGGAGGTGTTGGGGCATCCCTTTTCTTTAACATGATCCTTGTACTGCTCTCGGGTGTGAAGAACCTATGAATATATCTGGGCATGGTGACCAACTAAGATTGTATTGATACGATCTGTGTCGTGGTAATTATTAATCAACATAATTTTCATCCCCAGACTATCAAATCCAGAGTTGTTGGGTTTTTAATGCTGGGATTTCTGCTGGACTCTAATTTCCCAGTCATGTTTTAGACAATCTTATCAATTTTAGGAATTGAAGAGAGGGGAACCAACACACACAAAAAAAGCCTGTCATTCTATAGTCCATCTTCTTGGACTGTAAGATTGCTGGCTTCTCTCTTTCCCTGCCAGTGTTTTGTATGGTTTAATTTTAACTATGCTTGAAGTGTAGAAATGGAGGACACTGATGGGAGGGCACTGTACAGCATTTTTTGTTATATGTATTTCCCTTATTTTCTTGGTTTTATATCATGTATGAATTGAAAGAAATGTATTTGTTGTCTACCATGTACATTTCTGGGAAATTTTATTTCCTCACATTTCACTGTGATAATCTTCATAATTTTAGAGTCTGAATTCTTGTTTTGGCAAAAGTTTTGCTTTTATAAATACTCTATTTTTCCATTGCTTGCAACGTGTTAGTATCACTCATTGTTTTCTATAGTATGAGGAAGGGGAAAAAGAAACAAAATGAACATTGCAGTAAACTTATAATTTTCTTTGTTTTGACCATGCATGTATTGTTTCCTTTCACAAGCAGTTATTTATGTAATCAATTTTAATACATGTTTCAAGACTTTAATTGAAATGCAAAACCCTCCAATTTGACCAGGCAGATTGAATGAACAGATTATATGGAAGTATTTGAAAGTGAAAAAAAGGCATAAGAACACTCTTATCTCTGAATTTGAACTTACATATTCAAAATTTTTGCAGGATTGCCGTAAGGCCCAGAAACACAAAAAAGTTGTTCAAACAATTAGTATTGAGCAGTTATCATGCAAAAGTTCTTGACTGAATGTAGTGTGTGGTAATGATTCCCAAAAGCCATAGTGTGTTTCCTTGCTTTCTGCTCTTTGAAAGTGTGATTTATGACTTTACAAGTTCCTTCCCAAACTCTTTAATTGCCCTGACAGTTTCCCAGGTGGGCTATATCCAAGTTAGTATAAAGCAGCACTCATTGCAGCTGGACCTTCTAATTCATCTTGAGTTAGGTATAGGACTTCTTGTTCTTTTTGTCTTTATTTAGAATTTTTTTGCCTCTTGAGAAACACTGTACCATGGTAATTGGTACTACATTCCCTTGAAACACCACATAAGCATGAAAGTAAAACAAAGCTCTATTCGGTAAGACTTAATTGAAAGCTTTTGGTTTTATGGATGGAAACAAGGACAAATACAAAACTTGGTCTTTGCATATACTTAGCAGATCACCTTTCCCCTTGTTGAATCCATCTTCTCTACTATTCCTGGCTTGAATTCCAGCAGGTTCCCCTTCAGGTCCAGGTGTCTTGGCAATTGATCTTCTCAGTCCTACTGTCCCTTCTGATTTAGTGATGTCAGAAGCCAGAAACTTTGGTGATCATGTTTGGAAAGTGTTGGTGGTTCTCTGTTTTTGATCAACTGAGTGGCTCCTCCTTTCCCTGAACACAACTATTTCTTCTTTCTCCCTGGCAGTGTCCAACTGGCTGCTTACATCCCACTCCAGATGGATTTGTCCTTCTCTGTGGCATTCATACCCTCTTGCTAAGCGTTACACAAGACACAAGCACTTGTCAGATGATCTGTGGTATGCTGCTGGCTTTCCAGAAACAGATGAAAGAGGATATAATGTTAACACTGATGACAGACCCAGTAACACAGTTACTTTGTTTAAACAAGCCCATAAAAAAAGTGTTTCCCCTCTAACAGCTTTCCTGGTGTTGCAAACTTCCACTTGCATAATGTACAATTCACTGGAGATTGTGCAGGCATAAGCAAAAGAAAAAGCTGTCTCTTGCTTGTGTGTACTTGCACTTTAGAGTAAAGCACATCCATGTGGAAGATTTGCTGTCTAGCACAAGGTAGTCTCCTTGAAAGGATACTAGCTCTTCTTAATTGGCTCAGTCATGCATAGACCTTGTATGCTTTTACCCTAAGTTTTATAGGTCTAATAATCTGTTTGCTGGCTTTTGGGACTTAAATGTCTGTTATAGTAAGGAAATCTGTTACAAATAGAGGTTTGAGTGCGGAAGAGTAAAGGTGAAAATTTGCCTTGCACTTAGACATCATTAAAAGATTTTCAAAGTATATACCAAAAGTTAAGTTTTGTAAATTGTAGGTACTTAAGTACCTAAGGTTACCTTTTTAAGGTACTAAGGGTTTGTGCATTAGGGATACTGATGAGCAAAATGTTTAGGAAGAGGATATTGAATGCTGTACTGGGATTAAAACAAATATTGAAGAATAACCTATATCCTTTCTCCAGAAACATTAATGTGTAAATTATTCTCTAATTTTTTTTTTTAAATATATAACAAATGAGAAGCATGTGTAAACAATTTTGTTGGTGTAATTGAGAAAACTCATTTCAATCACAGGAAGATATGTGATTTTTGGAAGCTCACCAACAGTGGTTTAAATGTTGATTCAGTTACTCATATTTGTTTGAGAAAGGGTGGAGTTTAAGTACAACTTATAAAAAAGAAAACCCAAAAACATTAATGCAATTAATCTCATTTCAGTATTTTTTAAATCTATTTCAATATGCATTCAAGTATTTCAGAGAAATCAGACTGAGGGTGTAGAAAGAGATGAATGCAGCAGCCATTAACTTTTAATTGTCTCTAATCTCTTGCTACTATGGCAATAAAAATAAGACTTTAAAGAAGAATATTCTATATAATGCATTATTTGGTAGGAATATTCTTAGTCAGCAAAACCATGTAAGCAGTACATTCTCTGCTTTTCCATAATTTGAGTTTGTAAGTCATATGCTTGTAATAATCTTTGTGTTTTTCTTAACTTCATTTAACAGCAGCATTGAGATATCTTTCTTAATACTACTGAAAGAGGAAATATCTTTTAGTTGTCTTCTCCTTCTTCCCCCTTCTCAACAAATTTCATGAAAAAAATTAAAAATCTGAAATGTATCTACTCTATCTTATTTTGCTATACTGTTCTGAGGTATTCTGATGATCCTGGATAAGCTGATGTGGCCTTTGGGGAGAGACACATCAAATATAGGCAGACAGCTCCTGTGTCTGGTAACAAAGACTGAGGAGGTCAAAACTATCCCAACAGGCCTGAGCAGGTCAGTCAGAGGCAAATGTTGGAAATAAGATTTGGTGGGGAGGGGAGTAAGGGGCCTGGGTCAAGTCCTGTTCAAAAAGTCAGCTTTGTCAAAAGCTTCAGTCACATTCTTACCTACAGGCAACCTCTGCTGATCCCAACTCATTAATCGAACTGGAGAGCCGTCTTGACCCTGGCTCCTTCCCTTTGAAGTGTGGTGTCCTCTGCAGCATGAGGAAATAATTTGCTGCCTGATTCAATGAGCCATCAGTAGAGCCAGCAGACCTAATGACATGTGAGAATATTAACCTCCTACCACGAAGAGCTGTGAATCTTGAGAGGCAGTCTATAATTCACCCAGCACTCCTGAGCCTTCCCTTTCTGTCTTATTCTTGCACTCACTTTCTCACTCACGGGGAGAGAGAGGAGAGATCCTCTTGTCGTAAAACTTTATTTCCTTCAGGAGTGTGAGCCTTCCGAGCTGCTTGATAATGAGTTACTTTCCTTTTGCAGTTGGATAAAATTTATACTGAAATACCAGATGTCTGTCATACATATAATAATTTCTGTTTAAATTATGACAAGGGCTACATAACTGACATCAAGGGGGTGGTAAACACAATACTTACCCAAGAAGACTATTTTGTTTCCTTATTTATTTTTCATCATCAGAGGAAAAAAGCAAAAGCAAGAGAACAAACATGCGTAACAATGCTGTTATTTTGTACAAGATGTGTTTTAGCTTTCCTCAGATGAGAGAATCTTTCTGCATCCTCTTTTTTTTTTTTTTTTTTCCTACCTAAAGGATAATACAGCCTGGCCTGGTACTGTGTGTTATATGCACACACAAGGGTGTGTTCTCACCCTTTGATTCTTAAGAAAGAAATAGATTGTTGGTATAATCCCACTGCTTTAAAAGTTAGAGCTGTTTTTTCTCTTGTTCACTCCTTTAACGTTTCCATAGATTCAGGACTTAATGCCTGCTAAACTTCAGAAAGAGGAACATTGTTATTCATGTGGCTAAATAACAAGAAAAGAAGAGCAAAAATGGCCCTGTGTGTATTTACTACTCAGCATGAAGTGATTACCAGACTGTCATATACCCATATCCAGTAAAATCTTCTGAGAGTTTTATTTTGTTTTTAATGTCTTTTTACAGTGCTGATGGGCTAAATAAGGCCAGAATGCGGAGATTATGGGTACAGATGGGGAGCAGTATCCAACACAGCAAATCCCAGACCAAAATGGCTGTTGCTGGCAACAGTCTTGTATGTGCTGGCAAGGTTTTGGTAACTGTTTTTGCTGTTACTGTACTGTCAAATTTCTCATCTTTGGTGGAAACATAGTTTGCAAAAGCAAATTATAGCAAGTGTGAACACTTATGATGGCAAAAGATGTTTCTCCACTGGCAGTGAAAGTTAGTGATGTAGTTGTGTGGCCAGAACCTTTCTGTAGTAAATTGAGCCTGAATTCTGTCTTGTTGTCATTATGGAGTTATTTTGATTCTGAGGAGTTTTTGGTAAAAGTTGTTTGTGTATGGTGTGGATCTGGGTACAGACCAAGATACCATGTGTAGGGGATAAGGGAGGGAGTGGAGACAAAGCAGGGTAGGTAGCAGAAGGAAATAATAAATAAATGGTAGTCATATGCTGATTTACAAGTACTACAGTGTCTGTGGTATGCACCTATGTAGATCCCTGTCTTTAAGTTGTTCTAAAGACATTTTTTAACATCGAGGGATTCGATATTATGTCCATTAACAATTCTCTGCTATCATGCTTGAGCAGTCTATTAGTCGTTCTCACCTCTTATAGCTGGTCACAAAGGCCAGTCCCCTTGCCTCTTTCTGCTTCATCTTTTTTATTAAGTTTATTAAAACTAGTCAGATTATACATTCTTATGGCACAGGCTGTGCTTGGTCCATTCATTATGGTTTCTTATCTTGGCAGGCAATCTGAATTGAACGGCAGCTAGTCCATTATGCACATATGAAGCCCATCACTCCTCCAGCAATGGCCAATTCATCAAACATTTATCTTTTGCCCTCTGAGCAGTGCGTCAATTTGCTTGTCAATCCTCAGCCTTGGTTGTTGTGGAAGATGGGAGAAAAATTACTTTTCTTTTCCCCCTTCCCACTGAACTCTGGTAGACGAAATGGGCTTTACTCTACTCACTCTACTCCCCCGCTGTCTGTGGAAAAAGGGGAGGGGTCAAGTTACTATCTGAATTGCAGAGTGACAGATTGATCCAAGATACAGTAAAGCTTTCATTATGGCACTGCCTTTGCACTTGAATTTGCTCATATTTCCATTATAATACTGGATTTTAGGGTTTTTTTTAAATAGGTTTTAACTTGGCACATGGAGCTGAGAGAAGCTTTTGAGAATAAACACATTACATTAGCTCTTTGTGGGGTTTTTTGTTTGCTTTTTTTTAAACAGGTAGAGTTATATTTTGTAAACCATGGCATGTTCTTTTGCTATTTTAAATCACTAATACTTCATAGAATTCTTTCAAATTCAGGAAATGGCATGGTTTCCTTTTTTTTTTTTTCTTTTAATGCCATTTGTTTTATTAGGATTGACTTCTGTGTTAAGATTGGGGGAAAAGACAAAGCAAGAGTCTTGCATCCAATTTTTACTCTTAACTCATTGCTATTCTTCATCAAACACTTCCAATAATTTTTATCAGAAGGACGTTTAAGTCTGTATTTAGGAATTTTATGGGCGTGATGCATAATTGAACTATTAGTGGTGTTTTTTCCAGAATGCCCATTGATAAGCTATGAATATATACAGTCACTTTCTCTCTGCTTGGTAATTTTTTGCACCGTTTTGCAAACTTTATTTTTTTTATATACTTGTTTGATGACTAGATGACTAAGAATCCATTTTCTGGTTCATTTTTTATTATTTTGTACTGTTTTACATGGCTTATGAAAACTGCCTTCCCATAGGCTATAGTACACTGATTGTAATTTTATTTAAATTTTAACAAAATTGTAACAGTAGTATAATATAAAATCTTGGTGTGTTTAATCCTAAGGATGTAATATAAAAACTTAAGCAAAAAGCAGCCTAACATGAAGGATAAAGTTTGAGCTGTATTAATGGGATATTCTCTTGAGTAGAGGTGCAGTAAATACACATAGTGAAATATGAGGCTTTAAGGGGTTAATTAGAAAATAAATTGAACCCCACCACAGTCAGTCTGGTTGCTAATTTCTCTCTTTTGCTTGGTTGGTTTGGTTGTTACTTCTACTGAGGGTTTTTTTTGTATTTTGGTGTGAGAGAATGGTTGACTGTAATATGTTTTTGTGAGCCCCTGAAAGCTATAATTGGGATTTGTGTTTTATTTCACCAGGTAAATAATCCACTCCTACGGGACACAGCTCTTACAGTTTTTTACCTTAATGTTGCAGTTTCTGTTAATTTCATTGCAAGACAAATAGGTTCTGTTCATCCTTCCCAAACAGATGTGCTTCACTGAGCCCCACCTGAAGGTCTGATTCACCTTCTGGGAGTGCCCATCTTTTCTTGCTGCCTGTAAGGAGTTATAAGTAACGGGGCTTCTCTTGATGGATGAAATCAATCTGCATTATTGCTTTCCAGACAATGCCATCATTTGAGGAACTGCTGCTTATTAGCAAAATCCCTCACTCAAGAAATATCAGCATTTCTATTTTATAATTGCTAGGAAAGTTTGTGAAATGTTGTGAATCTAACACCTAGAATTCAGGAGAGTTCATCTTTGTGTGTTTATTGACTCTACTTTTGTTTGTGTTTTCTTTGAAGTTTTGAGGTGAGTGGTGGCTTCTGGGGGTTTAGAAGTTTGGGCTTCTTTTTTTTAAGCAATAGAATTTGCTGTGTAAGATTTAGAACAAGACTGTAAAAGAACAAATTCTGAGTAAAATCTTCTAGTAAATAAAGATTCTGAGTTTTTGTGAACCCCCAACATTTTGATGTACTTATATAGCTCTGGTTTGAGATTGTTGTGAAAGATGTTTTCATTCCAGTCTCTATTGGTAATACAGTGTCTCACATAGCCTTGTATGTTTCAGTGTATAAGAAAAGGGGAAAATCAAGGGAATTATATTTATTTTCTTGTATGTCTTGAAATCAAGTACGATCTTTATTTGAAAAAATTCAGAAACTTATTGTAGGTTCAATTCATAACAGAAGTTTAATATTTTCTTATGGATATCTCTTTTTCACAGATATTTAATGATGCTGCTTGTTAATTTCTTTTAATTTCTCTTTTGCTGATCATATCCACTGCTGTGCCTCAAGTTTTACCCTAAGAGTTGCTTCCAGATTTTTTTATTCTTTGTTCTGTCTTGGTCCAGAAGTCATGTCAGAGCTATCCATTACATACTTCATTCTGTTTTCTTTTCGGTTCTAATATCATGCAGGAAACTGTGTAAAGTCACTAAGTGGAATGACAGAAAAAAAAAAAATAAATTACTGAATACTGTAGAGGCCATTTTTTTTTAAGCTTTGCTTGTATTTTGCCCACCTGATTTATTTTTATTTTATATATATATGTATACCTACCCATTTTTTTTATTGTGCTTTGTTTTACTTTGGTGAGGTTAAGTCAAAGGAGTAGAAGTCAGGAGGTCTGAGTGTTATTTCTTGTCTCTTAGAAAATTGCTGGAGGTCACCTTCCGTTAGTCACTTAACCTCTCTCTGCTTTACTACAAAATGGAATTTTAAGCTCAGCAGGTTTTTGAAAAGTAATTCATTAATGTTTTGCAAAAAAATGCTTTGTACTCCTTGGCTGGCAGGTGCTGGAGAAATAGAATTTGCATTTCTATTTAAATACTGAAATTATCTAGTACTAAGGTTCTCATGTTGATACTGCTCTCCTGTAATCTATTAAAACATTAAAGGCAAGGAAAAGGTATTTTAAAAAGCTCTTGTTTTGTAACAGCTCCATCTTTAACTTCTGCTAATGGCTATCTCTTGTCAACAAAGTGCAAATCAATTTCAAGGCTGAACCCAAACTCTCTCATTTGCATATTGTTAACTGCTCTCTCTTTTCCTGTTAAACAGGAGGAAAAAGTCAATTAGATATGAGGCAGCTGTCTTATTAATGAAGGGGTGGGATAAAATGTAAGGAACTCTTCTTTTGTAGCATATGCTTCTGAGCAGCTCATTTTTCTGAGCAGTTCATTTTTCTGAGCAAGGACAACTGCAGAGTACCAAGTTTTGTCTATTGCTTGCAAGGCTTCTGTTTCTTTTCATTTATAAAATCTCATGTTTTCACTGTCAAATATTACCAAAATGAAGAGTTGCTCTTTACTTTCAGTGTAACCAAATCCCTGTCAGGCCAGAAGGATCACATGAAATAGTGTGATTGACAATGACCATGCATACACGTACATAAAAAAAAAAACAACACAAAATCTCTGTCATGACATTCCTTTATGATTAAAACTTTGTTATAAACCATGGATGAATTATGAAAAAGAAAGCTGGAAGAAATATACTGATTCACCAAAGGACTTGGATAAAATGACATTTCTGAGACCTTTATATTCTAAAGGATTATTTACTGTCTACTTACAGAACATCTTAAGTGGTTTTGCAGAGGGAGTCAGTTTCCTGTTTAGCGCAGTGTTTTTGTAAGCTAATGAGGGCAAAGCGTGAGCCATAGGCAATGATGCTGTGATATTAGCTGTGACAGGGAACTTGATCATAATTATCTTAACGAGGATAGGGTTAATTACAGTGGAAACTTAAAGTTTTTTCTGTTTGAATGAGGCGGCACTGAATACGTTGTGATGTTTTGTCGGTTTGATGTGACTTTGAAAATTGCAGTGGAAATCTCTTGGCAGCACTTGCTCTCCTCTGGGAGCAGAGCGTGAGCCCTGCAGTGAGGCAAGGGAGACGGTACCTGTGGGTGAGATAATGGGCAGCTCTCATGACATTAGAGCAGGGACAGGCAACCTGCGATCCACCTTAGTGATGTTTATTAGCCTTTTGAAAGTAAGGGAAACATCTCCTTGCCACAGGCCTTCCACTGCTGGTTGCATTGTTGTGGTAAGATTGTTTGTTTCAATATTTTAACATGGGGAGACATTTTTTTATGCTGTGAACTATGAGAAAACAGCACAGATTTAGTTTTAGACTCATTCTCCTTCTTAGAGGATTTCCTTCCTTTTATACCCATCTCTTGCTTGTGCCCTTCTTCCTATGCTGTGTCTATATAAGCATTCCTCTTTTATAATGGGCTCATAAGGAAATACTTGGAGTACGTTAATATTGCTTTCTCAGTCTCATTAAAAATAAAAATTACAGTATTTCATACTGATTTCTGTCTCAGATTCTCAAAAATGTTTTCTCCATACCAATTTATAATTGCAATCCTTTCTTATCCCCCATCTGCAGATGACAAAATTGAGGCTCATGGAAGTTATGGGACTTGCTGAATTTTGTACCATAAAACCAATTGTGTGGATTGTACTTAAAAGTTTTACACTTTGGAATACAACTGCTGGGCAATATTTCCTAAGATACTATGATGGTAAAGACTTGCATAGAATTTATTAGGTAGCAACACTGAATGTTGGCAAACACATTATTTCCTTTTTTGCTTCTTTGCCGTGTCTTACCATTTTTTGTTTTGGTGCTGTTTTTTTCTTCTGTTCAATACGAAAAAAAATAATAATTCTGTGAACAGCAAGACAACACATAGCTTTAAATTTATATTAATGGCTACACTCTCTCTCTGTATTGTGGCAACCCCTCCCATCTCCCTGGACTCTGAATTTAGGTGATTAAATCACCAAGTGCACACTACTCTGATGACATGAAAACAGCAATTATAAGCAACCCCCTGTGTAACATGGCTCCTTTTTAACTGAGCAGCTAATAACATTACATGGCAAAAATTATCAAAACCAGACAGGTGTAAGGAGATTTGCGCACAATTTTCTCTGCCTATCTATGAAACTAGTACCCTTGTGTTCAGCCCAGGGTTGTGAAAGAAAGACTGTTTCAATAGGCAACTCCCTCTAGTGTTCCAAGGCCTTTTGTCCCACTTCATGGCTTGTCATTTTGTTTTATGCCTCCCCTGCAGCAGTTTTGGATGTGCGCTTTCTTCTCCTTGCCAGTTGCCAACCATTTGCTGATTCTCATGATAAGAGTATTATATTTGCATAACATAACTCAGGAACAATGTGTATTTTGATGCTGACACTGACCAGAGCCCAGGCAGTGTTTTTTCACAAAGGACCTATTAACATCCCATAAGGCTCTGTGGTGCTGACAAGGAGGTGGCCTTCTCTGAACTCTTTTGGCAAGTCAAAGTCATACATTGAAATGTGAGGTTTGGAAATAATCCACTATTTATATAATAAAGAGTATTTAAGAGGAATTTGCTAAACTAGGTTTGTCAAACTGAAATGAAAACTCATAACAGCTTGATAAACTCACTGCTACTTCCTCTGAGTTTTTTTGCCTTTTAAAGGTACTTGGAGGAAAGCACTGTCCAAGATGTTTGCTGTTTTCTCCTCGAATCTTGACTTTGGCAAAGCAAGTCTATTGTGACCTTTTGCTGAAATAGCTAGCTCAATGCAGCATGCTAGCACAGCTTTTAATGGTGGACAGTTTATGTAGGCTGAATTGAGGCTTTTTTTCCCAAAACTGTTGGTTAAAGGCACATGCAAAACATGTGATTGTTACTGCAGTGATTATTTCAGTAAAATGTTTATAATAGCGGCCTTTTATTTTTTCAGCTTTAGAAACTGCATTTTTTCAGTGTATCAATGCACTGTAATGATATAGATATGCCATCGGGTGTAGGCGGCAAATTTTCTTCAGGTCCAGCTGAGTATCAAAATGGTGTTAGTGACAGTTGTACCTCCCTTTCAGTTCAAGAGACTCTGGAGTCCTTGGACTGAAACACACCTTTGCAGCATTGCACAAATGTTACTTATTCATAGTTTAGTGTGTGAAGGTCACACACTTGATTTCTTTGGGTTTCCTGAGCCGTCTAAGTGTGAACTATAAGTGGTCTGTAAGTTCTTGCTACAAAAGCAGTACCTTGTTCTTGTTGCACAGATGAATGTTAAATTGTCATTTCTAATAATACTTGTGTTTTTCTCCAGTAATTGTATTTGTGGAACATTCTAAAAGGGACCTTGGCTGTCTTTTGATCTTTGCCAAAAAACTGGGGTGAGGGTGAGGAAATCCCCTCAGTATAAATGTCATTGGGAACTGAATAAATAGTATAACCTGCATCTCCCTTATTCATCACATTTTACAAAACAGCCAGGAGATACAGTGATGATCTTCCCACCAGTAGGCATAGTAGATCAGCTGTCAAGTCATGCAATCTCAGCATATCTTTAGGTGTCTGGTAGGTGACTGAGCTGTGAATTCATGTCTGTGCGTGTGCTTTGTATATTGTGTGTCTTAGCTGATTAAGTTGTTAGGTTGCAGTTGATTAGGATTTTTTTACTGTTGGAATGAGCAAACATTTGGAATAGATGCCTTAACAAGGTACTGAAATGTTCTTAGTTTTGTTTGTGTGGTTGGTTGGTTTTTTTGTACTTTGCTATGAGAGGAATGAATGCTTCCAGAACCTTGTTTATTTACAAGTCACCATCTTCACCACCGTGTTGTCAAATGCTCCTTTTAAAAGCTGCTCTCTGCAGTGTGACCTGTGGCTTGACAATGGGACAGTAAGTTCCAAGAAGAAAGCAAACGCCTTTTCTGTCTGGTGTAATTCTGCATTTTATTTTGTAGAGAACATTTTATTTTGTTTGCAGGAACTCAAGAATCTAATTAAGAGGTTAATAAAAAACGGGGGGGAAAATCCCTTCTACATTTCCTACTATTGCATGTAAGGTAACTACTAAGAAATGATACTTGAAGTTGTATTTATTATTGTTAGCAGGGTATGATATTTCTTGGCAGAAATGATGGATGACAACTTAAATTTGTGTCCAGGGAATGAAGGTGAACTGTGACAGAGTTATTTATCTTGGGAATGGAGGTTAGGGTCAGGCGAGGCTGGGTGCCTGAAGGCACAAGACATTGACAAATTCATCCTGCAGGCCCCATATCTGAAGCCTTTTGTTTTGGATCCTGGCTACTCACTAAGTGACCCGCATCCTTCATCCTGCCAGCATGTGAAGGATGTGTTGCAGTGCCAGCACTCCCCTTGCCACTAATGCTTGTCATTCACTCTTCTGACAGGCCCAAACCAAAACTATTCCCACTCCTGAAAGGGAAGGTTAAAATATTTATTTCAGCTCATAATGGCCTCCCTGATTTAGTGGAGTATCATTTTTCCTGTTGCCTTTTGTCGTTTGCAGGTCACTAGAAGGACTGAAAACATTCAGTTACTTGGAAGAACTGATCTTGGACAACAATCTACTCGGAAATGACCTTCTGTTACCCAGGTTACCCCACCTCCATACCTTAACGCTCAACAAGAACCAAATATCCTTTCAAAGAAATACCTGCAAAATGTCAAATGAGTTTTATGTGTCAGCCAAATTAAAGTATGTGAAATATAGTTCATGTGCAGACAAAGCATTCTCTCGTTTGGCACCTGGAATACTTCATAGTAATTTATTACAGGTCATTCATAAATGAAATGCACCATTATATCTTCCTGTTGCTCCATTTTAGTGAGAGATCTAAGTTATGGCTCTGAAGAAATCTTTCTAATAGATAAAATAGAGAAAGAAAATAATGTCAGTGCTACCCGTGTGCAGCAGTTCCTGTGCTAGCTTGGGGTTCTGTTGCAGGCTGACCTCTAGTGGAATAGAGCGTGCAGTGAAACGGGATTAGGTTTTAATACTTTAAATAGCTCTTAAAGCGTTAAAGTAAGATAAAATTAATTAAACCCACACAATATTCTTAATTATTTTCTCTACTTTCATCAAACTGGTAATACGCGCAATTGGGTAGCTTCTGTGCAACTGCAGCTGTAAAAGCATGTCACTCTTTTCTGGTATTCCAGTTCAGTATTAATTCACATAAAATACTTTCCAGATCAAGGTCTTAATACAGTAAAGTCGTTTGATGTATGATTAAGTCCAGTTGTAACCAATCAGTCACTTCTCAATATGCCTAAAGTTAATGCCTATTTCTGTTTATTAAGAATAAATATTTCAACATTTGTCTAAATAATCTGCTGAATCAGAGCCCCCTAGTCTGTAGGCTTACAGATATTGATCTATAAAAACGAATTATCTGCAAAGTCTGTGGGCGTAGACTTGATTATTCCATAATTTTCCCATACTTTGACCCATCTGGAGGTTTGAAGATGTGTAATAGGTGATTTTGAAGAAGTGAGGGGTGGTCAAGCTGTGGCCAAAAGGCCAACTGAGGCCTGCAGAGTCTTAGAGCACAGCCTGCTAAAGCCCTGGCCTTGTAATTGCAGCGTGAGGACAAGACTGCTCAACTGCAGGCTTTTATTACAGACAATGTAAACAGAGAGCAATTTACCTCCTACTAAAGCAAAATCCTCCCACTGAGGGGAATAAAAATAACTGCAGATTCTACGATTTCTGCACTTATTTTTGACTCTATAAATAAATAAAAATCAGCAGAGTAACTTTCTTTCTCAGAGCTGTGGAAATTTGCCAAGAGTGTCTCTTGAACAGTAACAATCATTACTGTACTAGGTATTAGGCTAGATTTATGGTTAATGCAGGGTATTGTGGGTTGGATTTGAGTAACTGGTTTTATTGTTTTGTTGTTTGCTGCCATGGTAAAATCTGAATTTGTGAAGAATATACAAGAACATTTTTGGTGATGCCACTTACAAACCATGAAGTGTAGCTTTGGCCATAAGAACAAAAAGCACGTAAGTACATTTGTCTTATGGGTGGCAGTCCAGGAGGAGTTTTGCACTTACCAAAGAGAGGGCAGACGTATTGAATATTGACTCAGTGAACAAAACCAGAGGGAAAAAAATTATCCTGTCAGTAGTAATCTTTAAAGAGTTTCTGCTGGTCTCACAGACAGACTAAAATAGTATTGTCAAGTGAGTAAGCTCTCAAAGCCAATGATAACACGATAAGAAGGATTTTATCTGTCCTGGGATTGTTTTAATTCAATCTAAAAACTATGAAGTTGGAGCTTTGAGAGTGTTGAACTACCGAGGTTATAGAAATAATAGATGCATTTTGTAGCGTGCTACAAATAATTTAATAGAGGAATTTCAGAAATACTTCTGAAACACCTATTGTATACAAACAAACTGTCCAGAGAAGAAAAACTAACTGCTGTCCATCATTAACATCCTGAGCCCTAGGGAGCAGTGATCTTTTGTAGGGGGGATACATGAGTCTGCAGAAACACAGAGACCTTCCAGATTCCTCTCCTCAGTGTTAATGTTGTGTTTGAAAAAAGGTCTTATTTGAACTTGAATCACTTCTTTTAATGAATTATTTCTCTATAGAATTCTTTGAAAAATGTTAAGAAAAAAATGTACATTTAATAGAATAATGAAATACATTTCAGGAAAGATTGTTCAGTATATGACAGTAGCGCTGCATAAAGGACACAAGTGAGCAAAGAATACTGATCTGAAATAAAACTTCAATAGTTGGAATATTGCAATGTATACATAAATATGTACAGAGAGAGAGTGAGAGAGAGATGAAAATAAACAAAAAGCCAAACTGACCCCTTTGAAAATTGGAATAGCATGTAAACTTTAGAACACATATGAGAGCTTTCCTGAGTATCTCTTAATATAAATGTACTCTTCTCTCCTTTTATTCTGGCTTCATTTTGATCCATATCCTGTTTTGATAGCTCTAAGTGCTTTCTACTCCTTTTGCATGGTTCACTTATTATGTGGCATTGTATGTGTGAATAACATTTGGGCCCTTCTAACATAATGTCTGGATACTGTATAAATTTGAAAGCTTATCACTAAATCGGGCGAAGACTTAGAACAATCACCTGTTTTTTTTTCTTCTGGTTGCGTATTTCAGTTACAGTCAGGCCACTAGCAATCTTTCTGGAGAAGTGGAAGAACCAAATTAAAATATTGCAATCAAAAAAAATGTGTTATCACTCAACTTTTCTATAATGTATAAGCTGTTTAAAATCTTCTGAAATGCAGTCTGTATAATGGAAATACCTAAAGGAGAGTCATCAACACTGTGCAGTGTTGGATTATGTGTATAACATACTTTATTTCATGTATATAGTGTGGTTATTTTTTTAAAAAGTCTGATTTACTTTGGGAAACATATCTTAGTTTCTTTCTTGCACACAGTGGACAGCAGAAAGCAGCACAGATCAGGATGGATGGGGGTAGATGGGAAGTTGCTTTTGGAGGAGGACCGATAACTGCAGGCACCTATGCTTGTAATGGGAAGCCTCATTTCTCCTTTTGAGTGTGTTGACTAAATACTGTAAATCAATCAGGAAAGTTCTAAATAGATTTATCTATTTCTCTGTGGGTGTTATAGCAGTGTGAGGTTTCGTGGCTTTTCACTGTGCTGGTCTTGACCAGCAGTATGGGACAATATAGTACAGACATATCAATTTCCTTTACATTTCAAACTTTATATTATTTGTCAAAACTACTCAGATGGGAATTTTTAAAATTTGACAAAGTATTAAAAGATAGTTTGCCCTATATATATATATAAATATATATATATAAATTATATATATATATATATATATATATATATATATACACATGCCTGTATGCTGAAAATTTGGTGTTCATAGCCTCACTTCTGAACAGACAAGTCTGATAATGAGCCAGATCTGTGATTCTTTGTAGTAATAAATACTCTATTTATTTACTCAGTCCACTAAGCTGGTCATACATTTAACACACATTCTATACACTTTTGAGAAACTAGTACTAAAATTTCTTGAGAAGGTGCTGAATATAGATGTAGAATGCAGAGAGGGCCATGAGGATGATGAAGGACTTGAGAGGAGGCCAAATGAGGAGCAGCTGAGGTGCCTTGGTCAGTTCAGCCTGGAGGAGACTGAGGGGAGAGCTCAGTGCAGTGACAGCTTCCCTGTGAGGGGAAGAGGAGGGGCAGGCACTGATCTCTGCTCTGGGGTGACAGTGACAGGACTGAGGGGATGGCCTGAAGCTGAGGCAGGGAGGTTTAGGTTGGATATCAGCAAAAGGCTCTTCACCAGAGGGTGTTTGGGCACCAGCCTGACAGAGCTCACAGAGCAATTGGTCAGTGCTCTCAGACACAGGGTGTTACTCTTGGGGATGTTCTGTGAAGGGCCAGGAGTTCAACTTAGTCATCCTGATGGGTCCCTTCCAACTCAGCACATTCTGTGATTTTATAATTGAATCTAGGTCTAGGTTTTGAATGGTTTAGGGAAAAAACAAAATATTTCATACCATAGACTGGGAAATCTAGAACCAGACAGAATGTCCATAATGGTATGTACATTTCTTATGGCAAGAGGAGTTATCAGTGTAATTCAGATTTAGGTATTATATGTTCTTGAGCCTTTGAAAGCAGCATGTATTAAATACCTCAACTGTACAACATACCAGTAAATACTTCTGGTATAATTTGTCTTCACACAGGTCTTATAATAATCTCTAATAGTTACAGATTTGCTTAACCCCAAAACTATAGATTGTAATTTATTTTGCCTCTGCACCTGTTCCTACATTGTCCTTAAGTGCCTGAAGGCACAGAAGTTCCAGAATCTCATTATATTAAGTGCTGAAAACTTGATGTTTAGATTGAGTGACTACATTAAAGACACAAACTGCCTGCTATGATACATGGAGACAATTTCCCCATTCCTTCTAAACAGACAACTGAAGTGGTACAGAACTCTTCCTGTGTAGGTTTCTGAGCTCTCCACACCACAGCTGCGGATTTAGTGAAATCTGCGTGGCTTGTTAGAGAACTGCTGTACCTAATGAGCCAATAATCTTTCTTCTAGAATAAAGAGTACCTGAAGTAAAAATAAAGTCATGTGAATGCCATCACGGAAGAGAGAAGTAGTCTTCCATACATCTATGGAAGAGAGAAGTAGTCCACAGTCCAGGTGATTCCTTATGCTGTTCTGCAGCAGTGCTTGCAGGAGTTGAACTGCAGATATCAGAACTTTTTTAAAAATTGTGAACTGCTACTTTATTTTTGTCTTTGTGATGCCTTGTTGCTTAATAACATTGAAATGTGGTCTTCAAATCTGCAGCCTTGGAACCATGGGGATACTAAAATGCCTTTAAAAGCACTGGCAACTCCAGCTACATAAAGAAAACTAATGCTGCTCCAGTAGGCAGAATGGGATTTTTTTCCCCATATATTCAGTATTCAGGAACCTCTCCATGAGATATATGGACTTAGTTAATTACAATCCACTCTGCACCTTTTTTTCTTTGAGCAAAGTGGTTTCAAAGTCAGTGAACAAGGCCTTATCTCAAGGTCCTATCTCCCTACCAGATAGGGTTCAAGCCAGAATGTGGCATACAAATGACTGTGTGTGACATCCTATTGCACACAGAGAAGAGGGAGATGTATACTTGCATATTGCAAGCTATTTCTGTGGTTATCCAACCTTGAAGACCTAGCACATTCTAATGGAAAAGCGTTCAGGTGGCAAAGATCTTTTCATACTGCATTCAGAGGAGAATTGGTAACTTCTGATTCAAGGCTATTTGTGTGTGGAACAGCTTGTGATTGCTACATCATGTTTCTGATAAATTTAATTGAAGCAAATGTTTCAGCTGGGAGTAAATATAGATACCTTACTCATTTATGACTCTGGCATAAGTGTTATTCAGCTGTTTTAATGTTAGGTCAATTGCAGCAACTGCATGACAGATGATTAGTTGGCAGAAAACTTCTGAATGACAGTTTTGGGTCTTTCTATGTGATGATCTGGAAATCTGCATGATATTCCTGATATTCTCATGTACGTATTTCATAAATATTTTGAATGTATGTT
The DNA here is from genome assembly GCF_049639895.1 of Pseudopodoces humilis. Taxonomy (NCBI): domain Eukaryota; kingdom Metazoa; phylum Chordata; class Aves; order Passeriformes; family Paridae; genus Pseudopodoces; species Pseudopodoces humilis. Next base: position 14,192,314 of record NC_142208.1, on the reverse strand, counting down.
GATTGCTCTTTACTGTGTCTCTTTGCTTCCAAGAACTTCCAAAAGCTGCAGTCAATGAAGTTCATTAACATGGAAAGCTTTCCTGCAACTCTTTTGGGGAAGTGGAATGACTTTTTGAAATATAAGGGTGGAGCAACTTGGAAAGCACTGAGAGAGAGAACATGAGTGGTTACTTTTCTGTATTTGAGTATGTGACTAGTAAAAAGAATTTCTGGCAGACAAAAAGTCCCAGTTTTTCCTGAGAACAAGCCTGAATATGGCTATACCAAGGATGCTGGTAAGGAAGGAGGAAATGCTATGGTGTTTGGAGGTGGCCAGCATTAGTGCTCAGTATGTAAAGCAGCTGACCCTTCTATTAGTCTCCAAAAAGGATTCATGCAGTGTTTCTGCCCTGGAGATATGCAGAAAAGACATTGATAAAGAGACTCTTGAGAATACAGAAGTCTGGAATAGAGGAACTCGTGAGACATCATGCAGTAGTTTCTGTGTGAATCCACTCAAACCCTTAGAAGTGTAACAGAATTTTCTTTTACTATGCTTGCCGTCAAAAGACACATCTTAGCATCAAAATGTCTCTCCCTGCTTTTGAGGTTCTCCTAAAATTGACTAAGTCAAGTGGCACTATCCACTCAGAGTTTACAACTTTGTCCTTGCACAAATGTAATATTCCCTGGGAACAAATCTTTGAATGGTATGAAAGGGGATGACTAGTCCTGACTAGGCACTAAAATTCCAGTCCAGGCTACAGGATTTTCTGCAAAACAAATGAAAATGCTACAAGCTTGCACAGACAGTTAGTTCTTAGCCAGAGAAAGAATATACATCATTTGCTTTGGGCTTTTGCTTGTTCTTTCTGCCTTTGAGAGAACCTCAAAAACAGTGGTTTTGAGTATGAGAGAGAAAACAGACAAGTCAGAACCTGCCTATTTGTATGATATTTTTTGTTCCATGAAACTTGCAAGAAATTGTATTGCTCTGCAGCTAAACTGACCCATCACAGTACTGTAATTTTCCAAATAATTCTATTACTACTGTCTCAGTGCTGCTGGCAGCATTTGTCTTTCTGAACAGAAAATTTGGTGATGGGGTTCTGTATGCTTGTGTGTATGTCTGCTTTGAACTGACTAAATATGCACATGTGGTATGCACATAGTAATGGTCTGAAGTGGCTTAAAAAAGTTAATCTGTGAGAAATACCCAGTTCTTTTAAATGTTTCCCTAATTTAAAACTAGAAAGAGTGCATGGAATAAGTATAATCCTTTGGTGCAGATGAAATTTTAAAGTATGTCCAGTGTGTTTGTATTAATTGTTCCTGGAGACCAAGTTACATTTTTGGAGGGAACCATTGTTGTAGAATTCCTGAGAATATTCTAGCTTGTAACTGTAGAGCTGATGATTTTAAAATTTTAATTGTTACAATTTTTTTCTTTGTTTTGTGTCTGTTAGAAAGATAGGTATTAATAGATTGGTAATGATTGCACTTGAATTAGGAGATGGATTACTACACTAAGGCTTTTTAATTATCACCACAGCAATACTTTAAACCATTTTTCAAACAGTAGACTGTAGTGTGTTGGCATCACTGTTACATATTTACCTGGTGATCAGTGACACTGACTTTAGACAGATTAGCTCAGAGCTATTTTTACAGAGCTCTAAATAAATAAATACATTTTCATTAGGACTGTCCATGGATTTAATTGTGGGTTTTCTCTTTTGGAGAGAATGGAGCTGAAATTGGTCTCAGAAGTGGCACAGCAGGATTTTGCAGCTCTTTGGCTCTGATTGAACCAATATGGCACTCCTTGGATTGCAACAATAAACCATAAAAAGGAAGCTGGCAATAAAATTTCAGACTTGCTTTGATTTTCTCTCTCCATATTTTCCTAGCATTGTTTTGGAAAGACACAGTGCTTTTGGTGGCATCATATAGTTCTAGTATTGTGATTTAAGTAAGTATTTGACATGTTAATTAACTAAACACTACACTAGAAGTGCACCATGACTTATGAGTCATCTCTGAGAAATACTTAATCATGAAAATTTTAACAGGATATAATTTATTTTTTTTCCTACACGCTTTGTAAAAAATAACTGTGGTGTTATTGGTAAAAAATAACTATGGGGCTTCGTGGAAAAATCAATCTGTACCTTGCATTTTGCTTTTAAGAGGGATAAGAAAAGATACCCAAGTCCTAAAGAACAGAAAAAATAATTATTTATTTAAAAATTATATATTTATTTATTAATTAATAATTATTTATTTTATTTATGATATAACTGCTGATTCTCTTGCATGAGATACTTTTTAGGGGGTGTTTTTGCATCTGAAAATAAAGGTTAGGGTTTAGATATGAGGCATTAGAATCTAGACACTAGCTTCCAAATTTGGGAGATTTAGATTTTTGGAATGCAGATTATAAACTCCTGTTATTAACCTGAAATTCTTGGTGACTATGGTATCTCTCCCTTTTGCTTTCCATAGAATTTTGAGGTGTAGTCTTACACTCTTTGCATATCTAAGCTGTCATTGCTCTTCTTTACATTTTTTAAATACATTTTGATATTTGCCTTGAAGGCTGCATTTTCAGATGGGAGTTAGAATACATGTCAGGCTCCACATTCAGCAAACTTCTGGGGAGAGCAGATTCTACACACGAAATAGTTCTGCTGAATTAAGAAGCAAAAGTCCTGCATGTTTACTTCATCAAAGAAGCAAAAAATTTGAATGAGTTGTTATTTTTAATTGTTGTTGGGGCGTTATTTTTATGTTGTTTTTTTTCCCCTTTGGATAGGAAATGACCAGATACAATCAAAGCCTTGCAACAGCTAACCTCCTGTGTATGATTGCTGTTATGGCAATAACTGTCCTTTGTAACAATAAACTATTTCTTTCAGGGAGCCTTTTTGCGACTTAAGCAATCCTGCGAGAAATTAAGTGTTTCTCCTGGCTGAGGGAGGGTGCCAGGTCCAAGCACTTCACCAACAGCCTTTGGAAACTTTTAAAAAGCCTTTTCCACACTTGAACATGTGTGGAAAAAGAGTTTGTGAGTTTCCCATCACAGTCACATACTTCCTGAAAAAGCCATGAAAAGTTTATGTGTGAGCTTAAGCTCCAGGTATGAAAACGAGCACCAAGTTTTGATTGGTAATTCGTCCTAGGTCACAAATCATATGGTGCTACAAAAAGATAATTTTTTCTTAGGGTTTGGTAGATTAATTACTGGTATAAAGTGTTCTCTAATGTGGCTTTGCCAAATTAAAAGTTAGCATTCCTACCTTTTCAATGAATTCATAAAACTTATTTCAAACCCTCATTTTCCTCACTCATGCAAAATATTTAAGTATAACTCTTTAGATGTTATGGGACAGAACACTAAGTGCAGATGCATTGATTTTAGTATATTAGAATCGGTAATTGTTGTCATGATCTTCATGTGTGTTTGGGAATAAACTAAAATTTCAGGCTTACAAAAGGAAGACCACATTTTGAACAATGAAGCTGTTTTCTCCATTCTCTATTGCTTCTGTTGCCCTTAAGATATTGGGGTGAAGAAATAAAGTAAATTCCATCAGCTAAAAATAACAAAGATAACAGAAACACATAAATCAAGTATAAATAATAGCATCAAAAGTGAAGTGAGGATTTAAAACAATAGTTTGTCTCTAACAGCAGGAGGGAATAAAAACAAAGCAATGAAATGTCCTTTAATGGTTTTGAATTATTATTACTCTCATCCAAGCCAGATGATTTTTAAATACTGGAAAATTTTCATGTTTTTTTAGAATCACACCAATATATGTGTATGTAAATTGAAGTAAATTAGAATGAATGGTTCAGGTTTTAGAGACTGTCATACTAGGCTGTAACAAAATAATTATTTGATCAATTAACAAATTGAGGTGCAAATGATTGAAAATTGTTGGTAGGCTTAATCCTAATGTGATTTGCAGTATTACAGTGGTTAAAGACAGTTTAACCTTTGTTTGCTTGTTTGTTTCATTCAGGTTTACAATAATATATGTGTTTGTGTGTATTTCTCATTTATGTTCCGAGAAATACAGTTAAGTTAAAAAGCCTCATGAACTTCAAAATATAGGGCTCTTTTAATGAAAAATTTTATGCTTTACAAGACTTTAAAGTTTCATATATAAAGTATTTGTAACACTGAAGTCTTTAAGTTGTACTTAGTAAAGCATTAATTGGCATATCCTAATTGAGTGGTTACAAATGTGTTGCTGTGACACTCAAAGCGTTTATATGCTGGGAGTGAACCTGGGTTGTTGTGGTTTGACTTTTTTCTTTTGCTTTTTTTTAAACTCATTTTCCAGTGGACTGAATATATTAGTGATGAATGTGCTGTGAAACTAACTGTTTGTTTCCATGCTGGAAAAGTTTCATGGCTCCAGCAATTGCTAGCCATTTTACCACACAGCATCCATCATTTTGTCAAAGTTTTAATGTTTTGTAGTGAACCACCTAGGAAAAAAAGGAGGAGAAAAGAATGACAAAACAGCCCAATTCTTTCATTCCATGCCAAAAAACTGACTGAAGTTTATCCCTGTTTGCCCTTGGAACAATTAATGTGACGTTTTCCTGAGTGCCGTACTAAATTTGATTGTCAGTTATTGAAATGTATGTTTAAATCAGCAGTGATGCAACTCTAAATGTTTTTTTCATTAATGTCTTTGAATCCTTAACCCACTACCTTTGACACATAACAGAATTAGAAAGCCTTTTGGACCATTTGGCTGAAGTTGTGCCCTCACTACAGTATCTCAGTTTGCTTGGAAACATTGCTTGCCCAAATGAACTGGTCTGCAAAGAAAAGGATGAAGATGACTACCAGAGATACAGGTTAGTGTTTTCACTTGTAAATGTGATAAGGCATGAAAGTCGTGTTTTACTGCTGGAAAAATACTAAACTAAAATCAACCCAGAGTCTCAAAGAAACATCTACTCTGTTCTGAAAGCAGTGTAACGTTCTGCCATGAAACACCTGAGAATCTGAGCAGCCCCATTTTGGTGAGATCACCCTCAGGAAGTCTGTTTCAAGAAACATTTCAGTGCTGTATAGCACATGTCTGAGCTGAGCAGGTGTGCACAGGATTTCCTGCATGTGACTATTCATACACCCCCACTCAAGGCATTTCCTTCTTTAAGGCCAAGATAAGGCAAGGTCTACGTACACTAAGGGTGACAGGCAATAAAAAAAAGAAAGAAAAAGTCACTCCACTGAGATAGCCAGTTGCCATGTCTTCTCTTCTCTTCTCTTCTCTTCTCTTCTCTTCTCTTCTCTTCTCTTCTCTTCTCTTCTCTTCTCTTCTCTTCTCTTCTCTTCTCTTCTCTTCTCTTCTCTTCTCTTCTCTTCTCTTCTCTTCTCTTCTCTTCTCTTCTCTTCTCTTCTCTTCTCTTCTCTTCTCTTCTCTTCTCTTCTCTTCTCTTCTCTTCTTCCTCTTCCTCTTCCTCTTCCTCTTCCTCTTCCTCTTCCTCTTCCTCTTCCTCTTCCTCTTCCTCTTCCTCTTCCTCTTCCTCTTCCTCTTCCTCTTCCTCTTCCTCTTCCTCTTCCTCTTCCTCTTCCTCTTCCTCTTCCTCTTCCTCTTCCTCTTCCTCTTCCTCTTCCTCTTCCTCTTCTTCTTCTTCTTCTCTTCATGTTTGATATGGTGCTAAGTTGCTTCTACTGTAATTATCAAGGCACAATTAACACAGAATAAATGACTCCTCTTATATTTTGGTGCTTTACTCAGAGCAGTACATTCTAAAAAAAAAAAACCCAGTCTTTATAATGTAATGTCAATCAGCTAGATTACACAAGAGGTCATCTGAAATTTAATATAGAGGCTTGATAAAATAGTATAAGTCCAACTGAAATGTTGCTAAAAGTGGCAAGGATTATTAAAAAAAACCCAAAAACAGAAAGAGTTGTGACTGATGATGATTATGAGTATAGATCCACAACTTTTCCCCAACTTATGGAATGTCTGCTAACTGACATAATTTTCAGAGCTATAACCTTAAGAGAGGTGAGACATTGATTATACAGGAAAAAAAAAAAAGACATGAGATGTATTTTTCCTTGCTGCCATCTGATGCATTATTTCAGTCCTTGTGTGCTGGCACGTTTCCCATTGGCTGCAAATGGCGTTTGGAGGCACGGCAGAGCCAGGCAGTGCTGGTCACCTTGCCTTGCAGAGCCTGAGCTGGCTTTTTATTAGGATCACCCACACTACTGGGAGTTATAGAATAAACCCTGATCTTATCTTCAGGTAGCCCAAACTGTGCTGCAGGAGTTAGGATAAAACAACACAAAGTAGAGGAGACTAAAAATAGGTTTATGGGGAATTTATAGGCTTGAATTCGATGCATTCAGAAATGGTGTAGGTTAAACAGCAGCACAGCTGTCCCAGATGTGCACATATACTTTTTAGTTTGTTTCAGATTTTTGAGAAGGATTTCTAGGTTGTCAGACTGTCACCTTTTAATGATTTGAATCCAGCTTAGCTTGTAGCATTTTGGTTTTCATGGAGTAGAGCAGCCTAGGTTTAATAAAACATCTCCCATTGCTTTCACACTTAAGTGGGAGGTATGCCTACTATCCAGCTTACAAGACTATAATAGTGCTGTCTCTATGTAAATTTATGTGACATGTGCTCTAGAAAATTGCTTAAAAAATGAATGATATTTCTACAGTTTACTGTTTTTCACTTTAAGTATGTTTTCTGACAATATGTCTCCTATTAATCATTTAAGCAAAAGTAGTATGTTAAAGGAGCCATTCAGAGGCAAGAACCCGTGGTTCATTTAGTGCTCTCTGAAAAAATTCCTTATTGATTGACATCCTCTGTGCTTATGTGATGTAATATTTATAATATGTCACAGAGCCATACATCAAAACAAGCCTGTCCCTTGTTGCATTTCAGTGCAGAAATGTTGATTTCGGAGGAGAGGTCAAGGTAGTTTTAGGTCACATCATGGCAAACCACTATGTCAAAGTGTGAAAGGAGTCTATTTATATATCTGCTGGAAACTGCAACGTTGCTTCCATTTTCTTTCCTCTCAATTTTTCAAAACCCTGGGTGTTTTTTTCCATATAAACTAGGTTAATTTAAACACTTTTAAGAAAGAAGAATGGGCTTCTAATTAGTTGAATGATTTATGGTTCTGCTGCTATCATGAAAGCTTCTTGATCCTTTTCCATTATTATTTGTTGCATTATAGGAAATGTATTTGCTAGACAGCATTAGAGTCAAAACCCAAAACCATGGGTCGATCAATTGATCTATCTGCCTATCTTTAGGAAAATATATATCACCTACATGATGGAACTGATTAGAACTGCTCTTCTAATTTTACTCTGAGTAGCTAATTCAGAGTTTTGAATACACATTGTGAGCACAACTTTTGTCCTCCAGTTTCAGCATTTTTTAATGGTTTGAAATAACTTTTTTTCCTTAAAAAAATTCCTTTCCTTTAATTTTGCTAAATTTATCAGAAAGCATCAAAAGATTACATTTATGTGACCTTGAATTATGTAAAAACTTGAATTATGTAAACATTGTGCTTCACCATAACTTCAACTGGCTTTGTTTTGTTCTGAATGGGAACTTATTTTTTTGCAAACTTTTGCAGTGACCATTGGAAACCACAGCTTCATTTTTCATTGAACTTTAATTTTGTTCCTACTGAGTTCAATTAGAGTTCAGGCTACTTAATTCCTCAACCAGAAAGAGAAAAGTGCTAGAAATCAAAGTTTTACTTAATCTTCTCATTCCAACAAACTGAAAAGATCTGTAAACTCCCCAAAATCTTCATATTAAAAGTATGAAAAATAATGTTAAAAAAATTCAAAGTCTAGTGATTCACACTGATCTTAAAAACAGAGGTTAAAAGCAATATTACTTACTTTAAAAATAATTAGGTTTTATCAAAAATACTTGGAAAATAAACAAAACTATGCTTTTGGTTAAGAAATTATCATCTGCTTCTTCAGATTATCCATTGGTATACCATTTCTATCATTTCATTACTAAAGCTCTTTCCTAGTCTTTCATTAAAAGTACATTTTTATACTGAAACATTATTGTGTTCTTTTTTTTTTCTCAAAATAGTTATTTTTTGTCTAAGAACCACAGTAACTTGTCAATGGGATATTTTTAGGGAAGAATAAAAGCTTTTCTTTGCCATCCCTGCTATTTCTTCTTACATTTCAAATGTGTAGGAGAACAAACTGATGAATAAAAAAAAATTCCTGTGTTATTGGAATTTTTGCTTGGACAGAAAAAGAAAATTGGAAGTTCCCTTCTGCGATATTTTTATAGGCAAACTTGTTTGATTCATTTTAAAGACTCATGAGATTTTCCCATCATTATTAAAATGGCTTTATTTTCTTACTATTAAAAAAAAAAATCATTCTCTTTTAAGCTTTCTATGTTTGGGTGTTAATATTTTGTAAAGGTACATCTTGGTGGTGAGGGCAAGGGAAAGCAGAATATCTAATATGTAATGGTGATAGGAAAATTTAGAAGCTTTTGGCTCCAACAGGAAGCAAGAAACACAGAAAAATAGCTTGCAAAACAGTGTCCTCTAAAATAACCTAGTCTCCAATCTCTGCTTTGAAGATTGCGTGAATGCAAAGGTCATGACCCAGAGATCAAAGTAACAGAAGTCAACACAGTAATTGCTGGTTGCTTCTGTTGTACTCACAGTTGGTCAGTCCTGTGGGTGTATTGTTTGCAGTGAAAACTTCAAACGTGGTGTTAGTGAACTGTGAAAAATCATCTGGGTCACAATGTATTACAAAGCATTTGTGAATGCTGCAGGTGACCTCACCTATTTTCATTAAAGCGATATGATTGTGGAGAATTCATGCCATGTGTGAAGTTTTCAGTGCTTGTTCATTCTTCTTTGCTCCTTATTGACATTTCCTGGAATGATGCATTCATTAAATGCTGTTGACATGGAAACAAGGGCAAGTGGAAACAAATGCCTGAGTTTATTTTAAAGTAGCTTAAAAGTACATGTCCTAGATATGCTATCTTTGGCTGGGGGAGCAAATGATGATAACCTTATGAAGTCCTTTTAAGATGTAACAGCAAGAAGGGAAGTGCATGTGTATTGTATGAATTAACTTTTCAAGCTAAATCAGCTGTTCCCATTCCACAGCTTTGTCTGTGAGAACTCACAGGTCTTCTAGCATTTTCAGCATTCTTGCAGTTTTTGTTTGTTTTATTGTTGTTTTGTTTTATTTATTTTATTAAAAAATTGCTACAGAATTTGGCTGTCTATTTTAAGTAGTCTTGTATTTGGATGGTGATATAGATATCTATGTTCAATAAGCAGTAGGAGACTAGAAGTTCTCACTCAGTAATAAAAATAATGCTAATATACATGATGAGTACCAGTGAAGTTAGTGTTGAGGCTCTCTTTCAGCAGGAAGAGTTGAAGTCTTTACTTCTCTATATGTTCTTTATGTACTTAATTAGATGATTAGGGTATTCCCTGACATCTGTATAGTCTATGAGTCTGTGCTGCTTCAGTGTTTGAGTGGAGCCTTGTCATCTCACCAGCACGTGGAAAAGTTTGTGCTTGAAAGACATCAAATGGCCACACAAGGTCCATCTGAGACTTGCCACTGGAAGGGTTCATGAGCAGGAACAATGACCATGTGTTTGTTCAGACAACTAAATTGAAGTCCATAATACCCAACTTGTCTGTACTAACACAGGAAATCAAGGCAAAACTAAAGCTACTGTTATACATATAAAGAAAGATTTTTCTAGTTCATAGAGTTGTTTACTACTCTAAGGAAGAGCAGAGTGTGTTAAAATACTTGGAGGTGGTGTGGATTTCTGTGTGACTTGCAAGCCCCTTAGAGTTATGTGGTCCTCACCAAACAGTGCCAAGGCTGCTCAGGGTCTTATGTGACCCTGTGACCTACCTCATGCCAACATCCTGCCCTCTCTTCTGGAAGATGCTGGTTTAAGTTTATGGCTCCTCCTCCTTATCTGGGTATTTAACAAATGTTTTTGTTGCAGAGGAAATTATATAGCCATATATAGGCTGTTTGGGGGTAGAAGGGTAAGTTTTTTGGGGGTGCAGAAGAAACAATAACAGAACGTAATTTAGTTCACTGTCATAAACACATTTGTTCAATTCTTCTGATTTCATTTTTTTTTTTGTCTTTCCCCATTAAAATGCTGACTTAAATAAGCCAACTTCAGGTTATTTATTTTTTCTAATTTACAGTAATGTAACTGAGAGCATAATCAGCCATTCAAAGTTTGAAATAGGCATATTATTTTTATGCTCTATGATTGTTAAGGAAAGGAAATATAATAGCCCAGAAAATAGAAAAATGAAAGTGAACACTTTCTGAAACAAAGAGCAAGTTGCAGGTATGATACAAGTAGAGCTGGATATTCCTGCATACTTGCAAGCAAACTTTTCACGATTTTTCACAGCATGTATATTTTTTATTTTTAACTTAAATATTGATGCACGTAGTACAGTTTTATATTCCAGTTTTTGTTAATTATAGTACAAACTGGAATACTATACAGAATATAGTTCTTAGAATTGTCTTTCATTAAAGGTTCAGTGGAAGATTTTGCAAATGGGCCTCTTTTCCAATACCCTGGTAGTTCTGTGTGAAAAGTCTTAAAATGGAGCTTACTGCATGCAGCACATACAAAATTGGTAAATGAACTGTTAATCTTTATTTTCATTTTTACTAACTAAGATGGAAATAATATAAAATTTCATATTCTGTGGTCTTTTCCCATATCTGAGTGGTCCTGTTGATATGATGAATACTTGTTATGACTTTGTTTTCATGGGACTCTTGGCACCCATGCCAAGAGCCAAGGTGGGGGAGATGATTCTGAACAAAAGAAGGTTGTTTCCACTTAAATAAATAATTTCTTTAATCCATTGTGAATTAGATGATCAGTTTGCAAGCAATGATAGGTGGATCTGTAAGCACCTTCCTGGTGTGTCTAATTTTTACTTTTCTCTCTTTGAATCTCACTTTTATCCTCATCACTGAAGATAATAACCTTCTGTCACACCACAACAAAGGTGTTAGAACCCAGTAACAGCAGTTTCAGAACACATGGAACACTGCTAAGTTTTAAAATTATTAAGAAATAAAAGGGGGGAGGGGAAATAGGGACACCCTGCCCCCCAATTTCTAACCTAGATAAAATTTTCTAAACTCAGTGTAGAATCTAGATGGATCGTTCTTCATTAACCAGTGTGCTTTTAACTAGTGATTTTACAAGTCTAAAACAGGTGCAATGTGTCATGCAATTTATGGGTCCCAGTGCCTGCCATAAAGTATTTTATGATGGCTGTGTTCTGTTATTAGTAGCTGTCTTTTTCTGCAGCCATTGGTGTTTGATAATAGTCTTAAAACACCCAAAATTACTTACCTGCAAGCAACATTCCATAGTCCCTGTTGACAGTTTGAATAAGTTTAGTGCCCTTTTGTTGTACTTTACCTTCAAAACAAACTGATTGAACCATCAATAGCTCCTGAAAGCTGACAGAGGCATGTCATCTGGTCTAACCCTCTGATAGTAGGTTATCTGTGGGAGTTAACCTCCCTGCATTGTTAACCGAAATGTTTTATGTACTAGGCAACTTTAGGATACTGCTGTGATAACCTTAGTAACTAAGTCATACATCACAGTAAAGAGATTTTGTGCAACAAATAACCCTGGATTAAATTTACAAGGGTTGAATTGATATTGTAGATTGTTCATTCCCAGGCTTTGGTAATCCTTTCCTGTATTTTTTATGGCAAACTTGCGTTACATTTAGATTGAAGCTGCATCTTCATGTTTCTAGCTAAAATGTATCCAGGAAGCTTGCTGGGTTTTTTTCAGCCATTTAATATGAATGTATTGCATTATTTTCAAATAGCATAGACACTTTTTTTCCCACATTTAGTAAAAAGAATATGAATAAATGAGATTGCATTTTGAATCACCTTTTAAAATAATGAATTGCACATATACCTTCTTTCTACCAGAGGGATAATATTTATGGTACCTACTTTTTAGTATTTGCTTTGCTTAAGGAGTGCAAGTTTGAAAAAAAGAACCAACCCCACTGACTTGTGGAGCAGTTTGCTGTTTAATTTGTGTGGGTAGGGTTTTTTGGTTTTGTTTCTGGAATTGACAAGTACTAGTGCTAATTCTGTTTTTTGAAATGCAGTCAGGATGGCTTAAAAATACAAAAATACATTTGTATCAAGGAATGCTATTATAATTTTAAGCTCTTTTGAAATGATTGAGAGACTGACATTAGGGCTGTGATCCAAAGTCAGCATAGATGACAGTGCTGTCTTATTCTGTTGTCATTTTTGTTGCAGCCTGCTTTTCAATGGCATATTTCATTCCATCATTAAACATTTGCTGATTTTCTAATACCGATGTTTTCTTCACCTGAATATTCATCTTTTCTCACCCTACACTTAGTGGGTGTCTTTACTCATTTTTAGCTTCACTCTTCTTCACTCTTGACATATTGTTTCCTTCTGTACGTGTCTTCATTTGAAAGAATCTGTTGTCATCAGAGCTTTTCTGCCAGTAATGCAAGATGGATAGCTTCTCCTCCAGTGAAAGATAAGGCCCAGCAAAATGCCAGGGAGGACTGGAAGGGCGGCCAGGAAAGCTGGAATGAGTCTGAGAACGTGTCTGTCTCATAGGTCTGTAGCTGCTGTTTAAAAAAATGGTCTTAGGAGATGTTCTGTTTTGTGAAGTGACTCTCTTTCTTCTACTGATATAATTCAGAGCCATAGATTGAGAATTCACATTTAAATTGTCTGAGCATTTCGGAACTGAGTATTGTCACTTCAGTTAACAATTTATGGAAGTGTTGCTTCAGAGGAATGGTGTACTTGATGGAAAGCTTTATTTGCACCATTAGATTTTGCTTGGTTTTAGAAGGGGGAGCGTTACAGTAATTTTTACATGTTTATCTGGTTTAGACAGCAGTATAATAAAATAAACTTACCTTTTGAAACCTTTTTTTTTCCCTGTTTTTATTTTTTTTTCCCCAAAACATTATGCAGTTTTCTATTTCTTTAATTTCTTCCTCCCAGTACCAGAAGGGATGGGTATGATGAGGAGCTCTCTGACTGACTTGGGGTTTATGCAAAGCAGCTTGGCTGGGGAACACTATCATCACCTTTGTACCCTCTGCCAGGAAAAGCCTGATATTGCCTTCACTCTGCTTCACATTTGGTTGACTAAATGTGTACTTGAGGTGGTTAGATATTGGATTTGCTGTGTTTGTGCCTTGCTTTGGTTTTACTCTGCCATGTTCTCTCCCTCTACAGGTCAGAAGCCAACAGTGTTTTTCTGAGGCTAGAAAGCTGCTATCCTTCAAGTAGAAACAATAAATAGAATATAATACTGATGAATCCTAATAAGAACTTGGAATTCTTATATTTCCCATAAATAGTCTCTCCCTGTGTGCTTCTGCCCTTAATCCTGAGCTGGGATCTGTATGCCATAAGAACACCTTGTCCCTCTGGCAGGACCAAATTGGAATTCTCCTTCCAAATGCTGATCATTGTGATTTTAGGAAAATAAAATAAAAAATCCGAAGAAGTGTTGGCAAATGGTAAGAATTCTTGCAGAGAAGTTGGCTGGCAATTTCCCATATCTCAGATTGATTTTCTCCCTCTGTGTGGGCTGGAATCTTTGGTATCACTCAAAATTCCTTTTCCCAAACAGGCAATGCAAAACAATTTCCAAGTTATTCTGTTCCTTAGTATGCTTTATACCTCACTGATATACAGAGTGAACATACATGTCCATAGTGATAATTGTGGTTGATCCACAGTATTAAATGGTTTTGGCTTCATTTGAGAGAATAAAGTAAGTATTATAACTTTGTACATAAGATACATTGCATGAAAAAGGTGAATACAGAGAGAAGACACAGGCTGTTAATTTTGCCTGTTATTTTTTTAGTCATTGAGTCTGTGAGTATGTCTTTGTGTATTACTGGATTTTTACTGTGTGTATTTTGATATCTGTCAGATATTTTGTCCTGCACAAATTGACAAACCTGAAATTTCTCGATACTCGGAAAGTAACCAGGAGGGAGAGAGAGGAAGCCCTGATAAGAGGCGCCTTCATGAAAGTGGTTAAGCCCAAGGATGCTAAGGTAGGAGAGTAAATGTAAGTGGTAACAATAATATGGGTTTTTCTAACACTATTTTTAAATAACTCCAAGAGCCTGGCTGCATCTTTTGCTAAGGTAAAAAAAGAGGTAAAAGCTTTTAAATTAAAGGACCGATAAATGTGGTCAGATGGGGGACAAAAGCCTTAGTAATTTTTTTCTGTGTTTTAATGTAGAAACTTACAGGTACATGTCTAATGGGCTGTTGCCATGTGATCAAATTTCTGGTTTCAACCTCTGTTTCACATAGTAAAGTAGCTAATATGTGTCACTGAGCTTAAAAGAATATTTTTACCCTGTCCAAGGAAATGTAACAACTGTATGATATACTTTTGTGAAAGAATGCAATTTTTTCTGACAAGTTGTCCCCTGCCTTGTGTGTTAAACCCAAACTTCTATTGCAGATCTTGCAATTATGGTGTTTATTGGCTTTCAGTGAAACAGTTGATTCTAATTTTGTATGATGTTACTTAATGTGGTGTCCTGCTAATAAGCATTGACAGCACCAGAGAGACAGTTTCAGTAATCTGAGCATTTAATACAGCTTACATCAACTCTGGGCATCCTGCTGAAGCAATCAGAATGCGAATGTGAATTCTCCCCTTTTCCTTCTTTTTCCCTTGTTGATCAATACTTGATAACAGCAGTCTGTGGTGTGCTCGGAGTGCTTTAGCACTGCAGATCTTTCTTAAAACTCTGCTCAAGTTTTCAGTCTACTTGCTTTCTGTTTGCTGCTTTTTCTCTAAAGTATACCATCAATAATTTATTGCAGATTTCCAATAATGCTGAATAATAATGTAGTGGTTATGGAAATGCACTGTTTGGTAGCATAACAGTGTTGCTGGATAAATGCATTATCATGAGTACAATTGCAGTGCATTACAAATTAATTCAGACTGATTAATTTATAACTACTAAAATGTTAGCAGTTCTGATACAAACATTGCTTTGATATATTGTTTACCACTGCCTTTAGTTATTTCAGCTTCATGTATGAAATTAATGGAATAATTTATTTTTAAGCTGTGGTGCAGATCCTATTCACAGCAAACCATCTTTGAATCTGGCCAAATGCAACAGCTGAATTGTCTTAGGTAGAGCTTATCTATGTAATCTTTCACAATTCTAATCAGATTTTGGATCTGGTGAAGTTTTCTTTTTAAATTTATCTACCAGTTATAGGTATCTGTAGATATATATAAAGAGATCTCTTATTTAAGAGTTTACTCTGTGAATTGCATGCAACTTAAAAATAGTGTCAGAAAAAAACCGCGTCTCTCAAATTTAAAGTTACTTTTCAGGATTAAGCCTCTTTTTAAGTCAATAGCTAAGGGTAAATTACTTAACAAATTTAGGGATAACATCTTTATCTTTTAGATCTACAACTGAACCTTTTGTATAGTTTTGAATTATTTACCCATGAAGTCATATGATAAAGCATACATTTATTTCAGAAAATTTGCAGAAGACTCCAATTTACTGTTGTTTTTGCTATACTAAAGAGTTTCTTTATAAATGGCTCAGTACAAATTACTGATGGCAAAATCATTTTAAATTATTTTTATGGCATGAATTAATGCTTCTTAAGGTGTTATGAAATTACTCCCATCATATGAAATTATATACATATCACAGAAGTGGCTAATTTAAAATAAATATTAAATTTGATGCAGGTATTATAAAGCACTCCAAATAGTTTCAGATTTGTTCTTATTTCCTAGGATATTCATGTTTATAGTACTACATGCATGCAAACTCTTTCTATGTCTGAGAAGACTCATAGAATTTTCTCTGCATATACGCTGTGAGTTGCAGCTAGGTATGAGTACAGCTGTTGACAGCTCCACTTGAACACCACAGCAAGCAGCATTCCTCCAGAAATCACCAAGATGATGTGCACAGTAACTGTACTTTTGAATTCTGTCATGTGTTATACATTGCATACATAATGGGTTTTTATTCTCTAGCCTTCACATTTCCTGGATCTTGTGTTTTCTGTTCATCAGTTCCACTCCCACGTAGCTGTCGATATTTTTGACCATCTTCAGCCAGATTTAACAGGCAGGTACTGGTAATATATTTTAAGCTTTCTGCAGCTAGTTAGAGATTAACACCTTGATCCAAACTCCTAGGAAGATTGCAGCATATCCAGTACTGGTCATCAGAAAAACTCCTTAATAAGTTGGCATAGCGATATATGACCTTGCTGATAATGAACTTCCGAATAACATGGGTTTCTTTCCCTCTCACCTAAGGTAGCAGGCACTGTGTCAGCCAATGCTACCAGGAAAGGAGATGCTGTGATTAGTGTTTATGTTGGTGGATGCCACATGAAAATCTTCTGCCAGATTTAGTAACAGCAGTGGGCCTTTCAGACCTGTTTTTTCAGAGAAAAAAACAAAACCAAACCACTGAAAACAACAAACCAACAAAAAAAGTCCTAACTTACGTGGTGTCTTTTTTCCCCCATTATGATAAGAAGGTGATGGTGTGGCTTATTCAGCATAAAAGGCAGACTGATGATCTAAAGAGGCTGTGATGTGGGGAGTTGTTTTCATTTTAGTCTTGACATGAAATACTTGGGAGAGCAAAATACCCCACCAAGAAAAAAATACACAAAATGAGACTAAAAGCAAGAAATTTCCATCTGACTAGCTTGTGTTTACTCAAATGCGAGAGTATCTAGCAATCACTAGTCATCACTAAGTCATAAATATTTTATTTTGTATAAATTCTTTTTACTTTCATTATTCCCTATTTTTTTTAACAGAACACTACACTTGTGCTTTGCTTCATTTCATCCTTTGTTGAAAATGCATCTGTTTGTGATATGACTGTCTTATGGAAAGATACAATCATTTATTAGAAAACAGTTTAATGTTACAGTGCAGTATTCCTTCTCACTATGTAGGTGAGCTAAACTTCAGTATTCTGTTATGTTTGTGTTTTCTTTTGTCAAAATATTGAACATTGTATCATGCCTGCTTTTAATAAAGACTGGAGAAGTCTGGCTGGATAAGAGGCATTGAGCCAGATGAGGAAGCCTTGTTTAATGACCAGACCATGACCTCATTTCACTGGCATAAGTGTAGCTCAAAGTGGAAGATGCCTGTCCAGTGTGAAGTGTGTTTCTGGGCATGACAGCATTTCACATCAGAAAGACAGCTCAAGAATACGACAGTCAAAATTGCTTAATTGTGTCCCAGCTTTGTAATTATTCATCTGTGCTTCTACAAAGAGTACAGTTGTCATTTCTTGACATAATTATTTAAAACTGTACCCCTCTTTGGTTTATAGGTATATGAATTGTGCTTCCAACTGTTTCATTTTTCAAACTTAGAGATGCAAAGCAAATGTGATTTGAGAAAATGTGTTAAGACTACACATTTTTGCATTGCATATGATATGAATAAAATGAAATTATGGTGTATCAAAGTACATAATTCCATATTTTAAAGTCTGTATTCACGATCATTTAATCTAGATGATAAAATCTATTTAAGTGTGTTGCTATGAATAGATATATACTGTCATAAGTCTCTTTAAATATAAATTTAATTATACATATACATATATTTCCCAGTATTTCTCAGCCCCTCTTCCCCACAAATATATTTTGGCTTACTGCATTTTTAAGGTTAACACTTTCATCTGTTTTATTTACACTGGTGAAAGAAAGCAGAAGGAATTTGGTCACCAGTAGCAGTAGCTTATAGGGCCAAATCACTGGCAGATATACTTATACTTCCAAGTAACAAACTTAATATTAAATGTAGTTATTCTGCTTTCTTGCAGCTTTACCAAAAGCATCTTTTCCACTGGTTGTAAGGGAACTCTGTACAACTGAAAAAAAAAAAGGCAGTATAGGTGTTCTGAATTTTTTCAATATTTTTTTCACTCTCAGATGCATTGTTTTCATCGTAAGTTATAATTATGAAACCTGACATGGCATTTGTTCTCTAAGGAACTAAGATGGAGACACTGAAGCAGAAAGGCAAGTCTAATACATTCCAAGTAATAAATGTCTGTGATTCATGCCCACAGTGTTGCTTGAAGGGTAGAAGGAGATTATTTTATTATGATAGGAAGAGTAAATATTTAGGCAGTACCATTTAAGGAATAAAGTGAGATTAAATCTACATTGTTGCTTTCAGATCATTCTTGTGTTTAAGCTCATAGGAAAAGCTCTTTATCAAAGTGACCGATGCTGATATGTGCTTCTATTAAAGTCAGATGAGGCATAAGGAATGATTTCAGTAATTTTTATCCCAAATTATTTAACAAAAATCATACTTTTCTTGAATAGGTATGTTCTACCTGATTCCATGAATATAGGCAAAACATTTTTGCCAGTGTATCTCATGGACCTTTCTATCCCCTCCCTAAATTAGGAAAATGCAGCTGGTTTTAAAAAGTAAATAAAAGCAGACAGATAGAACTTTGGAGAACAGCTGCATTGCTCACAATCTTTTTCATTTTACCATTGCCACTGTGTAGAGATCTTGGTTTATGAATTTAGAGCATTTGAATAACATGCAGAGTAAGGTCTTGTAAAGTAAAGAATCATTGTGTCAGTGAACTGCTAGCTCATAAGATACCTCATTGAGAGAGCTTCCACACAACAGGGTTTCTTGTCAGATGCCAAATTTTCACATACCAAAACAAGACAAGAATACAAACTTAAGACTCCAATCTAGACTGTAATGCAGTAAATAATATTTACTTTAAGGACATTGTAGCAGTCACGCAGCCATTTTACTCTTCAGAAAGTTTATGCATTTTAAGCAGAAGTCTGTAACATGTTTGCTTCATAACCTGCTGTAATTCCAGCTGTCAAAGAGGGAAGAACAGATATGTGTGGGTCATATGTGCATTAGGGTGGAGAGAAAGACTCTTCTTCAGTGCTGGTTCTTACTGATATTTCTTAAAAAAACGTCCTCATATGTTCTTTGGGCTGCTATTATGTGGACTAAATTTCACTATCTTAATTGCTTTAAATATACAGAAGGAAAAAGGTGATGTCTCTTTCCTAAAATTATTCCTTTAAAAAAAGTATATGATTGTCATGAAGCTTGTGTCATTTTAGCCATTAATGCTCCCAGTGAATTTTTCAGATAGGAAGGGGTGTTATTCCTGGAGCTCTGGCCTGAATCCAGTTCAGGCGATTAAATCTGCCTCTATGGATTTTTCTACAGTCTCCATTTACTAAGGCATTCTTCTCCACCTTCTGCCCTAAGCTGTTCAGTAATGTTGCAGCGTGCTAGTTAACCAGCTGCTACTTTGCACCTGAAAAGTCTGTGTCTTTCAGTAGTAGTGAGCAAATTGATTCCTTTGTAAGACTTGATATTTGTAGAGCACTTGGAAATTCTCTGATGAATGGAAATAGGCACTGAATATAATTGATGCCTCCATTTAATTGAAGAAATTATTGTGACAACTTTATTACTTCTGGGTTGTTTTTTGTTGTTTTTTTTGTTTGTTTGTTTTTGTGGGTGTTTGTTGTTGTTGTTTGTTTGTTTGGTGTTACTTTAAATTTTCATTTATGGTTTCAGATATATGGAAGCTTCAATAGTTAGATGCTGGCTTTTGTATTGTCTTCTCAGTCTATTTAATAAAATGCCATTCAGCAGAATGTAACACCATGATATCAGACAGTAGGATCACAATCGTCTTAAATTCTTAATGGATCAATATGGCTACAGCTTTATTTTATAGGGACTTTTTTGTTTTGTTTTTCTTTTGGAAATAGGAGCACTACTGGTGTACAAGCAGAACTTCTTGTAGTTCTTCTTTTCAAATGCAATGGATCTCATTGTCAGACGACACCGGTGTTAAGCACAGGAGTTGTTCATATGTTGAATTTTGTAAAAGAAGGAAAATGGATTTAATAGGGCATTGGCAAAACTCTTGGCCAGCTTTTGTCTATTCTTATGTTCCTATAGGTGATTCTTTATTTTTTTCCTGGACCCTAAGACATGGTCATTTTGGCAAGTTATTCCCTTTGAAGTAGTAGTAGTAGTCTTAAGTATCATGGTTAGAATATATGTCAATTTTTAGCCATGAAAGAAAGGTCCAATTATAATTTTTCTTTCTGGAAGCTGTTTGTCTCAGCAATATTTCTGAAAGAGGAAATCAGTGGCAAACTTATCACTACCACAGGATCTACCTGGAATTTTGTACATGTGAAGCACCTGGTTTACAAGCTGGAAAGAGCTGTCATGGCTGATTTTGTATTTATTGCTTGTTTTGACTGTGGTTGGATGTCCCACAGTTTTCACAGCAGGCTTGGCAGGATATTTGTGTGCTGTGCTAGGATAAAGCCTGGCTTTGCTGACTCACTGACCCGAGAAAAGTTCCCCAGCTGTTAGAGACAGACATGGTCGGAAGGGCCACTGCCAGTGAGGACAAAGATTTGTTGTTGTGATCTTCTCAGGAGCATATCTTGCAGCAAGGAACAGCTAAAGGACCATAACTTCACCACGTAAAATGTGATGCAAGCACATCATACAGCATCTTATCGTGAAATGAGCGCTGGTTTTGGGTTTTTAGTGTTACGGTCAGATGGAGTCAGAGAGGAGAGGAACTAAGGGAAAGGTAAAATGAATGCAGTAATATTTATAATCACTTTGGAAAAAGTGCAAATGCCTAAAAGTAGTAGCTTAGTACCATTTTAGATACTCTAAAGTATACAGCAGATCCCATAGGGATGACAGATAAGTATCTTACATAGGAGATGTAAGTTTTTTTGAAGCCACCATGGGAGACCAGGCACGGATACTGTAGAGTGGCTAAAACAGCAATAGAAACTTGTGTTTAAGCAGCTGAATCCTGCCTTTCCTGTTGTGCTAAAAGAGAGATTGTGTGCTTGAAATACTGGCAGGTCAAGAACACCAGAGCATTACAAAAAATAATCCTTCCCTTCACTAACATCAGCCAGAGTGTGGTCCAAGAGTCAGATAGGGCTGTGATGAGGTCATCTCCTAAAAGCTCAAGCATATCAGTCATTCTCTCTTCATTAATGACTAAGAACGTGACCAATTTAAAGCTGGTTTATGAGTTATTTCAGGAAAAAAAAAAATACTAATTTGTTTTCAGAGAAGGGCTAATATTTCTTCCCTTGTCTCCACCCTTACCAGAAATGTATAGGCCAAAGGGCTATTTTGTAAGAAATCCTGAACTTTTTTCTTATGAGTTTCCAGAACTGCTCCCTTTGTCAAAGAAGAAGGATGCAACACAGTTTCATCTGCTCCCTTAAAATCATATTGAAGTTACAGATTCTGGTTCCAGTTCCTGAATGTTAACTGAAGCTGATGCTAACATTTTTTAAATTTTGTCCTTCTTGCAGACAATGGTCCTGGCATAAAATCTTTAAGATTAGGTTATGGGTCTGTGTTTCAGGGGAAATTAATTGTGTGGATAAAAAGCTAAAAAATATTTGTGAATGAGGACTGGTGATCTCTTTGAAGAAATTTGTGAAATTATAAAACTTTTGCAGTAAACTGTTGCTCTAATTCATCGTAGAAAAATGTTCATAGGAATACATACAAATTGTAATTAAATCTCTAATTAGAAACAATTCTAAAAATAAATAAGGAAAATGTCAATCACATTCAAAATGTCAATTCAATTAAAAAATGACATCACTTTGAATCCTGCTCTGTGAATTATCTGTTTTAGAGGTAGGTTTTCTTGAGACTTTAGCAGACAGGGAATCTGTCCCTAAGTGATATGCATTTAATTTTCAAATGTATATAAGGTGTGCTTCAGTTTTAATGTATTAAATGTCTTTACATCAAGGAACCCAGTAAAGTCATATGCACTGTCCCAAAGATGATTAATTTCTCTTTCAGCCTTGGTGGGATTTGAAAACCTTAGGTATTCTTTCTCGTAAAAGAATCTGTGGGATATTTGCTTAATGATTAAATTACTGTTGCCTTTGTGATGCTAACTTATGAGTTTGAAGCAGGAGATGAAGCTTTTTCTTGTGTCATTACAACAAACCATGCTATGTATCTTATTCTGGTAAATTTCATTAGGAAATGTATCATTTGGGTTAAAATAAAAGGTAAATTCAGGACTGAGAAATTAAGACTTTTTTTTCTTCGCACATTATAAGACTAAACATACAACTTTGTTCATGTAACAGTTACAAACAGTTCACTGTGTAGGCCAAATGCTCTCTAATGCAGTAAAATTAAGAAATAATATGCTTTGAAAGTGATTTATGAGTGTGGTTAAACTGCCAGATTTACAAAGAAATAGTTCAGATCTTGGGAAGCCTCAGGAGTCACGTCAAAAATGAATTTGACCATGATTTAAACTGCTACTTTTCTTACATGACATTTAATATGTGTACTTTGGAGGCCCATATGTCTTTAATAAAATAGCATTAAGTTTTAAATATGATATGAATGCAGTTAGTTTCTAAATTCATAACCTTTTCCACAACTCCAAAATGCTAACCAATAAGGGAGTCGCACATGCAATAAAACATAAACCTTAGAAAATAGTTTTTTATTAGAACGGTTAGACATTTGGCAGCTGAGTTGTAATGTAATAAATACGTGCAGCCAATGTGGGTTTATCAGTCTTTGTTTACACTGTAAGCAACTGGGACCAGACAACTAATTATAACTGAGGAGCAAAGGTCATGAAAAGTATATTTTGTCCAGTGAATCTGTGCTTGCTAGGCAAACCCTGTGATTCTAAGGAAAGTAATTTATTAAAAAGAAACTCTACAGCATGCTGCCCAGTTGAGTTTGTCAGAGTATGATGTTTATTAGTCATATGCTTTAAAACTGTTCTGAAGTACTAAGTGCTTCGAAAGTCATGAAAATATAGACATGAAAAAACATACAAAAATTACAAAGGATTTCAATGCTCAGGAAATGGTGGCCAAAGGAGTTCAGTGTTTCATGAGAACAGCAAAATGGTAGTCCTGTCTATGCTGAAGTTAATAATAACAAAAGAATGCTATCATATTTTAAGGGGTATTTTTGTGCAATTTGAGGTGTTCTACTAATTTTGTAAAAATAATGTATTTTAACGGTACTTTCTGAAACACAAGCTAACCCACAACAAACCAGCTTTCCAGTTTGCTTGAGCTTTTACTCAGAACAGCAAATTCTGGTTTCCTCTACTAATTCAACATGCATAGAACAATACTGCAAGCCTGTTCACATGTTCCAGGTAGTCTGACTCTCCAAAGAAGGCTATTGAAATGGTTGTGGGAGTTGTGAAAAGATAGATTATCTGTATACTCTGAAGTATGTGGAGAGGTGGGGCATAAAAACTTGATTGTAGTATACTTTTTCTTTCAAAATGCTTTCAAGTTGTTTGATTTCTGGTTAGTGTGGCTCTAGAAAAATGACAAACACTAAATTTTAAAAGTCTGCTTTGAGATGTATTGCAAAGTATATATTCAAATGCTAATCTCTATTCCTCCAGAATTATGGGTCCCCTAGAGCATCCAGAAAATTATTAACAGCATGTAATCCAGCTCAGTTTGAATGCATCTTTACTCTGTTAGCCAAATCTTTACATAATACAAATCATTCTACCTATAAAAGCACAAATATGTTATTGTTCTCAACAGGCAATTTAATGCAGCTATAGGGAGGAGAATAAGAGAAAAGAAGATTACAAGCTAGCTGATCATGCTTTTATTTCTCTTAAATCTCTCAGCATTTCTCTGTGGTTGTACTTGTTTAAAGATTGTACACAACTGTGCTGTCTACATGATTTGGAAAGCAAATCATGCTAAATATGAAGTTTCAATGGGTGCAGTTTTTAGGGGATTTTATACATTTATCACAAATATACATTTTACCCCAGAAGCAGTGCTGAACCTGTAATCTTTTTTCTTATAATTCTGTTGAAGACCCCAGTTTTGCTATAGAGAGCTCAGTTACATTTGCCACCCAGTTGTGCAGCTTTAGCTGTAGAATAGCTATTAAAGTTAATTATTTTCTGGAGGGTTTTCTCAAAAGGACTGTTATGGTGAATACACACAGAAAGCATATGAACAAGGAAGAAACCCATTTTATTGAAATAATAAACAGCTATCTCCAGCCATGCTGTGGAGTCAGGATCCTGCTCCAGTGGAGTTAC
Source organism: Pseudopodoces humilis (assembly GCF_049639895.1). NCBI lineage: Eukaryota > Metazoa > Chordata > Aves > Passeriformes > Paridae > Pseudopodoces > Pseudopodoces humilis. Next base: position 14,168,009 of record NC_142208.1, on the reverse strand, counting down.
GCAAATGTGACAAAGTTTAACTCACAATTCCTGTAAGCGGGAGGGTGGGTCACTCTGGCCTATGTGTGAGAACTGCTGTTTTTTATTGCTACACTCTGCTTGCATTTGCATTGTATTGCTCCTTGCATTATCTTGCCACCTGACTCTGGCTTGTGACTCTCACTGTAAAGTTTTGCATCTATATGATAATAATTCTTTTGCTCTTTTGTTTTGTTTTATTTTTCCATTAAGCGTGTGTCATTATATTATACATCTGCTAGCTAATCACCAATGATTGGAAATTTATGTAAAATGTTTAGATATGAGTAAGCAGTCAGCCTATTATTATTATTATTATTATTATTATTATTATTAATTGTACACACACAATGTGACATAAATGTTGGCTTTAAAGTGAAAGGTGAAGGCAGTAACACAAGAGAAGTCTGTCTAGGAAGAAGAATCGAGTAGGAGAGGCAGTGAATGTTCTTATTCTACCTGTTTTCATCAAGCCCATCGAGCGTGAACTGGAAGAAACAGTACATAATTCAATAGAAAAAAAATGTAATTTCTGAGTTTGAAATAGGGTGTCACCTGCATGTTTTGCAGTTAGCTACAGGTCTGGTCCATTGGATTGTTGAACATAAAGCATAAAATATATTTGCTGCTGAGTCTTAGAGCTATTCTTGGAGAACTTGCTCACTTTGCATGCATTTTGGCGGGAGTTTTGTGCTTTCTTTCATACTGTATATTGTTCAAAAGAAGTCTAACAAGCCACAATATTAACCCAATGCCCCAGGAGTGCTCAAATTTTTAACTATCTTCCCTTTCTATAATACCTCCCAGCTTTTCCCCTTCCTCTTATGTGATGATTTTTCATATCTTTATGGTCTGAGTAAGACTCTACAGGGCAATTTCTTCTAAATAACAAGTCTAAGATTTTGTGTGCAATTTTGAAAGATGGAATGCTCTAACAGGCTGGGCAAAAGCACTGTATTTGTGACAGAAAATTTTTCTTTCACATGGAGAAAACCTTTGAATCCACTTTTATGTCTGTTGAGGAGGCCCTGAAGGAGTAGTCTGCTGTGTGAGCAGTGGAAACAAATGTAGTTCTGTGCCATGTCAAATGGTCATTCCAAAGCAGAACTCATTTAAATGTCTGCATGTGTTGTTCTACTTTCAAATCAACCAAACAATTGTTCTCTAAATATAAACAAGTGCTGCATTGGCAAGATTTTCAGCAGCAACTATACAGGTAACAGCAGCTATACCTGAGAGGAATACTTTGGGTTTTATTGTTTATCTCTGACAGTAGAAAATTTGTACAGGGTGAGAAAATAATTCAGGTTTTTAGTAGGAAAATGTCTTCAAATTGAGCTCATGTGCTGGGCCAGAATGGTTTCTCAGTAAAGGACACACCTAACTTTCCAGGAAGTTTTGCTGCAAGGCCATTGGCAGTTGCAAAGTAAGGAAAGAAAAAGATAGCGTGAATTTTATTTTCCTGATTTATTTTTGAACGTGAAACTAGACATGTTATTTTTCATAACAACTTTTTGGTTTAAAGGCAACAGCAACATAGCTTTTTGGGTCTTTTCCTGCCCCATATGTTTACCAGTTTCTCTGGAGGGAACTTCTGAAGACTTGTTTATGTGAAGTGTTCTTTTGCCGCGCTCTTTCCTCCACCACCCTGCAAGCAGAAATGAATAGATATGTTGTTGGTAGAGAACTTACTTGCTTTGTCCTCTTGAGGTCATATTTTGGCTAGTGGGAAGTCTATTTTTTGATTTGATAAACCCCTAGTGGAATATGGCTTGGCATGTAAAAGCTGCTGTACACAAAGCCAATAGTTGTCTTGTCCTTTATAGCCTGGTCTTCCACCTTCTGCCCAGAATTCAGGAGAAACCAAGGATCACTGGCTGAGGCAGTGTCATATGAGAACCACTGAGAATTTATGGAGCTCTAATTAAACCTCAAATACGCTAATTCAAGCCCTATAAATCTTGTGTAATACTGGCACAGTTAACACGAGGGCTGATGTGGTCTGGGAGAACCAGGCAGATGCCTGATGTTCTCTGCAGTGTTACAGCTGGGAAGCAGTTATGTTGTAACCCAGGCTGTCCAGTGATCCCAAAGATACTCCACAGATGTTAATTTAAAGCTTACTTTCAGTCAGGGAATGTTGAAATGTTGTGTGCAGATAGACCAACTATTACAAATTAGAAGAGTCAGATTTCTTTTTCTGGCTTCACTTGCTGGGGAAAAGGTTTGGCCGAGGATTTTGACTATACTACAATTATCCAAAAGTGAAAGTAGTTTCTTCCAACTCATGTATCAATAACAACAATGAAAACACTGCATTATCAGGGCTACTGTGTAGATGGATGCATGATGTATCTATTCTGTGTGGCAGAAAATATTATACTTTCATATTCTTTCCCAAAGAAATAGATTAATCAAATACTAATATGCCATGTAAATTGAAAATTGTAGCTACTTAATCTCAAGATGGAGAAGAGCTCAAATTGATGGTGTATAATTTTTTCATCTGTCCTATTATCATGGTGGAATACTTTTAGTTGGTAGAAACTTGCTGTAGTGAGAGTAAAAGAAATCATTTACTTATCCCCATGACTGCACTTCTTGGCCTAGGCTGAAGGGCCTTGCCTTTGTATCTGTACTAAAATCCTGCCTGTGATGCAGTGGCTAGAAACAATTTACATTATCAGTAGGGCCAGAATACCATGCTTTCTCTTCTACACTCTTCAAATACTTATTTTTCTGATGTAATTTGTATTGGAGAAGGCTTATTTTTTAAAAGGGACTACGGATTGTGTGTTTGGCTGACATGTAGGCTTTCAGGGCTGAAACAAGTCAGAAAAATAGCATAATCACTTTTTGCTGTTAGGGTTATAGTAAAACCAGACTATCAAGCAAAGCAGATGGACCAGGTAAAAAGAAAACCTTGTGGTCATGAGGCAGCCTGTGAGCCTCCTATTGGAGGATTGATAGCGTGGCCCTGATGTGGATCTTGTGTGCAGATTCAGACATATGTTTGCATGCTATTTCCAGCCCTCCAGGATTTGAGAAGGTTTTTTGAAGGCTAAGAGCTTCGTTGTCTTTACAAAATCTTTTCTTACTCTGGGTTCTGTATATGTTGAGAAGTCTTTTAAAGCCCTGTGTCAGATCTGTTCTTCGTGTGAAGTCTTTATAAATATTTATATAGCCCTACTGAGGAAGAGTCAATCCATTAGACTGCTTTAGGCTAAGATTAGCACTTCTGAAGCCTATTTAACCAGATACGAGTTTACTTTATTTAATAACATTAAAGAGATAGTAAAAGAAAGCTTCTTTATCAGATAATGGTAAGATCCATGAAACAGGTTTATTAATGTCTAACTATCAAATTATACTTGCCTCAAAATTCATGGAAGTAGCATAGTAATTGCCTATTTGATTTCAGGCAGATTAACATGCTTGTTAATGTTGAAGCTGTTTCCAGTGTGTGCAAGGCCCTTGATGAGGTCAGCAGCCAGCCCTGCTTTCTTATTCCATACCCAGTGGAGCAGTGCTGGGCTGAGATTGTACGGCAGCTGATGCTGATTCTTCTTTTTCTTTTTTTCCTTTTTCCTTCTCTAATACTTTATGGTGTTCACACAGAAGCATCTTGTGATTCCTACTTGAGTCATACAGATATCCATAAATGTATCAATACTTGCCACAGACAGCTTGCACATGCAGAACTGAAGTGGCATCAAGGCAGACATATTAGGGACTGTTGTTCTGCAAGTAGTCCAGCATAGGCTGAAGATTTCTTTTATTACTGTTAGCTTCTAGGGAGGGAAAAAAGAGTATTTTTGTATAGTTCAGACTTCTGGTAACACTGAAAACAAATCTCCCAGGCAGAAGTATAACTTTATGGTTATTTTTGCAGACCTATAGAAAGGGTAAGTATATTTTGAGTTTAGTCACATGTGCCATACAAGAGACATCAGTCAGTGCATGTGTGGATGTCTATTTATAGTAACCATCCAACCACATACCTCTGAAACAACCATTTCTTTAACAACCTTTAATTTATATTTATTTATTATCCCTGAATCTCTGGTATGTTTTCAGAACTCTCCTGGCAGTAATAGGCGAGTTTTGCAGCTCCTGAAACCATCATGTTGTTATATTTTATATGTACCCATGAGTTGAGGATTATGCAATCAAGAAAACTGTTCTTGATATTCCTTTGTTCTCTTTCCACCCTCCCTCTAGAGCATGTTAGTCCCAAATTCCTTCCATACCACTCAGAGAAAGAGATTTTGAGGGACAATTGCATCAAGGAGAATCTTCATTCCTTCTAATTACTAATTACTACTGCCTCTGAAGTAAGAAGTGATGAATGCAGTTCCTCAGTTCACAGCCCAGCCACTCTCACCACACAATCTGGGGTTTTTTGTTTCTTTTGAACAAAGATATTCAAATCTCCCTTTCTATCTCTATTTCTCTACCCATCCCTGCTTCCAAAATAGGGCAGATTGACTCTCATAAATGGTAGGATTTGGAATAATCTTCGAGCTGATGTCAGAACAGTGTGATTAAAGTACTTTTATGGTGCAAGAAAATGCAATAATACTGAAACATTTCTTTCGCAGTCACAGCAGTTTAGGTTAGTTTGCCTTCTGCTGTGCCTTCCCTTTGCCACCCTCTCTAGAAAAAATGTAGGCTGGATTAGAAGGGCTTGTATTTTCAGGAATAATTTTTACCTGTTTAATGTGCTTGTTGCAGCCCTACAAATGCTGTAGACTGTTTCAATGTCATATATTTGATTTTTTTTTTTTTTAAACAAACCTTCTGCAGAAAGTTCTGGAGCTACTAACTACAAGTTCTATAATTGACTCCTCTTTTAGTTCCCTTTGAGTTGTGTTCTGTAACTGTGCTTTTTTTTCTCTTTTTCATTAATATTTGTTCCTCTAATTAAGGTCATTACAGAAAGTAAAACTCAAAGTAGTAGTAGGATTTTAACTTAAAATTTATTTTGCTTAATTTCATTTTTCTGAACACTTCAGGTTGGTTCAGTGCAAGCATAACTCCAAGTTCTTCCAGATGAAAAAAGTAATTTTTATTTCTCTAATCATCTCTCTTTTTGAGTGACTAAAATATGGTAATTTGGTTTGCAAAGAGGACATCTGCTGGGTTTTTGTCACCTTAGATCTGCACTTTGGTTGCTAATGAGTAGAACTGCAGCACTTGCCCTTGAGAAGTGAAAACAGGCTGTAAGTGTGGAGAGAAGGTGACTGGGGAAATCTGAATAGTAAGCTCATGATCCCTTTCTCTTTAAAACAGCATGCCTGTAAAGTTGCTTTGAGCAGCAATAATAGAGAAAATGTTGTAAAAAACAAGAAAAACATAGAAAAGAAGTAGCTGGGTGTTAACTGAATTAGAGAAACCTAAAGAAACCTAGAAGTGTAAACTGGTTTGGATTTATTTCTCTTATGGTGTCAGAGAAGTTGCAAAAATTGAAGATAATGCCAATGTTTCCATTACTGAGCAGCTGCACAGAGGGAAAGCTCTCACTAAACCTTCTCAGCACAATCCAGTTAAAACAGCCTGCCTCATGCTTCCTGAATGCTTTAACAATTAAAACAAACCCATTAACATACTTTTATGAAAGTCAGGGACTTTTGTTTGTTGTAATTCAATAAATACCACTTTAGTTAACAAATTCTGTTTCTTGAAGAACTATGTACCCAGGTGATTATAGTTGATTGTGCCCATTTTAAAGTATTTTTGGGTGAATTTAATCCTACCTAGTAGTTCCACTCAAATATAGCGTTTCTGTGTAAGTCTTATCAAAAGTGAACACATTTTTCATAGCAACTCTGTGAGTGTTGTTTTATCACTGTATTTGTCTGACTAATATTAAGAAAGATAAAAGTTTTACATACCATCCCAAAGATAACAAGAGGTCACACAGCAAGCACCACATCTACAGATTAGTTGCCTCTGAAGATCTGTCATGTTTTTCATATAAATCATATGGAATAGCCCATTTTTAACACCTTGTAAAACTCAAAAGCCTTTATGATTGTTAATAGCTTCTGTGGTAGTGATTTACGGGCTAATTTGAGACAAAATATGTTGCAGTGTGAGCTAAGAGAATGTGTTATCCTATCTGCATAAATAATAGTATGTTATTAGTTGTGCACTTCAGAAGCAAGTGGAATGTGTATTAACTTATATCTTCCAACTAAATTTAACATTTCAACTTTTACTTATGACTTAAATCAACCTGGTTAGGGACAAAGTGTAAAGCTGAGTCATGCATAATTTTTTTCTCCTGCATGTTATCCATCACTGTACTAACCTGTGAATTAAATGTAAGTTGTAATACTCATAATCAGTCTGTGACTGCAATTTATTCAATTGAAGACCATCTTATTAGTGTAAAAATAGTTTCAAGCGACATTTTTATAATGACTGTGATAAAACTTTGATGTATCCTAAAATGTGTGCAATGTAAGACATTTATAATAGCCCCAAGTGTAATATTAACACAGTCTTTTAATGCATGTAAAAAGAGATCAGTTAGTTTTGATTGTGTTACCCAGTATAGGTTTGACTCTCTTTTGGAGTTAAAGCATTGCTTGCTGGATGTAAATGTCAAAATTATTGGAATTTGAAGACAGGTAAATGAAGTCTCTGTTTTTGAGATGTACTGGGCAGGTACAAAGAGGCAAACAGGAGTTATCAGGTCCTACATGGCCAGTGTCACTTTATCCATGCGTGGATCTTGGTTTCTGAAGAGTGTTGCAATGAGATCTTGCCCACTAGAGGTCTGGTGATAAATTCCAAATTATAGATCAAGAGTTAAATGGATAGATATCCCATCATCCTTTGTGGATTCTTGAATATAATGGGAGTTTCAGGAGTTTCAGCATTTTTATTATTTTTATTTTAATTTTTTAATTTAAATATATTAAAATTATGCCATTGTAAAGACAAGAATTTAAATTCTCAAAACAGCTAAATGGAGAATTTATGACTGGCTTTCACAGAAAGCTTCTCCAAATGATGTGAAATGGTGGGAAAGAATATTATCAAACACACTTCTCCTTCAGAACTTGTCTCATAGTTGCATGCTTCTCTATCTGTTGAAGATTTTGAAAAAATTTACAGAATTTCTTCTTAAGATTCAAAGTTACTTTATAATCTTCAAATTTTAAGAATTAAGGCCTCTCCTGCCCTTCATTAAAAGTAAAGTCCTTAATATATAATATAATATATATATATATAATAATATATCCTTAATGTATATTTACATTACAGAGACATGTTTTTTCACTTGGCATTATTGCATTAATGTTACTTTTTAATCCTTTGAGTGTCACTCTTCCTAAACATTTCTTCAGTGACCTTCTTATCTCCCACAAACTCATCTTCAATCAATTCATGAGAAAATTTCCCTGACTTTTCATTTTTCTACCTTTTTCTATGGTTATGTTTCATTAATTTGTGTTTCTAGAAAATCTATCTGTGTTTGATAAACCAGTAATTGCAGGTTATTATTACTTCTGTGTAAGATGATGAAATAATTAATCATAATAACTGTTTAAATAATTTTTAGATTTTGGATTCCGTATCCTTCAGTAAAACAATATTGCATTTAGAGTGGTTACATAGGAATTTCATTGGAGAAGAATGAATCTGTGGTGGTCTGTAGGAAAATATGTTGAAGGGGGAAAAAAGGGGAAGAGAGATAAAAAGATTTCTTCTGAAAATAGTGGTTATTTAAATGTATAGTGTGGCAAGATATGCCCAAAAACTTTTTTGATGTAAATGCAGAACTAATTGTCATCTGGCTTTCTTGAGTATTTCTCAGTGACTTTTCTTTTTTAGTGAAAAATTCAATAGAATATCGGCACTAGCTGTTCAGACAATTGTATGACTGATTTCTTTCTGAGTTGATAGTGGTTATGGATGAGTTTTGCTAAAGAAACCAGCATTTCAGCATTATATAAGATGTTTTTATTTGGATTGACATTTTGGGCTCAAAGTCCTGAAATTTAGCTGCATTTTATGAAATATATTTTAAATAATAATTTCATTTAACAATATTAAAATATTAAAACCGCCACACCCAGTGGCACAGTAGCTTAAGTAGCTCTATCTTATGTTTGCTGTACAAACCTCTTAGTCCCTTTGTGAAGTAGGGGAGATATCTGGAGATAACACCACTGAGTTGAAGCTCAGTTGTTCATCAGAAGATTTATTCTAGATGATTATGCCAGAAAATAATTTCCCATGAACCTTGCTGTAAATCACTTGCATAAAACCCACTATACATATTATAGACAGTCTGTCTTACCTGGTGTTGGTCATAGTAAGCTATGATGTGTAGCTGGCAAGACATGAAGGTTTGAAGGGAGACAACTTCCAGAGTTAATATTCTGCTTTCATACTGCAGGATATGTGAGTTGTCTGAACTCCATATCAGCAGAGAATAATTAAATTTACTTTCCTAATTAAGATCAGACTGCAGAGTAGCAATTGGCTTCAGGAAAAGGTCTAGTATTATTTAAAGTTAGAAATTACTCTCACTGGCCAGGTCTTGGCATATAGTTGGGCATCACTGTTTTTTGGAGGAGTGTGCTTCTTCCACCTAGTACAGAATAGAATACATTGCCAGAATTTCTTTTATGTCCCTAGTTCAAAAGCTTTATATGTACCAGTAAGAAATAACTTCGGGCTGAAACATCTTCTCCACCACTCCCCACCTCAAATCTTTGCTCAAGACATTACTGAAAAATAAATGCAAAACACGAATGATTTATTTGTGCAGAGAAAACTCCTGTGATTTTAGGATTGCTGCAAGAATCAGCTGCTATAAACCACAAAAGCATGTACATATGGTGAAGAAAATAGCTCAAAAGTAATGTAAAATCCGATATAAATAAAATGTGTGTTTACAGGTGCATATTACATACAAATGTGCGCTATGGAATATAATAAAAAAGATGCAAGTGCTGAGACAGAAAACCATTAACATTATACTGTTTCTCAAGGTCTGTAGGAACATACAAAGGAAATGGTAAATTTTGCAAAGATAGAAAAGTTTGTTAAAATGTTTATTATCAGAAAATTTGTACAAACTTCCTACCTCCTCACCATAAAAACATAGTAATTCCACAGGTTAGAAAAAACACTAAGTTTTGTCTTAAGCCTTTCTGTTGCCCTGGGAGTGTCCAAGGGCAGGCTGGATGGAGCTCAGAGCAGCCTGGTCCAGTGGAAAGTGTCCTGCCCCTTGCAGGCAGCTGGAATGAGATGATCTTTAAGTTCCCTTTCAACACAAACCATTCTATGATACTGTGGTTCCATTTTTACAATTTTTAGAAAGGCATAGCACTGTAAATGAACTATCTGTAGAGTAATTGCTTAACTCAAACTTAACTCAGAGTAAGGATAGGTAGATACTGATTGATAGATCAGTTCTATCTGGCCAGGTCATATCTTTATGGAAAAATATTTAGGACCTGTGAAGTGGCTCTAATAAAGAGACCAAAATTGTAAAATCAAAGCAGCAAAAATGGTTGCTCTTGTATTTTTTTTACCTTCCTCATCCCAGATTCTTGGCATAGAATTAGGTGTTATCTTAAGAGCAATTAGATTACTTGTCTTAATTAATTCATCTCTGGTATTTTTTATGTGAGCTTTATACCACATTTCTAGTGCATTCCATTCATTTTTTAGGAAGGCGTGTTTTGTATAATCTGTATTTATTTTACGTGTTTCCTCTGTTGGATCTCAGCCATGTAAAATAAATGCTGTGTTTATTATCCTCTTTGACTGCAGTATTTCAAGGACTTTCCCTCTTGGTGGCTTCTTTCCAAGGGTTCTTTATGTCCAGACCTGTCAGACTTTACAAACTGGGATGGAAAGATGTGTGTTCGACTTGCCTCCCTTGTTTCTGATCTAACAATGTGGAATCTGGAACTGTTTTGAAAAAAAATTTAAAAATTCATGGAAGATCTGGAGCAAAAGAGGAAGAGGAATAAAGCTTTTTGAAAAGCAAATTTGCCATGAAAATATACACACATACATATAAAATATTTCTGTATTGCTGAAATCAATGTGTATTATTATTAAAGGTACTTGTATGACAGATGAGTTGAAAAACGAAACTGTTTTTAAGGTATTCTTTAAACCAGTTGTTTTATGATCATATAATTTTCAGGAAATTATAATTTTTTTGTTGTATATTCATGTGCTTTCCAAAGCTGGTGGAATATTTAATTGATGCCTTGAGGATCCAGAGGAGCTTCCTTTGTGCTGAAAAAGCGACTCAAACGGTACTGAGAACCAAAGAAACTATAGCCACAGAAATTAACTTCTGAAGAGAGGTGGAAGCTGAGCTATAGAGGTTCTTGTATTTGTGGGACTCCAAGGACAGAGTGTTGATAGTGTTATTTAGCCTAAATTTGTGTTTCAAGTTTCTGGAATCTTAGGTTGCATTTATTATTTCAGGTGCTTTTACCTAGACTTAAGCATCCTTAAACAACATCCATAGTTTAAGAAAAGAATGAGATGTGACTTTTTCTTACAATTAGATTACTTTTTTATGTACTATTTTTAGGGGCTTATATTAAATATTCACTTTGAGTAACTGCCTTTTCTTATCATAGGGCTTTGTTTGTAGTTTTACTATAAATTTTACTAAAATAAAAATAATAGCCACTTTTCTGCACTTTGATGTTCTGTGTGCAAAACTGAATCAGCTACATCTGAATTTACTTTCCATTGATACTGAATGATAGTCATGTAGAATACAACTACAAAATGAGGTCCAATTAGGGAAAATATCATTTTTATTAAATATAAATATCAGAGGAATAAGCATGCAAATTGTAACAAAACCACAGATTAATAAGCTTTTGAGAAATCTAGAGGAGAAAAAAAATGGAAAGAAATTACTGAAGTTACCCCCAAAATTACTAATTTCTTCTTTTCTTCCCTAAAAGCCAGTTAGGTCTCAAAACAGTATTTGACTTAAAGATTCACATCCAGTTTTGCCACATCAGAATCTGCAGGGCAGTTGATAACGTGGAAGCATAGGCAAGTTTAAACTTCTGAATCAGTCTAGAACATCCTCTCAACTCACACTGAAGAGAGATGTGCGAAGCTGAGCAACAATGAAATACTGGTCTTAATTCTGCTATAGCAAGGACTGCCTTTTGTGACAGTGGTTAGGCCTGGATTTACAGAAGTGTTGTGGCAGATTTTGAGAGTTATCTTGGTAGATTTATAAATCCATCTCTGTTTTCTCAATGCCCATTCTAAGAGGGAGCTACGTTTCTATCTGCTTGAGAAGTTACTAGAAGACTTGTCCTGCTTGTGTCCCCATATCTGTATGAGTGTAGATCTTGATAAATCCAAACAACTTCTACTGGTATTGGGGGAACTATAATGAATGTTGTCCTCTACCAAGGTTATAAGTAGGACAAATGTTTTGAGAAAAGCTGTATGATGACAGAAGAGGACTAGTTTTAGGAGGAGTGGCTTCTTGGCAGTAGTTAAGAACTATGGATAACACTTAAAGCAAAAAGTTGTTCTTCCATCTTAGTGTTCTTCCAGGTGCTCCAAAATTTAATTTCTTTCAGCATTTATCACCAAAAGTGTGGAATCAGCAGACCTTTGATAATCCAAGAATTTGGAAACCTTGTTAAATTCCACTTGATATCTTGTGCCTAAAGTTGTCCAAGCACTAGGCATTGCTGGTTCCCAGAAAAATCAGTGGAACCTGAGAATGCTCAACCGGTAATGTCCTGGAATCCCATGAAAGTCTGGCATAGTTTTGCTTCATATTTACTAGACAGATGTGGTCTTTTAAAATGAAAAAACCCAACCCTCAACCACTGGTCTATTTGACTGTAGTGTGCCATAAGTATGTCAACTTATAGGAGTATGGAATTATTAGGAGTTATTTTACAATCAATCTCTGATGATTTAGGATGATGAAACCCAAATTTAAATACCATTTATCAAATCAATTAAAATAAACTTACAGGGAAATAACAGCATTAAGGAATTGCTTTCACTAACCTTAATTTGGAGATTGCTATTTCCTTGTGTATACCTGGCAAGAAAGTCAAATCACTATTTGACAGATGTAGCCTGTTAGAAGGTATTAATGAACAATTTGAAATTATGATCATTATTTACTTATGGAAAATATTTTTAGTGGATAAGATGTACACCAGCAACAAGTTTTTGGTGCAGTACAAGAATCTAGAACTAGAGCCTAGAAACCAGAGAGTTTAGACTAGAGAGAGTTCATTTAAAAGTCATGTTTCCCATATAAATTATATGCAGTTGTGCAAACATGTCAAAGTTTGGTAAATTAAATTTGTTTAATGTAAACAATCTTCAACCAAAATAATAGCATAACTTCAGAAAAAAAGGCATTATGCTGCCACTTTCATAAAGTTTGTATAACTCAATAACTCAGCTGTAACTCTATGGAGAGTTATGATTTATTAAGTCCAAGTCCATAAAGCAAGCTCATAAATGTGTTTTAATTCCTTTATTTGTATTCTAAAGACAGTGTTAAGATGCAAAAACATAGATACATTCTTTTTCACTGGTTGAAATTGCTTCAGTGCTAGAACCCTAATAGGTGCTATTGGAATTAACTGCTTAAGTAAAGAAATAATTAGTGCAGGTGATGGCTAGAAGAGTGGAAAGAAATTTACTAGTAGCTATGTTTCTCAGGTACAGCAAAAAGCAGTGTAATTTTACTTTGAAAAAAGCAAATCTTTAATGTGAGGAGGCACCTACATAGGTTATAGCATCAATAAAGATTATTTTTGCATAAATCAATATGCTGTATAGGAGCTAGAAGCTGTTTAGAAACCGAAGTGGTCATTCCTTTCCAAACAGATTTAACATTTAATGTATTGACCATAGGAGAAACTGAAATTTGCATGTAGGCCTAGAACTAACCCAAATTTTTGGTATTTTTAATGTGTATAATTTTTGGAGCAAGATTGCCAACAGTTACAGGCTTTTGCCAAGTCCCATGAAGCACTGAGTATTATGGCCCTAACCTAGGACACTACCATGGCACACTGTAAATAGTTCTGTTGGTGTTTTCGAAAGTTAACCTTGTCCTGATTTCCTGGTTGTCTGAATGATGGCTTTTCAAGAAACTGAGGTGGATTTGTGCAACTTTGATATTGTTGTGGAATTGGGGAATAATTCTTCATATCAACCTGTTTCAAAAGAGTCCAAAACCATGGGGCATTGAGCAGTGGGCTCTTTCCAAAGAAGTCTGTGCAGCGTCACAGTTCGCCAAGGGGCTGCCAAGGGGATTAAAGGTCACTACATACCAAAGTAATGAGTCTAATCTAATCTCTGCAAGAAATAGGATTTCCAGCTAAAACTGGAACATTTAATTACATTTTGAATTATGCAGATTCGGGAGATGTATTTTCCCATGAGCTAGGGAGGCTGGGGAGGGGCTGCTAAGTGAAAACCTGATGAAGTTTGCTGCTGGTGGTGTGAGGAGGAAGGAGAGCTCAACCACTCAAATGTTTGAGGCATCAGTACTCTCTTAGACTAGTATGATCTAAAATATTTGCACTGAATCTGTCAGGATTTTTCAAAGCAGAAAAGGAAATATAAATTCACCCTCCCTCAAAGCAATGTTAAAACTCACCATTACAGTCCCATTATTAGTTAATGAGTCATTTATCTGCAAACCTGTGCTTAACTGAGACATGGGGCCTCCAGTTTATCAGCAGCTGAAATGGCTAACTAGTATGTATTGAAGCATGCAGAGCTGTGTGGGCTCAAAGTCAGTTTTTGTGTCCTCATTTATAGGTCAAATCACATGCAGCTGTACTTGTTTTGCAGTTCCAGCCACCACTTGTGTGTAGATTCTCTAGAGAGAGCTTTGGTTTAAATGGAAGAGAGAATGCAGCTCCGTTGTTGACACTGGGGTAGCTGTCAGGGACATTTTGCCTTCCACAGAGGTCATAACTTGTCACTGAATCCCATTGTTGGCAAAAAAAGGGTCTGGTTTTCACGGCATTGCTATTTGTTTTTGATTTGGTCTCCTCCTGAGTGCACAGATTATAGGCCTGTAAACCGCTCTTTCACTGACTAGTATGGGAAGTTCCAGTCTCTCATAAACCTTAAATAAGTCTTAACTCCAGAATGCTGCCTTTTGGAGATTAAATTTCTCAATGTTTTGCTGTGTTTTTAGCCCAAGGGTGCTGTTGACAGAAAGCAGTGTTTTTATTCCCTGATTGCTGTCTCTCTTTATAATATTTTTTCTGTGTTGCATTTTTCTGCATTAGTGGAGGTATCTGTGTTTGAAAAAGGATTACATTAGTCAAAACTTAAGACAGATAATTTGCCCTCTTTCCTTACTGACTGACAGGAGACTAAGCTGCACATAATCTTTTGAAAAAATATGGCCCTTTTGCAACCTATTGGAAATTTCAGAACCAAAAGATTTAACCTCTTAACACATCTAATTGAAAAGCTGTTCATTTTTGACAGTGGCAGCCACTAGTGGTATGAGCTGCCTGAGATTTGCTGACATTGGGTTTTTAAAATCTTTTTTTACTAAACAGATAATTTTCCCCTCTATTTCCCTTATTTGTGATAATTTATAGTCTTTACAGCAGTGAAGGCAAAAATAAGACTTCCTTAAATGGTTGCCTTGAAGGCAAAAGAGAAATCATTGCTTTAAACCTGAATTTCAAACACTGTAATTTTGGAGAAGCAAACTTAAGCAGATCAACAATGTTCTATTGAAAATTATCTGTAATGTAGCTATATCAAAAGCATAGCACGTCTGTGTGGCTTTCTAGTACCCAAAGACATTCTTTCAAATATTTCTCAAATACTCTGAGAGAAGAGTTATGAAATTTGAGCATATTTCAGTCAGATGTAAAACTATTTTGAATGCAAAGTACTAGAGCTGTCTCTCAGTGCAGATGCTTGTGTTACATGTTATTTTTCTCCAAGAAGAGCTTCCAGAATTTTCACAATTCTCTGTTGTGCATTCCTCTGTCCCATTGTGAATCTGTAATGCAAACCTGGCTTGGATATTCTGGAGAGCTACTTCCTAAAACTTTAACTGATAAAGCATTGAAGTAGGGGTACATTCTGCACTCTGATCAGGAGAATTTTTGTCCTGCAGTGGTTCACAAGTTCGCAGGTAAAGTTAAAAGTTACTTGCTGCTTCTCTCACGGAGAAAGCGCTCTGTTTGTCTCCCATGGAAACCTTTCCTGAGATTTCCTAGCTGTCAAGGATGGGTTCAGAGTTCATAGAGCTTTTTATTGTGCCCTTTTTGAGGGATAGAGGCTGATTTGCAGCACTATTTAAAGCAAAGATGCCAAATGAAAGTTCTTCATTTTAAGTTTGTGCTTACACAAAGCTTCTTTGTGGTTTTTTAGGCCTGTCAGACTTGTCAGGCGTGGTAAGAAAAAGTATATTGTTTCCAGCACTTGGATTCCTTTCCTTCTGACATCTGCCACTCTGTAAAGATGATAAATTCCTGCCTCATTAGCCAGGGGTGTGGGATTACAGGCTGACAACACATTAATCACCAGCTTCTGTGGCAGGCTGACTAGCAATAGGCATTGTTAACAAAACTTTTCTAATATGTCACTCTTCTCTATGACAGCCTGTAATCAATCATCTTGATTGACAGTGCTGATAGATTACACTATTTATACTTTGTGTAATGAAAGATAGCGTTTCCACCTACTGTCATTTCTAGGCTAGCATTGGAGGATCACTGAATAGAAACAAACACAACAAAAACCCCAGGCCTGAGCTCGGCATTGTGAAGTTCAGTCAGACAGCGTTGTAGGTCCTTTGTGGTAGCTTTCAGATGACGTGTATTGTTGGGGAACCTGGTAAGCACTTGCCTTTAAGTAACCCTTGAACTGAGTGTTTCTTTGCTGACTTTGTTGCAATAAACTGCCGGGTCAAGTTCAGGCAGGTAGGAGAGCGTGTTAATCATGTGGTGGCTGCTGCTCCTTTTCCCATCCTGTCTGTCTTCTCCTGCTGACAACCCTCCACCCCCAACCCCAACCAAGATGAGAGGTGATGTAGATGTTGATAAAGTATGCGTGTTTCATGATTTAGAAGGCAAAATTATACGTGTTTCCCGTAATTGTACGGTGCAGGGAAAGTAAACATAGGGAGGAAGTGCAAAGCCAACTTGCCAAGACAGCAGAATCTGTGTTGGAGCTTGTTTGGCTTTTGAAACTTAGGAAATTAGAAACAATATCAGGATTAAAGTGCATAAGCAAATTAATGTCTTGTTTTGATATAGCTGTCTCTGGTTCTAGAATCACTTGATTATTACCTTTATATCTTCTTTGCTTCCTGAAGTTATTTCATTTGGCTGTAGCTGAAGATAGAACATTGACTATAACAGGACAGAAGTTCTTGGAAAATATCTGTTAGAATGGATTATTATTTTACAATTGACTCCTATAGATTCATGTTGATTAATTGCAAATAAATGCTGCCTTTATGTTATTATAGTGGCTTTATGTCTTCATTTCTGTATGCATTCTGAGAATTGTCTTAATGCACTTTATTGATATATTTATTTCCCTCTCTCTCTCTTCCCCTGTAAGTATTTCTGCTTTTTTTTTTTTTTTTTTTTTTTTCTCATTGGAAAGGTTCACATGCTAAGTCACAATAAGAAACTTAAGATTCAGCCTTTGGAAAGTATGAAATATGACTTGGAGCCTAAATTATCGTCCTTGGGAGTTGAGCTAAATTTAGGCATTTGGACAGGAACAAGGGTGGAGAAGATCGTCTAAACTTTAATCTCCCTGAAAAGGGTTTCATTGTGAGGCCACAATGATTAATGAGAAACCTGACCATCTGATTAAACCCCTCTGTGTCACAGGACATGATTAGTAGGTGACAGAGACTGTAACAGTATCCAGCCAAGCCTTGTTTCTTTCACAGCTCAGACTGTTGTATGATTAATGTCCCCAAGGGCTATCTCCAGGTCAGGCAGGGATAACCTGTCAGAACAGGTGGAAGTGACAAATTCTGCAGAAACTCCTTTTGCAAAAGAGGCAGCACGCAAGAATGGATGAATGGGGAGGATTCCAGATGGGCTGGTTGACCTTTCTGTACTCTGAACAGATACCGAGAGCATCATGGGAATGAAACATAGTAAGTAGCAAAAAAAACTGCAGATGTTCCATAGTTACTGGAGAATTACAGCATTGCCAAGTTGGGCTGGTAAAATGCACAACACGTCATACTATCACCACTGGTTTACGCTTCCTGATATGCTGGAGGAGACTGTAGATCTAGTGTGTGTGTGTATGGACTAGATAAAATACCACATGCTGTGTTTTACGGCAAGAGGGGAAGATTCTTTGCTTCAGTACAGATAAGGCTTGATAGAGTTGATGCTTTAGTGTAGCATTTTCCTGTGCCAGTATATATAATCTATCTCATTCTCATCAATACTGCTCCATTTAGGGCAAGACAATCTTGGAAGTTAAAATGGTTTATAAAAATCCTCATTCGTTTTTATTAGGTGGTGGTTATCTAGTAAGGTATTTTATATCTTCCAGAGTACTCTCACCTCTTAGGTCATAGGTTCAAATCCCCAGCTTATGTATCCTGACACACTCCACCTTCAACATCACACAGCACAGAATTAGCAAGAGGATTGCTAAAGTATCATCTTTCAGATAAATAGACCTTTTCATTTAATCATAGGAATGGTATAAAATATCTTTGTAGTACTACACAGGCAGAGAAGAGAATGTTAGCACTGGGGTCCTTATAGAATTCCCCCTGCATGCAGTTAATTTTTAAAACAAAACCAAAAGTGAAACCAGAAAATAGGATTTCCCCCTTTGCCAAATGAAGGAGCTACCTCTGTGCAAATTTTACTGCTGTTATACCATAGCTATTGGTGTTTGGTACCATTTTTAGCCACTTATAATGTTGCTTTCTTCAGCTTCTCTTTTGGCATATACAGAGTATCTTCCTCAGTTAGTTATAAAAAGTCCATTTTCTTTTGCAAATGATTTTTTTTTTGCCTCAGCTTTATGTATCTTTGAGAAGAATGGCTTCTTTTCCCTTTACAGAAGGAAAAGAGCCAGCCCTAGTTGTTACTGTGCTCCAACATTAGACTTTACATTTAATTGAGCTTTAATTTACATTCTCAGTATTTTAAAGGGAGCCATTTTGAATAAAGGCTCTCATTTCTGTGGTTCTAAGACTAATTTTTTGTTCTTTGCCACTGCTTAAACTGTCAGATCCAGCTTTGGGTATGGTAAATGCCATGCTCCCCTGAGCAAATCAGCTGCCATATGCTATAATTTACACTCTCTGAATCTTTATTGGCTAGGCAAAAGGTCATTTTTTCAGAGTGGTTTTCCCAATATAGAATGAATAGAAGAAATGGACACACTTCAGTGGACCAGGGACTGGAGATGGGAAAGCTCCTCTATGTGCATGGTCACAGAGTGGCAAATAGAGAGAATATAGGTAATAAACCCTGGAAGCTAGAGAGGGAGTGAACCAAAATCTCTCACTTAAACATTACAGATTTTGAAGTCCAATTCTATTAGTTGTCTTCTGTTTTTGTTAAAAAAATCCACAAATGCACAAATCTGTTGTAGCACAAAAATTTTAATAGCAATTTCAAGCACTATCTCTTACTCGGTTCCAACAGAAGTGATAGAGTTTGATAAATTGTGACAACTTCTCTTGTAAATAGTTTGCCCAGCTATTTTTTGTTTCAAACTTTGCTATCAGTTTTTCAAAATCTTGTCATTGTAGATGCTTTCCTGTAGCTTGATCAGTAAATCAGAAAGGAAGGCTGGATATGGATTGCATGTCTGATACAAGAGGAGACAAGACTGACTTTTTAACCCTCTGTGCAGCCCTTGGGGGAAATTAAAGCAAGAAAAATGCACAGAATTTTGCTATCAAAGAGTAGTTAATGAAGGGCATGTTAATTTAATTTTTAGGGGTAATCTGCTAATCCAGAAGTAGAAAAGCAGTATCATAGTGGAATATTCCAGTGTGATCACATTAGCAAATTATGTCATTCATCCCAGTGCCTCAGGCACTCTACCTGAATTTAGAATTACCCTAATGAATCTTAGTAGCTGGGAGGTGCAGGGGTGCATCTGTTGTATTTTGTCATACATTTAGGTATGTTTCTCTTGTTATCAGTAACACTAATGAGAGCTTAATATCCATTTCCATAGAGAGTTGCAAGGATGGCTCTGTCTCTTTAATTTGTAGGATGTGTGTTTATAGTATAAAAGGAGCTTGTGAATGAATTGTAAATAAGGCATATGACTCCAAGATTGGTTAAACATTCCTGTGGAAGAGCACCTACAATGGAATGGATATCATCATCATCATCAGACAAAATACAAGAGTCTGCTGTAATAAAGTTAAAATAAACTTGTGTCTCTACAAAACGTTCATTAAAATTTTTGAATATAGCATTGGACATAAAAGGCTGTCCATGTTGTGTATGCAACTTGTGCAGTGATATTTATCTCCAGACATGTATTGAGCCTTGTAGAGGACTGCTGCTGCCTAATGAATGAATTGTGTCAGGGGTTTTCTGGTTTTCTTTTGAGACGTTTACTGTGAATGCCAGGAATGGGAGGAGGGAGAAGTGTCCCACTCCTCAGTGGTGTAGTTAGCCCTGTAATAAACTTAATGTGCACCTCTGCTCCTTCAGAAAAGCCAATTTCACTGATGACCACCTGAAACTGTGCAATTGGAATACTCACTTGAGTTGACATAGCTGGACTGTGAGGATTTGTGTATGCAGGATAGAGCTTTTCTGGTTTACCTCTACCTATAAATTTTTTTGAACACATGGAGGCACAGTTTTTGAAAATCTGTATACATGGTCAGCATCCTCTAAGATATGGGTAGGTCCATCTTTCCACTGCTGCATGGCCATGGGAGAGTTCAGCTGTTCTTCACAACCATATCCTTCTTTCCCAAGATGGAATACAAACTGAAAATGAATTGACATTTTCATCATACTGTATCTTGCAGGGACAGCACAGTGCTCCATTACAGGGCTGAAGTGCTTGGGTTCTCTGTACTCACAGACCTGAGCTCTAGCTGAGCTCCTGCTGTGAAAGGTGACATGGAGATACTTTTAATGCATCTCCTCTCACACGTCATCTTTAAAATGTATATAAAATAAAGTCTGGACAGTTTCTCTTGTTGTGATGATGGGTTTGTCCCTCTGTTCTTTGCCAAGTTAGGAGTGCTGCTAATTGTCAGCCTATGAACATGGGCACAAAAATGGCCATTAAATTTTGTACTCTGGTGCTTGATCTGTGGTAGAGAGGATCATCTTTTTGCTACAGGTAAATCTGAAAATGTCACATTCCTGAATGCCTGCGTACTGTACCATGTCTGGATTTCCTTATATTAGGAGTTCTTTTTAACATATGCATTTATAGTGTGCTCCTGTGCTTCATTTCTACTTGAAACAGTACTTTGCTAATAATGATATATACTTTTTGTTGTCTTGATCTGTTATGTAATTCAGCTGAGGACTATGAGAATTACATTGAAAATCTTTCTAATACTGTGCCAGCTACCCAACCACTTTTTCAACAGTTTTTCAAAGACCATGGGGAAATATGCCAATAATGAGCTTAGAAAGTATGTATGAAGCTCCTGATAATGTGACATGGGTTTTTTTCTTACTTTTGCTCTTCGTTTCATCTTAATTAGTCCCAGTAGGAAAGATTGATTTTTTTTTTTTCCTTTTAAAGCCTTGTAGCTAACATCTGTCAGTATTCCTGGGGTCATTCTTGCTCTGTCCTATGTTTGACATTTCTTGTAAAAGAAGAGGAATTTGTTCATATTGACATTAGCTGCCTTGGTATCTCTCAGTGGTGCAGATGGCCTGTGAATAAAGACATCAAGCTAATAGGCAAGATGACAAGCCTTGATAGCACTGGTGCTCCTCATGCTTAAGTGGCAGGGCAGCATAGATTGCTTTTGCTGGGGAGATGCTCGGTCTGCAGGCACTAAAGCATATGGAATTGATTAAAAATGCAGTGGGATCCCGGGAAAAGGATAGTACCTTGAAAATCCCTGGCTGACTGTAACAGTTTCTGCTTTTCAATGTAGCGCTTCCTTGAGGGGCAAAAGTTATAGGAAAATGTGTGCATGTGGAAGAAAGATCCCTAATTTACTCTAGATAGTTAGTGATTGTTGCTGTTTAATGCATCAGAATAAAACATTATTGAAAGAGTTCTTTATTACATTGTTTGCTTGTGTGATGTTCTTAGAAGTAAACAACAAGCTGCTTGTGTGATAAAAATGGTAAAATGAAAAATCTGAACCTAAGTGAACATCTTCAGGATGCATTGTAAGTGCATATTAAAATATTATTGTGTGAGTGTTTGGGAAAATGTCATAGGGCCCCAAATATGGAAAATCTGTTTCTTCCACGGTGGACATTTATATTATCCTCTGGAGAAGGCACACTGCAAAACTTGGCATTTTCAAGTCAGCTGAGTATACTTCATGTGGTAGAATAGAAAGAAAAGCCAGATATTCAAACAAAGCATGAAAGAAAAAAGACAATTAAGCTCTCAAGAAGCAGAGAATGAATAAGTTGCTATAATTTTAACAACACAGTTAGTTGGTAGAGCTAGTGGCTTGGGGATCCCACGTCTTATATGGTGTGTAGGGCCTTTTCCCAGGCTTATTTGGGCTAAAATATGGCTTAGGATAATTCAGAGAACTCAAAGGGATTTTACCTAATTGGTATAGGCACCAAATTCAGGCTTCCTAAAGCCAGATTTTACTAAGGGTGATTTTAAATAGTATCATGGTATTAAAACTGAGAAATGGGGAAAGGAAGGAGCAGAACTTTTACCTCCCCCTTCTTGTATTTAAAATAAAGTTATTCCCATTAGAAAGACAACATTTTCTCTTCTCCAGACAGATGTGATACACCAACACTGAAGAGTTGGCAAGCTCTTCTTTAATAAAGGAAAATCAATCTTGGTTGAAATATTTCCACTTCATGAAAGGCAGAAAGCTAATATATAAATAAAAACAGATTTTATTTTGAAATTGAGTTCCCACAGTCTAGTATGTAATTATAAATGGTTGAAATATTGTTGTAAAAAAATACAAAACCAAAGCCAAAAAAGACAGTCACTTAGAAGCATTTTGGGATATAATTCAACCACCTTAAAAAGCCAATATTTTCTTAAATTTGTATCTCTTGACAAATCACATTTGAATTTACTGAAAATTCAGTGAGCAATGCCATCAAGAATTATCATGTACATTGTTGAGGTATGTTTGAATCTACTGTAGCTAGAAACAGCAAATTGTGTTCTTACTTTTCAGGACTGGAGTAATCTCTTCTCACTTGCTTTGGACAATGTTTCTGAATTCTCAAATGAGAAGTGATTTCAACTGCTCTAATAAGAGGTTTTCACAGGTGTATTTGCTACTTAATGAGGCTTGAAGACAAACACATAAATGTTGGTATAAGTGAGGATTTAGAAGTGTTTGTATCTGTAATGTATAATTATATAAATTTTGCTGAGATTAAGCAGTATTGTATTTCTCCTCTGCCTGCTCCCCTCATCTCAACTTCAAGAATTCATTATGGGGCAGTCACATAATAACTTTTGTATGAGGATTCCAGGATTTTTCAAGATGATTTAACTAATCTTCTTTGAAAGAAGGGAGAACTTTACAGATCACATTTGCAGAGTTCGTAGAGATATAACATACATTAGATATCTGAAGTGAAAAGCAAGCAAAAGGTTCAAGCTGACAAACTTTCAAAAGATTCAGATTTGAAGTAACAGAAATACTTATTTCAAAAATGAAAACTCAAAGACCTACCTGGTAATCAAAATAGGTTTGTAAAAGCAGAAAGTCACACAAGTGATCTTGGCAATTGGCATTGCTTCCAGGAGAGGTGTGTGAAGATTTACATGCAAAGATTTTAATGCACATAGTCGGCTCAGGATGGTGCAAATCCAGAGATATTGGCAGAATTGGTGTCTTATTCTATATGTGTCAGATGTTAAGCCATCTATTACACTTGAACGACAGCCAAGACCAAGGGTTGTGAGTGTTCAGCTTACTGAATTCAAGGATGGGTTTTGGATAAATGATTTTTTGCATGCAGACCTTTTAGCAGCTCAATTACTCCACTTTATCGACAGCTGGAGTTGCTCTTTAGTTTCTTTTTCAGACCTGTTGCCCTTTAAAATCTGCTGAGATAATTTTTCTTTCTTGTCATCTTCTGGTGTCCCTTCCAAGCACTACATATTGTGCACAATGCAGTCACGGAGGTATGTGCCATCATTGGAGAGGCCTGCTTTACTCCTGAAACTGAAGGACTTTTTCACAGATTTCACTCTTTACATTCCTTCCTCTATTACCAGCAGCAGTGGAGGTAGATTTAATTGAACTAATAGGACATCATCTTCTGTTCTTTCGCTGGTGGTTTTGATTGTGGGTGGCTGATTTCACTGTTAGCAATTCATTCATACCTGTTTTATTTGATGTACTGTGAAGCCACATGATTTTAATAGGGGAACTGTGTTGTTAACGCCTGTATCTTGGAAGTTGTGCTAATTGCACAGGCATTAAAAAAAATTGACAGCTGCAATGACAGTGCTTGAAGACCATGTGGCAAATTACTCCTGAAAGTGAGTGAAGTCTTCAATTTAATAGTCACATAGTAGGCTGTCTTCCACTATAAATATTATCTGTTTTACACTAAGGAATCTTTAAATCCCTTTGCTGCAGATGATTCCATAGTTTTAAAATGGTCCTCAAGGATTCCACTTTTCATTCTTTTTCCAGCGCTCAAAATACATTTATACTGTGTCAGAAGACATCCTGGAAACCTGAAAATAGACTGACTTTTGTACAAATAAGACATAAAATTTATGTCTTCACTTTTCCCTTATATACAGGCTCAACATTTCTGAAAAATAGCTATATTTTATTTATGCTGAAGAACCAGAAAAACTGAGAGAAAGTATAGGACGAAACCACATTGCTAATATTTGATTCCAGCCAGTAGAACTTGCATACATATGGATGGACTTGAGGATGTGTGTACATATGTCTTGTAATCAGTCCACATCCATACTAAATGTGAAATCGTGCAATATTTCATTCTAAGACAGATGGCTGAAAAAGCACTGATTAAGGTTCATTTTAGAGTATTATTTCGCTTTTAAGTCCAACCTTCACTTGGAAAAGAACTGGTCAGAGAGAGAAAGGAAAGATCTCTTCCCTTAGGAAGGAGTTTTACAGTCCAAGTGCAAAGCTGGGCCCTATCTCTTGGAGATCTCAACACAGGAAAAAGTCTGCCATGGTCAATAAGAGAGAGTTTTACATTTGCTTCTTCCTATTTCATTTTGTTAGGAGGTTGTTGCTGTGTTTTAGTGGGATTTGTACAAATTTTTAGAAAGCTCTATTTTCCCCAAAAGTAGCTATGTAGATTTTTCACAACTTGTCTTTATTTGGATAAGGAAACATGGTGCAGTTTTAGTTAAGAGGAGATTTATCTGACACAAATCTTTGCATGCTATTTGTTTATTGATTATGATCTACTTGCAAGTAATACAAGTGTCAGGTCCTCTCAGCTGAAGTCACTTGAAATATATATCGGGTGTTTGTAAAGCTTTAAATCTACTTGAAAGAACTGGGAGGCAGTGTGAAAAGCCTTAAGCAATAACTGCTTCAAGCAAGCAGTCTGCTTGTATAGCTAAATGAACTGCTGATATGGATACAGCCTTTGTGTCACATTCTGGAAGGTTTGGGTCTATTAAGTTATCATCCTTTTCTAGTTATTGAGAATTGTTGCATTTGTTTCAGACAATGGTCTCCTAACTGTAACTGTTATTTTCAAGTAAAGTTTAGTTCTCTTGTTAGCAGAGTCCTTTGAAAAAATTAAAATTAGCACTCTGATCTAGGGGCCATTGGACAATTATTTTCCTGGGTGTTCTCAGAAATTAGTTGTCTCAAATGGTAAACATTGATTGAGAGGTGCAGCACTTTATGATATCCTTTAAAATGACTAATATATTGTGATACTCTGCCAAGTGATAGAAAATAATTTTTCTCTTCAGGAGCTCTTATTAAAATGAAGAAGTCTCCTAAAGGTTTGAGTTAGATTCTGACATACTATGTGGCTGTTATGGTGAATATCTGTATTTTTTAACAACAATTAATGGCAGCATAACACAGAAAGAGTTACAGTGTTGTGAACATGAAACTGCTGCACTTAGTAAAGAATATACCATTTAATTCAGATCTCAGGTTGATTTTCTGGTCTACCTGTTTACTACCACATGAAATACTGTAATCAAGACTGTAAGAGAGTAAATAACCTAAGAAACATGAGATGAAGATGCTTTTCAGGAGACTAAAGATATGATATTTCATTTGTAAAATCCATTCTACTTAATTCCTTAAATGCCAAATTTATTAAGCAAGCATCTCTGTGGCCCAAGACAATGTTCAGAACTAATCCCAGAATCTCAGAATGGGTAAGGTTGGGACGGGACCACAGTGGGGTCATCAGGTCCACCCTTCCTGCTCGAGCAGGGTCATCCTAGAGCACGTGGATCAGGATTGTGTCCTGACAGCTCTTGGATCTCTCCAGTGAGGGAGACTCTCAGCCTCTCTGGGAAGAATGGCCAAAGGACTGAGGCTGTGTGCCTTGCACGTGATGCATGTATACACAAATGTTAATTTTGTGAGCATTTTGAAACACATAGCTTTTGCTGGTAGCAACCATGATAAAAACATAAATTTATTGCAAAGGAATAAAACTCAGTACTTTTGAAGTGAAGGATGTGCAATCCTGAGTACTACCAAACAACTGGTGTTTATGCTTCCCTACCCTCACCAATGTTGTCCTGGTGAAATCTCTACCGTTAACATGTATTTCTCTTATCACCATTTTCTCCTAAACACTGGAGGTGTTGCACCTGGCTTTTTTTTATTATTATTATTTTATTTTTTTTTAAACTAGCATGTGAAAGAAAGCTATGTGGCATCCCCAGCTCCCTTTTTGTGCTTAGTGGCTCACTGGACTAAACACAGCTGAATGAGTCTATTGTCTAAGCTCCAGTTTCACAGTGGGATAAATCTTGTAAACTCAGATGAATCTTCTTCATTGACAGGAACTGCAAAATCCTGACTTGGTCATGTAAACATTTCAAGTTTCTGTCTAAACATTCAGGACTTGGCCTTCCTGTGGAAAAGCTTGGCGACCAGGGAACAATTACACTTTCTGTTCTTGCATTTTTAATTATTATTAATTGGAATATCAATTTAATTTAACCACATGGGAAAAAAAATAAAAGAGAATAAGGAGACATTAAATGAGCATATGGAATATGGAAGCTATATTTTATATTTATGAATTAATGAAGGATAATATTGTATAAGTATACATATAGATATCTTAGCCTGGATGTGTTCTGCAGGGAAGAGCAAATATTTTTTGGATCTTAGTGAATTCTCACCAACATGTAATCTATCTGAATCCTCAGTTCTGCTGAGGTTCTGCTGAAGTTCTGCTTACCTGCCTCTAGCACTGTGCAGTGTTCCCAGGATATCCCCAAATCTTAAAAATGCAGCACAGAATTAATTTAATGTTATGCATAGGAATTTGGCTGCTCAGCACACTCTGTCCTGTAACAGAGGTACAAGTTAAATTACCTTTTCAAGAAGATTGATTCCTGATCTTTCAAAGTTGGAGAAGTGTTGAGTGGGACTTTTTAGTTCTTTTTCCCAGTGTCCTTCTGTCCTGGCTATTACAGGAGTAAGAGATGAATTTTAAAGCAGTCTGGTTTTAAGTAGTAATTTTGGATTTTGATATGTTAAGCTTGATCTCCAGTCCAGTGGGATGCTCAAAGAGGCCAAATCCTCAGAAGTTACTCAAAGAATCAAGGATCACATTGGTCCAACACCAGAAAATTGTAAGGATTTGGAAAGAGCTTGAAATAATTACATTCTGTTACGGAGTAGTGTGGTGGAATTTGATGTGATGGAATATGAGGAAGGCTATGCTCAGTTATGAGCATTAGGCAGAAGTGGGCACTTCTTGAGGCAGGCAGGCATATATCCCTTGTGTGGATAGTTGCTGGGCTGTGTTTCTTTCCTGTTTTTCATAATAGTTGAGAGTCTGATACTTTAAAATTCTGTATTTTCATTCCTTGTCCTATTAACTTGTTTAGAAGATGCTTTAACAGTAATGGTGTTGTAACACTGTTGCTCTAAAGGTATATACAGACCAAATTAATAAGAAAATAGTATCTTTTGTTGTCCCAGCTGACAGAAGAGACAGGAGAGCTCTTATCTGCACTAATCCTTCTTTAGGCTAGAGAAAATTGCATTTATACAAGTAAGCACAGTAAATCAGAAATTGTCTCTTGGGTAAATAATGCAGGTTCAGTAGTGTATTATGGTTTGAGGATTTTTTTCCCTCTTGAAGGCTACTTTTTTTTCTTTTTTCTTTTTAGTTTAACTCTTTCCATATAAATGACTCTAAGCCCTTGCAACAGCCTGCGTGTGGCAAAGGAAAAATTGCTTTAGTCAGCTTTGGTGTTGAATTTCTGAGTATTCTGTTGGATTGTTATATCCATATTATTAAATAAACATGTCAAAGTTTTCATTGCTTGTTCATTGGAAGTGGGAGCAAGTAAAATAGAGCAGATATTTGGTCTTAGGAGCTGCCAGGTGGAAGACATCTTTCATGAAAGTATATGAGCAGTATTGATTTCTTAGTTTTTATTTCTGGTAATTAGCTAATAGATTGAAATGCAACCTTCAAGCTACTGTGCTATTTCTTTTTACTTTTTTCCCCACCTCCAAACTGCTGAATAAATGGTTTACAGTTGGCCTTAACTTCTATGGTTTTGGGGGCTTTTTTCTCTTTGGTTTGGAATATGACACTTGAAAAATGATAAGCTAAACTTTTCAAACTTGTTGGCCTGTGGGCAGTTTACAAATTTTACTGAAAATAGTTCCAGTAAGTGTGTATGTGTGGTATGTGTGTCCATACCTAAGGAATGCATTTTTTACTTATATTCATTAAACTCAAATAGCTTTTGGGCTTTGATCTAAGGTCATGCTACTGTAGTATCTCGCTTAGAAAAATTCACATTATAGGTCATGTATTGTGTACTTTTTAAAAAAATCAAACAAGGTTATCTTTAAAAGCAGAGAAAATTTTTCTTAAGGTATTTTTTATTGGGTATTTTTTTATTTCTGATTTATTCCTAATTCTTTTTAATTTTACCATGAACAAATAATCACTTAGAAGATGGATATTTTCTTCAGTCATTGCCCATCTGTGGAATAATTTTAAGCAATACTTTTCATCCTATTTGTGAAACATTTTCCTGTAAACTTAAAACTTGAGTAGGCCCAAGAGCAGCACAAAAGCAATGGTGGCAATTATTCATAGAAAACTTTGTTCATACTATAAAATGAAAATGGAGTCATGCTGGCTTTCTCTTCAGGATGACTACAAAAAGCTTATGCCACAAAATGTCATTTAAGGATTGTTGAGCCAGAGACAACCTGTATCTTCTGAACAAAACATCTGTGGAGAAATATGGATTTTTGCCTTTCATAGGATAGTTATTTAGTGCTCTGGAATGCTAGACAGCATGGCAAACATTCTGGTTCTCAACCAGAAAGAAATGTTTTGTGAACAAGCTCTGAAGTTCAGATATGCAGAGAAGAGTGTTGGCAAGAAAAATGCATTTTCTTCATTAATGCATTTTCTCCATTGTCTTGCTCTCTGCTCTTGAGTAGACATAAGACAAGTTTACAGGAAAAGCAGTTATATTTGTGGAAATTTGTTAGGCTTGGAGGGGTAGGAAATATGTATGCTCATTCCCATATTCATGCTGAATTTTTCTTTAGAGGAAAGGATGAACTTATTAAAATATGAAGTTGCACATTACATTCTTCTCTGAATGAACATTTTGTTTGTTTGTTTGTTGTTTTGTTTTTTGGTCCAGTTTCTATCTTATATATTCAGGTACAAATGCTAGTAACTCTAATTCAGTTTCTAATAATCATCTATCCAAGTATCAGAATGTTACAATTCAACATAAAAATGCAAACTTGAATAGTAATGGAATCTGAATTGTTCTTTTCCTTTCTCTCCCAGTCTGGAAATTGGTTTAGGGACACTTTGTTAAAGTAATTGGCATCAGTTTAAGTCTTGTTCCCCATGAAGTGTGCCGGTTCATAAAAGCCTAACTGCTGGTTACACCAGCCTGCACATTTTCACCGGTATTAAGTCATTTGCATGACTAAATCAGTGATAATCATTAGATGATAATTTTTAATTTGTAGTAGTTATATGACAGAGAAGATAGTGCTTCTCTTGTGTCCTGCACAAAGTATTTCATGGTCTGTTTTTAGAGGTTTGTATATTATTTGATCAATTACTTTATGTGGTGATAAATTTATCCTGTGTAATGTCCTCATGCAGAACACAGGCTGTAACTCAAATGCAATACATTTTCATCAGCTTGTATGAGTAAGTGACTACCGTGTTTCTTCATCTACATAAAGTTAGAATAAAATATTCCCTTCTTTCTTCACACACAGCAAAGCTTAATTTCATTAGAAAGCTTATGCACTTTGAGAATTGCCAACAAGGGTGATGATGCTCAAAACAGTTGTCTGGAAAGCATGCTAAGTAGTCAAAGACTCAATAAAATTGAAAATTAATTAATGATGTGGAATCCTATTTCATGAGCTATGATGATTGATACCAGAAGAAAGTCTGTTTCTTTAGCTCAGTAAATACAGTGCTGCCTTGTTAAGAGGGTGGAGGATTTAGCTCAGGAACAGATTGCAGGTGGCACTGCCCCTTGGTGAGATGCTCAGCAAAAACTGGTTTACACCATTAGGGAAAAATGACTGCCTCCACAATCCTGAGTACAGCACAGTGAGAAGGACCTTGTGCTCTTTAGAACTTGAGTAATTTACATTGCTAAGGACCAAGAGTAGTTTGCCCAAGTTAATCAAACTTGCTGAGTTAGACCTCAAGGCAGTAGGAGGTCAGCCACAAAGAAATCGGAGTACCAGAATATGAGTGGCAATCTCTCAGAAATTAGTAATTAAATGCAGTGGAATAAAACCAAAATACTGGAGTAGATTATGCAGGCATGCTCTATTCCTATTTGCCTTCCTTTTGTTCAGGGTTGGGAAGCACAAGAATCTGGTGAACACATAGAAATATATGAGTTCATTGGTTTTATTTAATTTAATAGATGGATCTTGGGAATGCTCTGTAACAGAGGGCATCTCTTTTCATACTCATATTTATGAAATGTTTGGCATTAAGTACCAAATGTTTACATTGTCTATGACCTGTGTATTTGACATTGTGGGCATAATTTTTAAAGTTTGCATTATTTTTCATGATCTCATTTATCAATATATTTATTGATATTTATATATTTTATATTTATTCTTGAGGCTATGTGTGTCTTTCACGGTTTAAGATAGAGATAAACGGTATACTTAATTGTGAGGGATTGCTTATCTGGAGATCAACAGAGGAAGAAAGCAGTCAAATTCCTGGCAAAAATTAGGCTGTGATACATGCTTAACTTATCATTCCAATACCAGTCAAGATAGAAATGAAGAAAGGAAGAATTGTAATGGAACTTTTGACATTTACCAACCTATAGCTTCACTGTCAAAAAAAGAGTTGCCCATTGGAATAAACAAAAAGCCTTTTTCAGGGCTGATAAAATGTGTTTGAAATGGCAGCCAGATTAAAGCCTTCACATCAAAATGAATGCTGAAAAAGCTCTTTTCAGGACTAAAGAGGAGATTCAAGTTGTCAGCAGCCAGTCTGAATCTGGCAAGCAATGTGAAGTACTTAGGGCTACAGAACTTTAATTAGACTTCTCGCCAGGCTAAACAGAAGTTCTTCGTCCTCATCCTTGATAACTCACTGATTGGCTTCTGTTGTACTGACAAATATTAACTTTGACAAGAATTTGTGTATGTGTGCCATGGAATAAAGTGCTATATTGTGATATGGGCAGAAACTTCTGCCTTGTGTGCAGTGGATTATGTGGGTGATATGAGCAGCAGCTTAAACCCAATGTTATTGACCTCTTGTTTCTATGCATTGCAAAGGTGCTGTGTTTTATTTAAAGAACAGCTGTCAAATTTATTTTTTGTTTTATCTTTCCCTCACAGCAAAATAATTTATCATTTTTACCAAAGTTTAATATCTTTATGAAGTGAACTGATCTTGGCAAGTTTTCTGGATGGATCAGGAGAGTTATTATAATCTATTAGTTTCAGTGTCGAAGGAATTTTAGAAAAGATAATTTGGTTCAAAACCATGCTCTTGTGAGCTGAAAAATTAATTGGAAATATATAAACTAACCAATGATATAGTATAAAATGAGATACATTATTTATGAAATGCATAAGAATTTGATCAGGAATGTTTTAGAAACAATATTTTTATACTTTGATCAAAGTCTGATTATTTTGACCTTGAGTGAAATTATTCATTAATTCTTTTTTTAGACTGTAAGTGAAAGTTTGTGTTTTTGTTGAAATTATTCAGTTAATTTTTCAGTATTTATGGCAGTATATGTTGTGCATACATGGTGTTAAGGTTTAAATTTAATATGTAATATTTTGTTCTTTAATATAGGAAGCACATTTTGGGTTTGGAGACCAAAGGGATGATGTTGCTGAGTTGTTACTGTATTTATTGAGTAATAGCATAGTGTTATTATTT
Organism: Pseudopodoces humilis; assembly: GCF_049639895.1. Taxonomy (NCBI): domain Eukaryota; kingdom Metazoa; phylum Chordata; class Aves; order Passeriformes; family Paridae; genus Pseudopodoces; species Pseudopodoces humilis. Next base: position 14,136,189 of record NC_142208.1, on the reverse strand, counting down.
TAAATAAAAACAAGGTATGCTGCACTTGACATATCAGTGGAAATACATGTTTCACCATTGCAAATCTCAGCCATTGCACTAAGCTATAGAGATGAACCGCTATTTAAAGTTTTGGAAATGTTTTGTTGAATCAGAGCTATAAAAACTTTGCAGTTTCTTTTCTTGTAAAGTGTTCTTCATCCCCAAAACACTTCTAACATTACCCCCTTTCCTTTATTTTCAAAATTCAAGGTATGTGTTTAGATATTCTTTAGATGTAGTGGAGTCACATTTCTTAATGAAATATCACCTGTGTTATTCATCAGGGAGAGAGCTGTCCTTTTCAGGCTCTTTCCTCTACCCTTTTCTAGTGTAAGATTTCTTACCTTTGGTCTGGGTTTTTCATGCTTGGTGTTACACTTCTGCAGTTTGCTTTTTTTGTTTTTTAATTTTTTCTTCTCCATGATCTAAGCTTTTTTCTTGAAGCATTTTGGAATGTCAGTGACAGTAACTCACAGACCTCTGTCTTCCACTTCCTTCTTGTTGCTCAGGTTCACTTCAAGCTATGCCAGAGGAAATTTAATTATGATTAATTCTGAAAACCAGTATGAACATTGTTTTTTGATGGCTAATATATAATTGTCTCTGTACCCCAGTAAGATTTGGTTTGAAACTGATGGGGACTGTTGGAATTTGTACTACGTCTTTTTTCTTTCTGTTTTCACTGGTGAATTATGTGAAAGCTTTTCTCCCTCTGCAGTCCATCTGTGTTGTGTTTGGGAGCATTGTGCTACTAAGCCATGGATTTAGAGGGCCTTTGTGTTGGCAATATTGTGTAATTCATGGAGGAAGCTCTTCTGTGTCAGTGTTGATGAACCTTTCGAGAACTACTTTCTTGGATTTGCACTATTTCCAGCCCAAACTGGGAATGTATGTAAGGTATAGAATGTTATCAACACAAAACTTCCTATATCAGTTGTCTTTCACCTCTACCCACAGTAGAACAATGGATATGATGCCATCATCCTTCAGCAGCACAATCTCAATTCTGGTGTTCAGCATCTTGTCAAATAAACGCTGCTCAGTTGTGGTGGAAAGGCTCAGCTCCAGTCCATGCAGAATGCTTAATTAATTACATTAAGGATAGTATTAATGTTGTGAGATTCCACATTATGCAGGATTGAACAGGTTTATATCTTCCAGTGGATTTTCAGAGTAAATTGTAGCTAACATAGATTACAAAGAACTGATGTGGTGCACTTGACTGTATAAGAGGGAAAAATCCCAAACCCAAGCAAGCAATGCAGTCACCTCACTTTGGGTGGGCCTCTGCCCAGGCGGTTCCCAAGCACGGAATGGCTCACACACCTAAACCCACCCCTCACTGGTTAATTGCTGACAATGGAATGCTGACAATGGAATGACCTATGACATGACATGGAATATCTTCTCAGTTTGGTCCCTCTTCCTGCTTGTGTCTCCTCCCAAGCCCTTGCACACACCCAGTATATTCACTGTGGAAGCAGAGTGAGGAGCGGGGAGTGACTTGACTGGGCAAACATTGTTTAACAATAGATAAAACATTTGTGTGTTGTCAGCACTGTGTTGATTATAAATCTCATCCATAGCATTATGTAAGCTGCTATGAAGAAAATTAACTCCATTCCACTTGGACCCAATACCATTTCTTACTTTCCTCATTTCTGTCTGTGCCCTGAGTCTTTAACTTTAGAATACTTTGTTCAAAGACAAGAAATGTAAACAGATTGAGAGGTGTAGCTAAATGGAGTAAAGATAATAACCAAAGGAAAAAGTCTGTGTATTTGGTATCCCAGATTGATCAGAACCTAACTCATTTGACAGATAATTGCCTGACAAGCAATATCTTTGATGTTAAGCTTCAGTGAAGTAGAAAGTAAGTTCCTCAGCTCCACAACAGTCTTTGGGTGGTCTCTTGCTGTCCGATGCTGGAGCACCCTCTCACCCTGCAGAAGGGTTTTTATCGTGTGACACGCTGCCTACAGACAGCTACACACCGCTTGCTCTGTGAGGTCTTGGGGAGAATGAGCACGCTGGAGAGAGATTTGGAGGGAGCAAAAACGGCCAAATACAGTTTAAAATAAACAACTTCTAAATTAAAAAGAATGTTAAATACAGATCATCTGCTCAAACCATGACAGCAGATTTAATTCCTTCCTCCTTTTACCTGATGGAGATGCGCCGCAGGGCTCGCATCAATTACCTGTCGACATGTGGAAAATGATTGATGAGCTGCCTCAGGCACTGAAGTATACTTTGTCAACCACTCATAATTTATACATCTTATCTCTGCCAGAACAAAAGACAGGACAGCATGCACTCTGAAAGGAGGGGGAAAAAAAGAGAGAGAGAGAAGGAAAAGAAGAAAGGAAAAAAGGCTGTTTGAGTTCCAATATGTAGCACAAGTTGATAACATTGATGCCTATCTATTTGCTCCCTCAGCAGACATCTCCTGCCACTTTCTACTGTGACTGCTTGAGTTTGCCAGGCTCTCTGGCCATTCCCTGCTGGAAAGATGCTGACATAGTAAGCATGGAGCAGTCTAGAGTTACATTTTAATTACACTATTATCTACAAGAGTCTCTGGAGCACTGATGTTTGTTCTGACCTTTTGTTTTAATCAGCACTCTAAGAGCATGCTGTTAACCACCACTGACAGAGATTGATAATTTATATAGTGGGGTCTTCTTAAGAAACTTTCATTTAGAACCATTACAGAAATAAGATACTTTTACATTCAGACATCATTTTAGCATGTACTTTAGATAGATGAGACTTAGAGTAACGTAGAAACCAAATCTCCACTTTGACCTCCAATTGTAATCAAACCCCAAATAATATTTTTAAAATATTTTGGGGGGGATAAAATATTATTTATATTTCTTTGAGGCTCTTGGAGCACTTTCAATCACAATGTTTATTCAGTACTTGCTAGGAACTTGCAGATAAGCTTCATATTCTACTCATAATTTTTCAGGAATAGCTATTAATCTAGAGGGAGAATGGAAGATTACTTAAATGCCAACCTGAGACAGTGTAAATAAGGCTAGTTTCCAAAATACCTGGTGTTTAGTGTTATTCAAGCTTCTCAAATTGAAAAACAAAAATCTCTTAACTAGTTTTGAAAATTTTATTTTCCAGTTTAATACAATAATGAAACTTGATGTGATTTCTCCACTCGAATAACAAGTATAATAACTCTTCATCATCTACTGCATTGTGAACAAAATAAGTATTTTTGAGGTATTACTCTGTTCGCTTGGAAGGTTGTGCTGGAATGGTCTACAAGCCATATTCATCTCTAAAAATCTGTGTTCTGAACCCATGTGTTAATATTGAAGGATTTCAAAAAAGATTAAGACAAAACCAATCTGAATGGAAAATTTCATGATAGAATGTTTTAGAATATTGGAAGTTTTAGTAAATGTCATGTGCTAATATACTGGTAGATGTAGTTTGATAGTCATATTTTTGTCCTCCGGTGTCATCTTGCTAATTTTATTGCCCAGACATACGAGGACGTTTTGGAGATTTCTAAGAAACATTCAGTTCATGTGAATGTTTTTTTCTGACACCCATTTTCATCACATCTGCATGGCACAGGGCTGTGAGGTGTCTGAGAGCTGCTTGCTCTAGAAGCTCTGTCTGTAGAGCTCAGCCTTTTAAGCACTAGCTGGTGTCACAAGGAATGCTGCTGCATATAGCCATCATTTTCTCAGTTATGGTTTAATTTTGCCTAGTGACAGTGTGAGCAAAGCTTTCAACTGACTAGACCTATTTTGTCTGTGTTTTTTACATTAATCTGTGCTTTTTGCACTAAACCGTTCCAACACAGATTTGTTGTCTTCTATCACGTTACACATCCAGCGGTGGAGCAGATTACTAAGCCACAAAGAATTAAATTAATTACTACAAGCCCAAACCTGCAGTCATGCATGGACTTCAGTAACAATTAAGCACAATAGCTGCTGGCTATTTAATTGAAAATTGCTCAAAATTATATTTAATTGACTCAGTAGAACTTCTGGGAGAATGAGACTATTTGTACTCTAAGTAAACAGCAGACTTCTACTTCCTCATAACAATATATTTGTGCAAAAACATACATGTTTTTGTAATTCCTGGTTGCCAAAACAGACTTAAATTCAGAATTGGTAAATGCAGAAGTAAACAAGAGAGTGTCTGAATTCTGCAATTGGTGCAGTGAGCTTGCATATAGACAGCCAAACAGGTTTAGCTACAGAATATGAGAAACTGGATTAAAATCAAAAGTTTTGATCAGGCAGTCAGTTTTGATGATTACAAACAGCATTGTAACACTGTTGCAGCACTTGTAGTAAAAATAAAATAGAAATTGTTTATTTAGCTTGTTAAACCCATGAGACTAATAAGTGGTGAGACAGAAACTTACTTTTGCTCAACTTCTGGACTGTTGTAATCTTGCTTTGCTTGTATTTCCAGCTGAGAAAAAGCAAATAAACGTAGTCAGTGTGAGCCTCAGCCTGTGAATCCAACTTCTCTGCAGGATTTATTAGCTCCAGTATAGCAGGAGTAATACAGGTATATGAAATTTTTTGTTTTGGGGTGGACAGGGTAAGTTCCTTTCTGTCTGTAATGCATTGTGTAAGCACATTAGAGTTTTGTTTAGAGAGGGAAACTGCTGAAAATCATAAAACTAACATACACTGATCAATATGAAATAGAATTTCATACAATATTGCTTTGAGTGAAAAGAATATATATTACAAAGACAGTTTAAAGAGGCAGCAATTCCCAGTCAGTGGGGGCAGGAGATTTCAGTGTGGGAGAAACACTTGTTTCTTCCTTTGCCATCAACCTGCTATATGACCTTGAATAGGATGCTTAAATCTGTTCTTTATGCTATTTTTTTGTCTGTCTTGTCAAGTTGGATGGTGCTCTGTTCAAGGCAGGGCCGGCGTGCTGTGCTGCGATTCTGAGAAGCCCAGAACTGGCATTATCTGACCTTGAATAAAAGTGTGTAGGTGTTGCCCTAATATGAGTGAGGAGCAAGGTGTCTCCAGGTAATAGGCACTGCGCTCTTGCTGTTATGTATGAGATCAGGAGCAATCATTTAAAAAGAAAAAAATTATAAAGGAGCACCAGCTACGGGAAAGTCATGCCTAATTGCTAGGCTTATAGTTGCTAAGCTATAAAAATATCACCTTTGTTTGATTTCTGTGCTCTTTTGTCCTTCTGTGCAGCCGTCCTTCATTTTGCTGGGCCAGCTCCTAGGGAAGCTAATATCCCTTGCTAGGTAGCATCAAGCTTATGATTTTTTATGAAAGCACTTGCTTTTTATCCAGCATTGTGGATGGTGTTTTAGGGTGCAGCTTCCCAAAGTTACCTTTCTGTTTTCCTGTATGCCTTCCCCTCCTCCCTGCTCCCCAAGCCTGCATCCCATTCTCTATGGTAAGCTGGTCCTTAAAGCTGTCTGAAATGGATTTAAAAAAAAAAACCAAAAAGGTGTCCCTACTTTGTTTTTAAGTATGTTATTTCTTCTTAGTGCTGAGCTGCTTTTTTGTTTTTGTTACTTTGTTTGACAGGCTGCTTGGAGATAGAACAGTTTTCCATAAGGGATTGAAATCATACATCAAATCTATTGTTTTATATGTAAGCCACTTGAGAACAATGAAAGCAGTTGCTGGAACCCAAATACCATTACAAATAGATTTATTGTAGTATGTTTTCTCCCACCTTTTTCTAGAAGTTATTACTTTAATCTTAAGAATTTATGTAAGTATGCTTGTAGCTTTTATATGCTTTATGCATTCACTTTTGAGACTTTTTAGCTATTTAGTGGCATGGTGTTTAAAACAAGTGTTATCAAGGAAATAATTTCAGCTTTTCATCATTTTTTTTTATATTTCCCTCTGAATGCTACATATAAAATAGCCAGATGGTAATATAAAAGAGTTATAGTAAATGTCATGGAAACTTATCTTCACAATGCCCTTTAGCTTGGTGTGTTCATCTCAACCTACAGACATCAAGAAGAGATAAAGATGTAATACCCCTTTGTCACAAAAATATACAAAATTTCAATGTCTTCAAATTTTAAATGGCTTTAAGAAAAAAAAACTTATTAGAAATATAAGCAATTAAAGTAATCCCAGCATTTGAAAAAGCAGAGATGCTTTTAAATTGTTCTTTCCACCTCACCTAAAGCAAAGCTATTTTGTATTGAAAATATTTCCCAAACTATAGTTATGACAAACTAGATCAGATTCCAAAGAGAACACAGGTTTTTCTGTATAAATAGTGAACCATTTTAATAGTGAACCTAAATCAGATTTCAAAGGGCAGAAAGTTATTTACGTATTATTGACCCAGAACTTAATACACTCATTAGACATCAAAATGAAACAACATATTTCATTTAAAGCAATGTCTTAAATGCTTTAGTCATCATACTGGGTGAACTAGAGTCTTGATAGTTTGTTTTTTTTCTCATGGTTTCAGGGGATGAAAGATTGCCAGTTACTCTGGGAATATATTTGAGTTCACTGTGTTGATAGGTGAAAAAACTGCTGATTAGACAGCTTTTATAAAAAGTGTTGTGATTCCACAGCATTTCTCACACTTTCCCAGTCCCAGTAGCCAAATGTATTAAGATGGTGTCAAATGGAATTGTTACTGATCTTAATTTGTTTTATGTGAGTGGTTGGATTAAATGTTAATGTAATATTGATAAAGCTGACAATACAATAGAAATGTGGCATTCTGGTTGAGTATTCAGCTGATGCCCAGAAGTACTGACAAATGGTAGGTTGTGAAGCCATGCTTATTGTTGTTAAGGACACAGGATTATTAAACCCCTCTGAATTGCCACCTAGAGGAGGTGCTTACATTCTTTCATGTCGTAGCTTCCTACAGATGAACATGAAGAAATTAAATATGTCAGTGTCAGAATAACAGTAATGATCAAATGAAGAAAAAAACATGAAAACAAATTAAGGAGGCTAAAAAAGCCAAGTCTGGCAATCAAAATGTTGTGATTGAGGCGAGCAGTTTCCTGCTCTCTAGGGCAGTCCTTTCTTAGTGAGAGTGGGAAAGAATTAATAGTTGAATTTCAGAAATGTATTTCTTCAGGGGCAAAAAAAAAAAGTGGATGTAGTTGTCATGTAGAACTGTTAAAGTTTGCTTAAGTTATATCAGCAGCATCTCAGTTTTGGAGTTAAATAACCCTCCTTAAATCTATGATATATATTTTAGTTAACATTTGGAAGCAAGTGAAGTACAGTTTCACTCCAACCTTACAGCCCAGTTTCACCGTCTCTTCCCTTAAATCTTTGTCTTTAAAGACTAAGCTTTCTGTGGCTCTTCTACCTTAAATATCTTCCTTAATATTGCTGATAAGCTGTTATTTCTGTCTGAAGAAACCTGCAGGTGCTATCAGCCTATTTACAATGTTCTTTGGAAGTAAGGAAAGATAAAACCCCCAAGTTTTGTCCCAGTGTCTTTACTGGTCAAGATGTGAAGAAGAAGGTGTGTAATACTTCTTCACTGTTGGGTTATTTTTACATGTTTTGGGGTTTTTTTTGTGTATGTTCCCTCTCAATACCATCAAAACAGACACAAAGAAATTATAATAGATCCTTTAATGAAAAATGGGATTGCTGATGTCAGACCTTTGCATGGGTGTGAATCAGTGGATTCCTGTTTAGTTAACCCTGCTACAGCTTTTTAGGCATTAATCCTTTACAAGCAAGTTTTCATGTGTGCCACTGTTCTTCTTGGGAGTCTATGGTTGTATGGTAAGTGTTATAGCCAATCTTACAGAAATTTTGCTGATTCTTTTTGGCTTTGCATTTTTAAAAGTTTCTTTCCCTTTTTTTTTTTTTTTTTTTCCCCATAAGAAGTAGCTATAGGCTGAGAAAAACAGCATATAGGCTTGTTGTGTAGAGGAAGGGAAGAATCATCTTTCCTCTTTTCTTCTAATCTAGAAAATAGTGGACACAGCATGTTGGAACCTAAACTCCCATTTGTTTTCCAATATATAACAGAATTTGACTTTCTGGTCAAGAATCTCTATTCGTTGCCCTGTAGACATAGAATATTCTTTAAAATTTGAAAATGGAGCTGTAGAGGCAAATGGCTTCTTACTTTTACATCCATATGAAGAATTGTTAAAAGAAAAAGGAAGTCTGAAAGAATGATGCATGAGAAAAATGAGCATGTAAGCAGCATTTTCTGTTTTCTTTTATTGCAAATATGAATAAATATGTATTCAAACTACCATTTCCTGTTAACTGGTCAAGAGATATATTTTAGTCTTTCAAGAAAATTTGGATTGAGCATAAGTTCTCTTACTTAGCATGATCACTTTCATGGAAGCAACTCTGTATTTCTGTCAGCATAGTAGTTCTTTCATTTAATTCTTTAAGTCTCTCTAGTTTCTCCTTTAGAGAGTTGCAGAGCCCATTGTCTCTTTATTGTGATGCATGCAAGTAGAGCAGTTTTAACTTTCCAATCTAAAGTATAAAAAAATTGGATTGCACATTTGAAGTGGAATGAAAATGATGCATAGAGAAATAGATCATTTTATAGGCTACTGTTCTATTTTATGGAATGATAAATAATGATGTAAAGTATGTTTTCCTTTGCATGTTTAAATTGCTCAGTGTACATAACTGAATTTAAAATAAATTCAGAAATGACTGTTCAGCCTTCCTGAAGTACTTGGAGAACTGCTTTATTCTTAGTGTCTTTTCTAATAAATAAGTTGCTATGAATAGGGCTTCTTGTTTAGATCTTAAATTTTAACTGGACCTTGGCAGATTTAAATTTAATCTGGACACTATAAGGGTCTACACTGTCACTCTTTGCCTGCTTTTTCAAGTGACTGATTTCTCACTCCTATCCCCCAGCCATTTTATATAACTTCCTTTCTGGAGCCAGCTATGCTGTATGAACTGACAGACTAATTTCTTTATGTATGTAAGCTTGTACTTGGTCTGGCTGGGGTGGAGTTGGGGTTTAGTGCTGGGGTTTTTTTGATTTGTGGCTGGAGCAGTGTTGATAGCACAGCAATAATTTGGCTGTGTCTGAACAGTGCTTGCACAGCACCAAGGCTTTCTCTCTTGGCCAGACAAGCAGGCTGGGAGTGGGAAAGGCACTGAAAGGGACATAGGTGGAACTACACCTTAAAATTAAATCTGTACCATCAGTTAGTCTAATTAATCTGTTAATTCCTCCTTGCTTGTGCACTTTGTTTCAGCATGTGGTGTTAGTTCAAATTAAATGTTTTTTTAAAGTAAGGTTTGCTTTGCAGGTAGTGCATCAGAAAAAAAAAAGGAAAGGCAACTTCGGTGTTTTTATTTTTGTCTATGGACTTGGCCTTGTATTACCTTATTACTTTGCCTTCCTCTCTTTTTCTCATTGTGATGGCTCAAGTTAGCACAAATTGCTTTTTTTGTGGTTAGCAAACTCAAGATGGAGGTTATAGATCAGTGGAGACTGTCAAGGGATTACTAAATAAATAAATTTCTTTTCATGTTTGGGTTATTTTCAACTATCTTCTCATAAAATATAAACCTTTTGAAGTATGGAGAATTGATGCTCGGATTAATTCTTTGTTACTAGTATTGCCTAGCTGTTTTAAGAAGGAGATTATTTGGTTTATCCATGTGTGTGCACACACATATATGACAGTGTTGTGATACAGCAAATTAGCAATGTTCTTTGGGCATTTAAAAACAACCCATCTCCCTTCCCTGGACACAGTGACTCTCACACAAGATCTTTTAACCCTTGTGACTTGCTGTTCTGAGAGATGCATGCCTGAGTTAACAAGAATAAATGTATGTGGCTAAGAAACAGTTTCAATTGTTCCAGAAATCTGAGTGCTTGACAGTGTAGATGTGGCTTAAATGTCTTGGTTTTCACTTTATTTTATTTGTTCTTGGACTGTGTGTCACACTCGGTCATCATTTTTAAAGCTTCAGCTGTGGGAGAGTCGTATCAGTGTGAGAATGATGTCACAGCATGAAAAATCCAGAGGTTTTTCCAGTGGTTACCCATCTCAGTACATCTCTCCCACTGGCAGAGTTGAGGACTGGATGACCTCATATTTGCCTCTGCCTTCTGTGATTCTGGGAGTGATAGAGCAGGACAGGAGATCAACAAGCGTTTATTGGCAGCTGCAGAAAGACAAGGCACGAATCATACCTGCACATCCTGGATGGGGATGTATGGATGTGTGTAACATTTCCCTGTGGAGATCACTCTGGAACACTGTGGGGTTACTTGTTTCCCTCCTTCTGCTGGCTCCCCAGGAAAGCATGACTGACTATTGAGGCTGATACCTCTTAGTTACTCAGATGATCAGTTTTCATTGCATTCCTAAAGCAAAAACAATGCATTGATGTGTGTGAGAACTGATACAGAACACTTTCTTATGTTGTCTCTCACCTCTTAGGACATTTGGAGAAGAACCCTTAACTCTCTGTCCCTCACCCCCACGTTTCAAATTTTATAGGCATTATGCATTAAAATAAGATCTGTCCAGCTTTGATATTCAGTCAGAACTGGGCTAAAAACTTGGAACTTGTTAGACTCAGACTAAAATTCTATAGTTGTTGCTACATAGCATGCTCTGTATTTTGAATTACATGCCAAGAGGTTTTAGCTAATAAATATGATCCATCCAGAGCTTTCAAAGGAATCTAGAGCAGTTAGACTTGTTCATATTTAATTGGAAATCTGGCTTGCAGCTGTGATTATTTCTAAAAATATGTCATAGTAAGGAAAATAAATATTTAAACTCTCAAAAATGTTTTTACATTATTTTCTTGGAAATAACTTATAAAACCATGTTGAAACTCAGGAGAATTTGAGCACACTAAAGGAGAGTTCTCTTTAGTCTTTTTTGGGTGCTGTTGTTAAATTCAAAAACTTCTTGCAGTGTATCAACTAGTCCAGATAACAGCAGCATACCAGTTGCCCTTATAAGTCTAAATTGCCTTGTTTGTTGAAAATGTGTGGTAGTGATACTTCTCAAAAAGCAGAGTTTCAGTTCTTTGTGAATGGAGTTTGAAGCAGGGTTTTACTTTGGGACTTGGGAGGTATGCAGCTGATGGATAAAGTTTAGATATTGTTGAGATGGCAAATATTTGATGGAAGTAAAAGCAGAAGCCTGAACAAGTTTATTCTACAGAGGAAGGTGAGGGGTTTTAGCAGAAAACGTGGAATGCCTTCTGTGCGTGATCTCACCTTTTTGAGTTTTGAATTATGCTCAAGTTTTGAGCATGTTCAATTTTCAGGTCATCAAGCAGTTCATTAAAAGGGGCTTTATTTGCTGACATAAAGGTATCAGTTTTGTGTGTGTTTCGATATGTTAGGGAGAAAAATTTAAGTAATATAGGACGTCTTTCTTCTCCAGCTTATTTTCTTAGACATTGCAGTGAAGCATACAAGAAGAAGCTTTGCAGTTGAGGATGGATGAGAGGATAGCATGGTATGGAGAGAAAAACCTAGACAGGAAAACTAGGAAAAAAGGAAACTTTTTTGTATATTAGTGCCGATTTAAGAGGGTAAGAATACCTTTACTTAAAATGTAAAATTCAGTTAACAAAAACTCTGTAGAACAGTTGTATTTATCTAATAAATGAATTGTATATCAGTATGGAAAGAGTAAAGAATTTCTATGTATATTTCAGGGATATGCAATATTGAGTCTGTAGCAACAAAGTTTTTATGATCATTTGTCAGTAACAAGAAAATATTTACATACTGTGTTGTCTTGTTGGAAGATTTGGCTACATGTGGGACCTTACGGAGTTGTGCACTTATGACATTATAAGCTGGAGAAAAAGTTCTTTCTCTTATTATGGTGCTTGTTCAGGTGTTACAGAGTTTTTATTTTTATGCTTTGTTTTCAACATTTTCTCTGCTATATATCTTACTTTATTAGAGACTTAGTAGAATTGCTGAATACATTGGGCAGGTGATGAAAGAAAATAGATTGGGAAAACTACTTTTGTTTGAAAAAAGAAATAAAAATCTCTACAAACCTCTGCTTAACAAAAGAAAAGGCAAGATAACTCAGATTAAAGTATATATTTAAATTGTCCATATTAAACCCAACTTGAAATTTGCCTAAACAATAATGGTGCTGGACTACATTGTGTTTATCAACTTTATTGCAGAGCTGTTGATTCAGAAATCATAGTCATTTATAGAGGATATCAGGTATCTATAGTAATTTGTGGAGAGTAACAGGGAATGCTCATTAGCTCATTTAAAAGGAAAAAAACAAGTATAATTTGCTTTAAATTTAAAAGCCATCACAATTTTTTTTTTAGTCTGAAATGCATCTGTCTAAAATGCAGCCATTTGAAGGGAAGGATAAGGCCTGTCAAGCTACTTCTCCTCTGTTAGTGCTTCATCTGCTTTGTTTGACATCTCTAAACAACTCTTTAAAAATGTCGATTTTGGCATGCTCCACAAAGGAGGACTGAAGGGTGTTGTTTAAGTTATTTGGGCCTTCTCTGTTTTTCTTTCTGTGGCACAAAAATGTGCATTTTTTTCTCTATGCCTTTCCCCCCAACAAATGTGTGTTTTAGCCTCAAATGACCCTGGCATCTTAACATGTCAGAGTGTTAATAAAGCACTGAGGCTGTCATAATGTGGGGTTAAATAAAGTCTTCATGAGCTGTCTATTAAGCTGATTTTTTGTTTGTCACTTTCTGTAGTTTCTTTATGGATGCAGCTTGTCTAGGTTTGTGGGCAGCCAAGCAAACGGGCTTTGTCTTTGTTCACTGCTCTGTTTAATTCTCCCCCTCATTCATTAATCATCCCTTTGACTATTTATACCAGTGGCAAGTATAGCTAACACACTTAACGTTTTCTTTTGTCTCAGTGGCACTCTTTGTGCAGGCCAGAGGAGGGCTAATTATTAACTGTAAAGTGACATTAAAAACCCGTAGATAAGCATACAAATGCTGCATCCACTGAAATGCAGAGTTTTTTTTGTTGTTCGTTTGTTGTTTTTTTTTTAACATTCAAGTGCTTGTGGCCAAATGAGTTTTTCTTGCTCTGTATAGTTGGGAGTTCACAGTAGCAGTGCCAATGTCTAGATAATTAATGAAGAAGCTCTGCTAAACCCAGAGAGTCTGCCAGTGTCAGGTTTTTTAGTTTCATCTCTGGACAGCTTGGTTGGGTAGTTTGTACCTTATCAGGCAGAAGCAGGGATTTAAATTGCTGCTATTTAGTTGGAGGCAGTTCCTCTTCTCTTTAAAGGTCCCATTCCTGTGTTTATTAGTATTCTGTACATACAAGTCTTGGGATGTGTTTTTTGTTTTCAGTCCTTATGATGGGAAAGATTTTAGCATTTTTTTTTCCTGGCTTCCTTCTATTTAAGAGGTTGTCTTGAAATTATAACTTTCTTTTTTCCTGAAACACTGACAGTGATCAGACCTTTCTTGCTTACTCAAAGTCTTTTTTACCCTCTTCCGTCTCAGTCATGATTTCATGATATCAGCACAATTATTCTCGAAAGACTTATTTGAAAATATTAGAAATTATATGGGTTCTATCTCTGGGGGAAATCTAGATGTCACAGGATATATTGGGGTTTTTTTTACTGCATTGTCTGTTTCTTTCCATCCCTTTCTATAGGTTTGAAACCAGATTTTTTTGTTTTCCTGTGCCTTGAAAATAAAGTGCTGCTCTGTGAGGTGGGTTCAGAGAGATTACTGCAGGGTTTAAGTAGTGTTGCAGTCAGCTGCTAACTTGTAAGTATAAGTGACTATTCCTTTGACTGATGTTGCAACCAGAGACACATGTTCATAATTCATAATCACAAACAACACATTGATGAGGCCTGAAGCTGGCATTGCAGATGAATCCTTTCAATGGGTGAAACAGTTTGGTCCAGCAGTCCTCCACTGAACAGAGTTTGAACATTTCTGGCTTGTGTCATAGCTGACATTTTTCTGGCTCTCAGCATGACCAAAAATCCTACTGAGTTGAACATAAAGCATAATATCCACTGAGATAGGTCTTTGATAACAGATCTAGGAAGAGGTTATGCTCTCTTATTCAAGTCTGTGTATAAGTGAATAAGCCTATTGCTTCACTCTATTGTTATTGCCAAATGGAATGTCTTTCAAAAAATTTTGAACAAGAGATAACGTTGTGAGGGTATCACAGGGCAGTCTGCATTTAGCTAGCTTAGGCAGATTGCAGCTCCAGCTAAAACAGTAGATCAATACTTACAAATTGCCTTCTGCATGTTTCAGTTAGGAAATTGGTACATTGATTACAGAGAATTCTTACTTGAGATGAAATTGAGAGTGGTGGGAAAATCTTGTTTAAAGAAAGCGTGGTGCTACAGTAGACTGTGTTGCATAAATACCTTTGTATTTATTTTCTGTACTGTGTAACTGAATAGGCTTTTTAACATTTAAAAATGAACCACTTTATAATGTCGCGGGGTTTTTTTGTTTTTTGTTTTTAATAACAAAGATAATTTCTGCAGCTCACTCAATTTTCTTGTTTTCACATGCATTAGCTACAACTCTTGTATTTTGCATTATAAGTCATCATGAATGAGTTTTTCCATAGTATTACAGAAGAATATTTACTTTTTCAGAGTAAACTTCCAGTACTTTAATGCTTATTAATTTGCCAGACTGAACGTTTGTGTATTTCATAGCTATTTTTTGTAGCGAGGTCCTGAAAATATGAATTCTTATTAAATATGAATGCTTTCCTGGCATGATGAATCATATTGGTCTTCAGGTAGATAAGTCTCTCTCTTGCTACAAGAAAGCAAAGTTTATTGACTTTTCATCAAGGTTTTGTGTGTGTAGTTTATACAAGACTGGGCCTTTCTTTCAGGTAGACTATCAGCAGCCCAATAACAAAAGTGACTTTGGTAACTTTGATATTTTAATATGGTAAAAGTAAGAGATAAAATCTCTGCAGAAGGAGACATAACTACAATTAATTCATCTAACCTGAACAAAAAAGTCTGCAGTACCTCAGCCTATGGCATGCACAGGCAGTCTCTCAGATGAGATCATACTCGCTTTCCAGTACTTGGTTCATTAACAGAGACCTCTTACTTTTAGCCAGGTAACAGCTTGAAATAACACCACAATTTCTTTTTCTCTGGAAGATGTTTGTTGATAATAATCTTATGGAAGTATACAAAATGGTAAGAGCTGGAAGACACTGTGAAATGCTGCTGGACTTCTGGCATCAGAAGATGCTGGGATTTGATTGTGGGAATGTGGAGGTGATCGCAAGCAGATCTGATCTCAGATGCAGAAAAGCTGTAATGATATAATAGATGGAAAGGACTGTAATCATGGAGTTGAAGGAGCAGTATGTGATGGAGAGTTTTTTTCTGTATCACTGTTCTAGTCTACTGACATGTCTGCAAGTTTGCTTTTTAGTCAAGGAAGATGAAGTCTGTATTCACAGATTTATTATGTTTATTCATTTAAGTGAGCTATGCAGTTATGGATCCCTTCATTTCTTATATACTTCATTTTCTTAGTTGTGTTTATTGCATCAACACCACTACATAATATTGGCATTTCTGTACACTAAGAAAGCTGTCTTAAGAGAGAGATGGGTCCATAACTCAAGTTACATCACACTGAATACTCATTGCTATGGTGAATAATTTTTTTTAAAAAATGCAATCATTCTAATATGTCACCTTTTTCCTGAAGTGTTTCTCTCACAGAGAACATTCTTCATGTTAAAATTATTTATGATGTGTTTTCAAAAAATAAATAACAATGATTTACACAATGTCAGCAGATGCACCCTGGACATCCCCTGGCATAATCAAGAGTGTTGACTCTTGTGACCTCAGGGCGACAGTTTTGATCAGTTTTACTTTACAGTTCTCTCATCCTATGGAAGTGTGAGGCAACACTTATGATTACCCAAGAGCCACCAGATTACAGCTACATGAACACATGTACACACAGAATATTTATAATAATTGCAAAGTGCCCTGATTTGGAGTTCCACAGATTTTTGTCAGATATTAATACTAATTTTTTATTGGAGTGGTGTTTTTTATGTTCAACTCAAAAACACCAGATAGTTTGGTGTTCAGGAACTGTGTTGGAAAGCTAGGGGAATTGTTTCCAATTCACATTTCTGCCTTTGACCTGTTATGTAGCCTTGGGCAAATCATTTAATCACTGTCTACCTCTGTTTCAGTTCTCCTTTTTTTTTTCTCATCTGCTCAGCTCATAACTTTCAAAACTGTTTTCTAATCCTTAATATGAGTAAACAATAAATTCATATAAAATATTATATCTTCCCAGTTGCAATATTTTAAATATTGTGGAGGGTTGATGTATTTAAGTAGTTGTAAAACCATTCTTTTCCGTAATTCTTTTTTTGTAATACTTACAGAGATCAAAACTAGAGACTGATAAATTTTCTTTGATGCTTTGTTACTAAAAAAGTATAGTTGAAATTTGTTGCGTCTTAAAGACACCAGACTGACTGGATTATCAAGGAAATGGAGTTTCATCTTTCAGTCTTGAGAAACTGTTCATATAGAAATGCACACACATGTGTAAGATAAGGGGGAAAAATGCAAGGAAAATAAAGACACTTCTCAAATGTTTGATTCCAAAAAGAGAGTATGTATATGATTAACAGGAGGAACATAAAAGAGGGAAAGATTGTGTCCAAGTGTTATGTATCTCCACTTAAATGAATAAACAATGAGAAAACCAGAGAAATTATGTTTCCTTTTCTTTGAAAAGTGCTTTTCTCTTCTGCTTCTTACTGAGTGTAACCCTACTTTATGAGGTAGGCAGATCCTAAGCACTGAGTACTTGCTTGGTTTTTTGTATAGTATAATGTTTATTTATTTATTTAAGTTAAGCCACTTTTAAAATTTGCAGAAGTGCACGGAGTGAATTATATCTTTGCACAAAGGTTGCTAATTGGGACTTAATGTCTTTTCTATAAAAGTAAGTCTTCACTTCTTTATATTCCTTCACAATTCAGAGCCACACAGCCTGTTACTATTGCCTTTATAGTATGGAAGTTATTTTTATTTGTTGGTCTGTTTGTTCCAGTTCTCTCTGAAAACAGTAAGAATGGGATTGAGTATATAACAAATTAGCAGGTCACCATTTATGTCCATGTCGGGACAAGGAAGAAATAAAGAAGCAAGAAATCTAACTGGAAAGTAATTTCAGCTTTAAGATTTCCTATTTGTTGAGTTGAGGTCACAATGCAAGCCATTTTAAAAATTAAGAAAATGTGAGTGGACTAGATTTTTGCACTTGTTACACACAATTATGGTTATTAATTTCTGCTAGTTCTATATGGATGCTCTTGAGTTTAATTTAAAATCTTGAGTCTTGAAAAGATTAAGTCCAGAAAGCAATTACATAACTGTCCTTGAGTTTCATTTTCTATGTTCAGTCTTGCCAATACTCTTTGTTGTTGAATAATAATCTTTCAAGTTTTTAAGGGTCATCATCTAGAAGGAGTCTCTGCAAGTCACTCATCTGAGTTCAAGGAGGAATAACCTAGGCATTAGCAGTCTCTAGTTTATGGTAATTATTCTTTCATTCTATCATTTTGTTCATGTTTAAGACAAGTGCATAAATGAGATTGTTGATAGAGGGGTAAAACTGAAAACTTGCTAACTGGTCCCCTGATGTACGTATCAAGGACTCTATTATTTGTGCATTCATAGCAGGTGATCTATGTCTCCTTGTAACACTGTCAGAGAAAGATAACTGTAGTTTTATGTTCAGTATGTGTTATGTGTGTTGGGTTGCTTGTTGATGAGATGGATATTAGAATTTTTAATTCCATACCTTAAGTCAGAGAAGTGAGCTGTTTACTTTAAATGCTATAATCTCGTTGGTCATTTTTGAGTGCTGCAAATTTGAGAAATCCAAAGAAAATATGTCTGCCTGTGCAAAAATAAAATATTACTAGTTAATTTCACTAGTTAATTTTACTGCAAAGTTCCAATATGTGGATCTGGATTTAATCATGAAACATTATTGACTTTAAAGCTTATTGAATGAAAGGGACTTTCTAGAGCTGAAGACAGTTTCCTATTCAAGAGAATCTTATGGTCAGGAGAGAAGAAGTGCTATTGTTCAGGAGTAAGTGGTAGGTCTGAAAAGAACTGAATATAGTACTTTTTAATTGTAGAAGGAAAATATAGTGTGTTGAGCTGCACAGCCCACAAATCCAATTTTTAAAAGGTCTTAAGTGAGTTAAGATTACATTTGTAAATTTGCTATTCTTCAGAACAAATTATTGGTTTAACTTGCTTGATTTCTCTCAGTTACAAAAGAAAAAGGAAAATGCACAAACATGAAGCTGGGACAGAGGGAGGACTGCAGCCCATGACACATTTGGCTTTCTGAGCTAGAAGGGCACATGGCCTGCTCACATCCAGCCTCTCATGCAGCAGCACTCCAAAACCCGTTTTGGCAGGGCCGCTCTCATTCTGTTGTTGAGTAATTCAGCCTTCTCCTTATCCATTGTTACCAGTTTGCCAACATTGTTTATCTTTGACCTTCCTTTTCTGGTTAAAATATCTGTAGAAGCCCTTATTATTCTTTGCAGTTCTTGCCCAGTTCAGTTCCATCTTCGCCTCAGCCTTCCTCACCCCTACACAATTGAACATCGTCCCTTTACCCTTCCCAGAGTGCCTGTCTTTGTTCCTACTCTCTGTGCATTTGCTTCTTTCCCTTTAGTTTGGCCAGCAGGTCCTTACTCAGCCATGCCACTCCCTTGCCTTCCTTGCCAGATTTCTTTCATCTGGGGATTGCCAGATCTTGCACTCTCTGGAAGACTTCTTTAATTTGCCAGCTCTGCTCCACTTGCTTTTTCCTGAGGGCAAGTCCTACTGACAATCTCCATGAAGAGCTCGAAGTTTTCTCTTCTGAAGTTCAGAGGCCTAACTTTACTCCTTCCTTGGCCCACATCTCTTAGGACAGCAAACTCCAGCAACTCCAGTGCTGCCCAGTCTGCCTCCAAGCTTGACTTCCCTGATTAGGTCACTTGTGTTGGTTCCTGACAGATGCCGTGTTGCATCCCCTCCGGTGAGGCTGTCTGTCACCTTTCTCAGCTGTACCACCTTGGAATGCCTCCAGGCATGGTGACTCCAGTGCTTCCCTGGGCAGCCTGTTCAAATGCTCAACAACTCTTTCAGTAAGAATATTTTCCTAATGCTTAATCTAAAACTTTCCTGGTGCAGCTTGAGCCCATTTCCTCTTACCTTGTCCCCCTGTTATGTGGGAGAAAAGACTAACCCTCACCTTGCTACAGCCCCTGTTAGGGAGCTGTAGAGAGTGATAAGGTCCTTCCTGAGCCTCCTTTTCTCCGAGATAAAGACCCCCAGCTCCCTCAGCCATGCCTCACAGGACTTGTGTGTATTGTGTGTGATTGCTGGTTGGGTATCACTGTGTGTTACCTTCCATGGCTGTAGAAGTCCATATGTAACAATTATATATCTCCCATTACCATCTTCCAACCATTTCTATCTTTTTTCTTTTCCTATAAGAAAAACCTATAATGTGACTATGGAAGTCTCCAGTGCTGTGTGTTAGCAGTGTTAAAAACATCCTTGGCTGTAAAAATGCATGGTGTTTGTAAAATAGAGAAATAAATTCCTTTGACATTGTATCATATCTGGCTTTCCAGTTTTTCTGCTTAATCACTTGCTTGCCCACACGCTGAAGTAAAGTAGGGGAAAATAAAAATAATTTTTATACCCCATCACTGTCTTTTATCATTGCAGGAGACAGCAGAGGTCTGCAATTGTAGAGAAAAGGACTGGCCACTAATAATTTGTTACCAAAAGTATGGTGAGAAATATCATTCCATAGCAGCCAGCAGATTTCACCTGGTGTCTGTTTTCACAAACCCCAAAAGACACATCTTTAAGGGAGAAAGCTGTTAGCCAGTACAGATTGAACATCTTCATCAGCAGTGTGAATGGAGGCCTATTCTGTAATTGAGACGCATGTGGCTGTGTCAGCAGGTGATGGCAGACAGACACACCTGAATGACAGTGTGACAGGGAGCAGAGACAGGGGCCCCATCCAGCCACTCTTACTGCCGGAGTGATGAGCGCACAGGAACACAGTCTGTGAATTATCAGCAGGCCAGAATGAGATGAGGCTTAGGGAGGGCTGCCAGACAGTTTGCAATGTGCTACACATTTCTTTCAGCAGTTACTATTTTGCTATGCATAGCCCCTTGCTATTAAGCAGACAGAACAGCTCATATCCTGTGGACGGATGATAGATATGTCATATCACTGAAAAATTGTTTGTCTTCCACAGGTGTATGGGATGCCTTTTAAAGCAGACAGAGCACATGACACTTTTCAACACTCTTTTCGATACTGATTTGGCATTCAGGGTCTATCAAAAGAGAAATCTTTCACATGCAATTATGACAGAAAATAAAGGTGATGAAGTGTTGTATACAAAGAATGGAGAGAGATCAAAGGCCTGTAATGAAAACTGATTACAATAAAAGAGCTGCTTCAACCCTGAGAACTCCACAGAACTGCTTGGGGCATGACAACACACACACACACACACACACACAGACTTGCATGCACAAAGGAGAAGATGTAGATAAAACCACAGACACTAATTCATGGGAATAAATGAGGAAAACTGTACAGCTGCTTGCTTGGATATCACAAGGCATGTTAAGACACTGAAGTGGTGTAAAGTGACCGTTCTAACATGGGAGAGTCTGATCGGATCCTTTTGTAAAACTTTCTTTACTGTAGTACCAAAGTTTTGTAAATTTATAACTTCTGATAAGATTGTAGGATAGACGACTGTTTTCAATTCTTCTATTGTTTTCTTGTTTAATCTCCCCGGGATTGCACACAGAATAAGTCACTCATTCAGGTTTAAATATTAGCAAGGACACTGTTTAGTACTGTTAGTTGCATAGAAATGAAGAAATTAATCAAGTTTACTCATCTATCCTTTTGACTCCTGTTCTGATTTAAAGCCTATTCAAATGACTTTACATTGACTTCACTATGTCTTTCCCAAATTCCTGAGCTGAGTTTTGAAACCGTTCATTGGCCAGTTTCACTTAAGTGCCAAGCAATTTTGTTTCCTTACAAATTTAGAGACCATTATGTTAAGTACCTTTCACATGTTTCAAAAAGCCTTGTGTGATTGAGTGCAAACCAGAATTATTTATTTACTTGTTTTTAATACTTGTGTTCTTTAATAACTTGCCAATGTCTTTGTAGTGAAAGACCTATCATTTTACACAAGGTAAAAAATTGACAGTCTTTGCAGCTGTGTTGTTTCGAATTTTTATGTTCTGCCAAGATTCCTCATAAATACTGAGTTTAGCTTCAAACCCAGAAGGAAGAAATATTTTTGAAAACTCTGCAGAGCTTGCTTTTTTTTACACTTATATTCTGAATGAACGATTTTATTTTTAGTCCCAAAGCAGAGAGTGTTACCTGGAGCAACATTGATTCAAACCACTTATTTTTGCTAAGAGTTTTAAAAGTGATTTAGCTCCTTGACTTGTGTGAAACAAGAACATTTCATTGTTTGAAAACTCAGCTACAAAACTAGAAATGTTACCCACAGTGCCGATGAAATTTCAACTAAATCCAGAAAAGCAGCTTATCAGTTCTTACATCTTTCCAAGGACTGGCTTTTCTTCTCAAAATTCTGTTCTGTCTCTGCAAATATAAGACATACTACCACTTATAGCAATATATTTTGCCCACAAGTCAGTATTTAAAAATACTGTCTCATTTAATAAGCAAAACTGCTTTCTCTTATGTCATTCAAATGGAAGGCCCTTTGGAAGGGCTATGGTGCATCCCAGAATGAACATCCAAAATGTATTTAGAAATGTTCTTCTGTAAAGGGCTAAAATACCTGTTCTAATGAATGTTGGCCATATCAGAGCATTTTTTTGTTTGTTTGTTTTGTTTTTCTTTCCCACAGCTTATTTCCTGCTGTGAAATACAACTGCTAGAATATCAGATTTAAACTCTGCTTATTGTGGTTTCTCTCCTTCTCTCTCTCAGGCAGTGTTCCTTTCTTTGTATCACTGTGAAAGCCAAGAAAACCTCACTCTAGAAAGGTCAATTTTAAGAGAGGTGACCCTTGATAGTATGAGTGTCCTATTTAAAAAGTGATGGCAATAAGAAGCCTACCCCCACAAGCCAGGAGACTTTACAGTTCCTCCTTTTTGCTCTCAAGTTATTCCAAACAGAATGTTTGCAAGCAGAATCCTTCTTTTTGTGTTGGTTGCTCAAATGACTTTCCCTGACTAATGGTGCCTACGGTAATCGTGTGTCATAAGCACATATTCTCCTCTGGCTGTGGAGAATGTTTGAGTCTGTTGCATCAGGCATTTTGAGTTGTACTACTGTATGTTTTTGGCAGAGCTTTCAACACCATTCAGGCACATGTTCTTAATTTCAAATAAAGAAAATAATAGCAAATGGACCTGGCTGCCTGGGAGGAGTATTAAGGCATTTCATTTGCTACAATGATCACTCTTTCAAGGACAGTTATTCAAAATCACCAAAACCATGGCAACAGCTTATCTTCCAGAGCAAAGATACAGTAGGCTAGCATTATCTTAATTTTTGTTGCCCTTTTCATAACCATGACACTAGTGTTCCAAGCTGAATACCACGTGTTTAATGAGAAATTTACAGTACAGATTGACAGAAAGCAGCACTAGTACGGGTTTAAACAAATTGACATTCTCAAACCTCTTGAGAAACATTTCTAAATTTTTTAAAAGCAGAAGTCTATTGTTTTGCATCTGAAAACCACTTTCAAAAGAAATTTTATTGGTATAGACTAAATATGCAAATGCAGATGTTATCAAATTTTCAGGATGCAATGAGTTGGAACAGATTTCTAAGTATTGTATAGAGTAAGCAAACAGTGTAAAGCACGTCTACAGAAGTACACATTTATAGCAGGGGTGAGTGTGCATTCCTCTCTGTTTTAACTACCTAAAAAGTTCCTGATATTGTCAAATCTCTTGTTGATGTGAAAAATGCTTTTTTCACCTGTATGTACCACAGAATTTTTGGAAGCTGGAGAATCAATAGTGTTGACAAAAAAAGCTAACTCACATTTCTTGAACTTCTATGGCTCAGCACTGTAGAAATGGCAATACTACAAAAAATTTTAGTTCAAAGTGTTTTGTCTTTATGTATCCTTAAAAAAAAGCTTCTTTAGTTTATAAAAGAATGCTGACTGTCTAATGTACTTTTTGAGAGGGAAATCTATTGATGTTTTTAATAATTGAATTTATAGAAGCATCACAATAAAGAATAAAAAAATATTGTAAATTAAATGTGCTATTACTCATTATTGTATGTTCCTAGCAAGTTATATACTTGCACTATAATGAGAATTCCTTTATAAAGAAAACAAAGATAATTTATTAGTTGTTAGAACTGTGTCTACTGAGAAAATACAATCTCCTTGAATTGTCCATATCATGTAGTAATGGTTTGAAAATCAGTGAGTCATTTGTTAATATTTCTAAAGATCCTGTACAGATCCATTCCAAAATTATTAGCTTACAATTTAATACATGTTTTTTAATCCTTGTATATACAGTCAGTAGCATCAAAAATAACTTTGGAAAATGTGCTCAGAAAGTAATTTAATTAGATGTTTATTATGTACTAAGTTTCACTTATATTAGTAGATTGAGAATAATGGTTGATTTTCTTGAATGGTAGTAGAGAGATGCAGAGAATAATTCTGTGCCTATTGTAACACATTAAGATGCTCCTGTATAGTGCAGAGCTGCTAAATTGGATTTTAAGTTATATCTATTTTCAGGCCTGGAGAGAGCAAAGGTGCCTTCAGCCTTCTTTTACAGTTGCACCATTTTATTGGATAGTAGGTGATCTGCACCAACTCTGTGCTGCCATAGCACACTCATGTAGCCTTAACTACTCAGTAAAGCTCCATTTTCAATTTCTTCTACTGGAAGCAACACAAAATGTGTCTACCACTGGAACTGGGGCCCTTGTAGGAAATGTAAACTTTCTGCTAATTTTATATGTATTACTATGTTAGAGTTCCTGAACAACCCATTCATATTTCTCTGATTAATTATTTTTAGTTAAAATGTTCTCTTTTTGTATGTTTACTTTTTGGCATAGGAATAGAAAAATATGAATCCTTCTTGGTGTGAGATCATTAAGACAGCTTTTACACTCATCCCATCAAAGTTGTTAAAATGCATATCTGAAGTTCACAAGCTAAACATTCCTTTTGTTTTTCAGGAGCCTAATGTTTATACTCATATTGGAAAAGGACTTTGTGGCAGAAGGAGAAATGGTTATTTATAAAGGCAGAGTATGAATGCCTTCCAAGTATATTTATATTTATAGTGTTAGCTTTGTAATAACCTATGTTGTCAGCTTTTTAAGGTTTTATTTATTGTCTTCTGCAATTCCATATTGCATATATTTTGGATGTGCCACTGTGTAATTGTAAATAATTTAAAGAACCCTTGACAGGTATACAATACTCAGAGAAAAACATGGACTGTTCAGGTCCAGTGGACCAAAACTCTAGGAGGACTTGACTTTAAAAGTATCAGTCTTCATCTGCTGAAGATAATGCCATTTGTGAATGTTTGTAGAGATGCCAAAAATTCCTTCCCTTCCCTTGATTTGACTCTTCTGCTAAGGCAGCAGCATAAGGCTTGCTGAAGTGAAGTGCGGGAGTGCAAAAGGCAGCAGAGTCTGAGGAACTGAGATCAAAGGATCCCCTGTGGCTTCTACTCCTGGCTCTGACTTCAACTTCCATTTAATAAGAGTCAAATCACAAGGGCCTGTGTTTTAAAGTGTCTGCTAATTTTGATGAGTTATTTTTTGGCTACCTGATTTTGAGATATGTAAGGCTAGTTTTTCTGTCTTTGTTCATCTGCATCATTTGTGAACTGCATGGGATTATGGGAACTCAGTACTTTTAAAAATGCAATAATATCTTCCTTCACATTAGGCTAGGAATTGAAGCACTCTAAACCTGTGGACTTGTTAATGTTAGCCCTCTTCTCTTCTCTTACACTACAAGATTAAGTTAATATCTGTAAATGAGTAGACAAAATGTTAAATTCAAGGGTATACAGAAAAGAATGATTGAATAATTATACAAATAGACAAAGTTTACACAGTTCCTTTTTAATTTTTTTTTTTTTAAGTGGGTAAAGGCCCTAATACTGTCTCTATGAAAACTTACGTTTTTATAGAGATATGTTTTTATGGATGCAGCTTGCAAAACAATTTAAGTTTGGGTAAAGTCACTGCTTGTCTTTTCAATCACATTAAGTTATGCTTTGAGGGAGTGTTTTTTTTTGATTTGGTTTTTGTTTGTGGTTTTGTTTTGGTTTTTTGTTTTGTTTTGGGTTTTTTTCAAAGATTAATCAACATTAATAAGTTCAGACTTATCTGGATCTATATTATTGTACAATAGAATCACCATACGCTATATTTACATATGTTTATATACTGCATGTCTATGCCTAACAACTTGAGGGCAAGTTAGTTCCTAACTATGCACCATGGACAAGGTATGACATATTTAATTTTCATATTGTTTGAATTTTGCATTTAGTGTAATAAATACATATTGTCATTAATGAAAGTTCAGACACAGAGTAAGTCTATAAACACACGAAATCACTTCTGTTCTCTCTCTGCTTTTGTAAGGGTTATTCCTATACAGACCTCAGGTATACCTACTTCCATGAACATCTGAATTACCAAGCCTTACAAAAGTTAAATTTGTTTCTAATTAAAGCTCTAAGCATTTAATTATTTAATATTCTTGGTCTTCTCCTTCTCCCTTAAAGAATAAAAAAGACAGCTTACTGCTTCCTCACAGTCAGAAATACTAAAATATATGCAGTCCAGCAATACCAATGACTCCTATGTTGTAAAACATGAAAATGGAATTTATTGTCAGCTTAACAAACTACATTGTGCAATCTTACTCTTCGTATGGCTTTTACAAATACAATGAGCATCTTCTTAAAAATATCTTCAGATGAGGTGATATTTTTAAGACAGATCACTTTTATGTTAGTATAAAGTACTGGTGTTTCAGTTTTCATTTCCAGGAGAATTTTTATAAAGAAAAAATAATCTGTGTGAAGGTGTGAAATATTTTTTACTACACTGAGGCTGTTTTTATTGTGAGTCAGATGGGCAGGAAAGGCTTCCAGCAGCAGTAGTCTTGAGCCATTTGAAAGGGTGTTACTAGATCTTCAGTCCTATGTAACTCAGTCCAGATCTGCAGTAGGGAGGCTTCTTGAAGTGTCCAGACAGCTCAGCCCTTGTATTTATTATGGTCTTTTAACTTGGTCCTGAGAACATAGTATCCCTTGTGCTGCTTTTAGTGAGGGCCTTCATGTTCTTTGGTAGCAATATCACTCCAAAAGGTTACTCACTTCCTGGACTAATTCAAAACAAGAGATTTTTTTTCTTTGAAAATGATCTAGTGACATTGGAGAACACAACTAACAAATATCAAAACGGTGGAAACCTTCAAGTCTTGTAATGTGGAAAGTGTAATAGCTTAGCTAAAGTACAGGTTACAGGAATTTCAGTCATCTCAGAAGTACTTAATTTTCAGAAGTGCAGCCCAGCAGCACAGTTTAGTTTATTTCTGTCTTGGGTATTGCAATCTACGTTTATAGGGAAACAAAGTAGTAGTTTTCACGTTTTGTCGCAGCATGGCTGATTCATTGAGGCATTAGAAGTGGTTAATGACTATCAAGGTACCAACATTTTGTAGCTGGAATGCAGAAGTAAGCAGTCAGCAATTGGGACTCAAATGTTTTATTGCAACCTGTCTAGTTTAAATAGAATCACCTGTTTCTGTCAAGTAAACACCAAGTGTTTTATTTTACACAAGTAGGGACCTCTTGGTCTGTATGAGAATTGCTTTTCTGCACCAAGAGGGTACAAAAGATTTCTAAAGTTTTACATACAATTTTCTACTGCATCCTTTTGGGGTTGAGTTGATTTAGTAAAAAGTTAAAGCACATTTGAAAAGCATCCTGGTAAAGGACTGTGCTGATCTCATTCTTTAAAAAAAAAAAACAAAAACACAGAACTAAAACTGAAAATTAAAAGTCTGTATATAGTATAGAGCTGTGTTTTTGGCGTTATTCTGGTAAGATTTGGAGTGCATCTTTTCACAGCTTCTGAATGACTGGCCTGAACAAATAGCATCACGTATGGTGGTAGGAGCTCTGGCTAGGGTGCAAAGGACTGTTACCAATAGAGTTTTGTAACAAATCTGCATGGGATAAGTGTGTGTGTGATATGCATCAGTGATATCATATGTGCTTTGTAAAATAATTTTTTTCTTCTTGAGAAATCACAGTTGCCTTACATCCAAGGCTGTCCTGCACTCACAGATAAAACTCTTTTCTTCTCCACCAGAGGGGGAGGAGAAAGTCAATGGGATTTTAAGTCTAGGACTTGGTTGGTTGATTCTTCATTATATAGGAGATAAAAAAGGCCTGATGTTTCAAAAGGACCTTTCTGGATAGCCTCCACATGTGGTTTCTGAAACATGCCTGTGCATGCAGCCTGTTCACTGGGGTGGATGTTTTGTTAGGTTTGTGTATCTATTGATGATAGAACATTTTAAATGTATGGTTTTGTTTCAATTTTACATTGTTGGTTGAAAACTGCTGGTGATAATGGAGCTCCACATAATGCTTTCTTGTGCTCCAAGATACAAGTCCTTGGAGACTTCTTCTGGACAATAACATCCTTCCATGCAGATGTGCTTTTGCTGGGAGAAGGGGTTTCTGGGGAGCTTTTGCAAAGGAAATCCTTGCTTTACAGTATATGGATATGATTCTACAGCCCATATACACTCCTCAACTTTCATTGGAGCTCCTATAATCAACCCATTTGTTTCAGGATAAATGGCCTCAAGCAATTAACTTTTTGCAAGATTTTACTTAGTGTTTGTATGAACAGAGTGTCAGGTAGAAGCCACTTTAAAGCCAAGTTGTACAATCAAAGCTCTAGTGTTTATTCGCCATGGCACAGCCTCTCTGGCAGTACAGTATTGAATCCTGAAATACTTGCTGCCAACTCAAAACATGCTCATTCTGCTGAAATTTCAATACATTTGTAATTAAAGTATAAAGAATCTTTTCTCAGTTTTTAGTTCAGCTGTCTCACCAAGCTTGCTTAAGCTGTAGACAAAGCAGTTACTTGCCTAGAGCAGCAGACAAATGGGGAAGGTAAAATTATTGCTTTAGGCATGTGTAAGGCAGGCACTCTTTCCTTGTTAACATTCCTCTCTGCACCACAGATACTAACTGTTTTTCCCTCAGATTACCAGCTGCTTAACATAATCTGGCTAAATTCCTAGCAGTTTTTCTCAACTAGCATTTAAATCAAATGTTGCCAATTCTGCTTCAGATGTGAAGAACATCAAAAGGCCTGTCTAGTTTTCCTAACTATATCCCTTGGTCTAATAAGTTATTACCTCTACCTTTCTTTGCTTACAGTGTATTCTTGCCTATTGTATATCCTTGAGTTTATAACTCAGTTAGTTGCCACTTGATAATAGCAGTCTTGAAGAGGTGGGATTCATCTTGTTTGTTGGATTGATTTTCTCTGCTGCTGTCTACTTGAGAGCAGTTTTTAGGTTTGCTCTGAAAGCTTTCCTACCCAGTAGTTTTTGTCTGCTAGGGAATATGAGGACAGGAATTTAGTGTTCCTAAATCAAGGTGTGGTGCCCTTGGGCACAAGGTGCTTTGTTTAACTAATTTAAAAAAAAAAGTAAATTTTATTGAGTTTTTTGTCTACCCAACAACTTCATTGCTCAGTTGAATTACAAACTATAGTCAGTTTATCTTCTGGATTTACACTGCTGAGCCTTTTCTATTTCGGGAGCTTCACATTTCCCGTACTGTTATGACTTTATATATATCTTGTTGCAACCCTGAGTGGCTATCTACACCAAGGTTTTCATAAAATTTCTCCTTGGTGAAGCACTGCTATGGGTAGCAATGATGAGAGCTGTAGTATAGAAAAGGCATCAGCATTTTTACTGCTGTGTCATCTGCTGATCCTCAGACTGACCCCTTAGTGGTAATATTCTGGCAGCTGATGGTATCATGTCTTTTTTTATGTCAACAATGTTGTTCCTGTCGGGAGCAGTGGGCTGGTGGGAAATTTCAAAGGGAAGGCTGCTGTAAGAAAACCAGAGAAAGCTTACTGCCAATCTTCAACATATCAAAGACAGTACTGCTGAAGAGAGTAACTCCTACTTTAAGGACAGTACAACACATTTCTATCCTCAAAGAAGGAAGTGGTTATTTGAATGTCTGTATTCTCTGAGTGATTGCCAGAGCAACTGTGAAACCCACATCCATGTGTTCATGTTAAAAGCAGCCTACTCAAGTGTTCAAAGCCTGCTCCACCTTTTTTAAGGTATGCAGCAGAGGGAGAAGGTGAGTTCTTTTTCAGTCAGGCAGGAGGCCTCTATTTGGATTTGTTGACAAATACAAACAGGCCTTTTAGTATCCATAAACTTAAATGTTAAAGGATTAGCTCCTTAAAGTGGTTCTTTAGGCATTGGTGGAACTATTACAGGGTGGTAAAAGATGCAGTTAATTGGTCATGATTAAAGCTGTTTGAAACACGATTCCCTGAGTTTTTAGAACACATAATTGTTCTATGTAATCCAGAGCGGTACTGCTCTTTCATCCATATGAAGAGATCAGAAAAGAGAGATTTACAGCTTAGGTTGCCCCAAGCCACACATAGCTGACTTAATTTTCTTTTCCAAGAGAATTTAAAGATTGTTGTTGTGACTGGTTCTTGGTGGATTATGTGTTATTTTGAGGTCACCTGTGAGGTTTATTTAAATGATTGATTGACTGAAATTAATTATTCTGTCATGGCAGTAATGGAGGAAAGATTGAGGAGACTGATAAATACAAAAGAAAAAGCAATTCTTATAAATGCACTTATGTCTTTTTCAATTTAAATAAATCAAGCAGAATACATATATCCTGTATGGTGGTTTTGATCCTTATATTTTTCCCTGAATAGCCAGAATGTTTTTTCTTTGGTGATCCCTAGCTTGAAAAGAAAATTTGGCCTGCTTAAAATGGAACATTACTTAACAATCAAATATGTTTTCTGACATATCCTAATTGCCTTAGCTTAAATTCTCTTTCTCTGTTGTTTATTTTTTTTCTCCAATAAACTTCTTTGCTCTCAGTCACAGAGTAATTTCAATTAAAGTTATGGGTTAAGTGAATAAAGTGCAGAGAAAACACACAAGAGAATTTAACAGTTGATTCAACACTTGAATTGATACTAGAAAGGTAGAAACCTTTATGAGTTATATTTGTTAGATTGACCTTCATTTGAGGAGGGGAGAGGGGAGAAAGACAAGGAGACACCTTTCACCTCCTTATCCTTGGCCTAAATATGCCTGGTCAATTGACCTCTTTAAGTGTGTGGCAAGGTGAATGTATCTCTGTAGGCTGTTAAAAGAGATGGGTGTTAGTAGTGTGTGGCAGGAAGAAAGTTCTGGGTTCTGCAGGTGTGCAGGCCTGAGGCTGCCTCACTAGTGCTAAGGGGCTACCTACTATTAATGTTTGACACTTGAATCATGGAGGTACTGAGGGTTTGGGGTGAGAATCAGTTTTAATTCACAGTGGAATGCAAGGCACTGATTTAAAGGCAGCGTGAAATTGTTCACCTAGGGCCTTTAGGCCTGTCAGAACATTCTGGTCAATGTAAATATGCCTTTTCCCTTCTAAAAATAATTCCTTTTTCCTGAAAGTTGTGTAAAGGACAGATTTAAAGTGTGCTGTGATGTATCAGACTTTGTTAAGTTCCCTATTAGACAAGTGGTCCTGTTCTCTTCAGGAAGAGTAATATCAAAAGCTGGGCCTGTCTCCATGTGTTTAGGTTCTGTGATTAGTTAATGTATAACTTTATTAAATCTTTCATTTACATAGAGGGTTTTTTCCTAGCTTGCAGTAACAACTAAACATTACAAAATCTTTTCACATGCTATATACACCTCTGGAAGTAGTGAACTCTTAGGGAATCAGTGAGTTCATCAGCTGTACCTATTTTATTGATTACTGACTCTTCTCCTTTGAGTCAGTGTGAGATAGGAGGTCTCCAGAAGTGTATATCCATTTTAGTAACACATCTTTTAAAAGAAGCTGTGTTAGCAGTGTAATACTGCACAGGCACTACCACGCTGGCAGACGATCACATATGTGTTATCTCTCTTATTAAAGCTGTTTTGCAGCTGCAAAAACAAAAGTTTAAAGGGTAATAAAATGTTTTCTTGTACAAGTCAGTGTGTTTTTATGATTAGAATGTGACCCACTTTTCTCTTGGGAATCTTAATATATGTGTGGGCAAGGGTTCACTGAACACGGTAGTAATCCTTCTCATACTTGTGTGTAGAAGGTGCCAGACTTTTCTTCAGTTCATACTCCAGCAGTAGGTAAAAAGAGTTGATTCATATCTTCATATCCTGAAGACACAGAGGCTTTTGCATAATGTATTTTTTTTAATTGTCTATTCAATTAATCTTTATTTAATCTTTTTGATGTTCATGAAGTAATAGTTCAAATGGCATTTAGGAGAACAAGATCTAATATATTGAACAGATCAGTTCCATGAGATCTTGAATCAGGTCTGCACAGAGTACTGCACTTTAAAATGTAATAAATGCTTTTCATGTGAGATTAGTAAATTTTGATATAACTCTTTCCTTGAACTCTTATGTAAGTTTTGGCCACATTTCTGTAATGCTGACTTTCTTGTCTATCATTTAAATTTATATTTTGCTTAAAAATTAAAAAAAAAAAAAGTTGACCTTCCTTGGCACCACTGGAAAAAAATAAGTCTTTATTGTATAAATCTACTTTAGTCTTATGTGTTTTAACAGTATTTAATATTTGTGAGGTAGTTAATTATGGGCAGGAAACCTCTGAGATTTGTTTCAGCAAATTGCAGTTATTGACAGAATAATAAATAAAACCATAATTTAGTCTAGTGTATCTTTGACCTTAAGTGAGATTAAGTAACTTATACATAACTTAGTTTTGAGTGTGTGTTAATGGAAAAGGGCTGCTTATTTTGAAAAACAACCATGAAAACTGAGTGTAAATGCCCTATTATTTGAAACTGTCAGTATTGAAACTTTTATTTAAAAGGAAATTAAATACTGTGAGAAATATTTAAAACTGTGGTTTATTCTTTAACATTTATTGCTCTCAGCATGTCTTATAAAAAGCCTTGTAGTCTGCTCACTGTCAGTCTTAGATATGCTGCATAAACATTAAGCTGCAGGTGAGACTTTCCTGAAATCCAACATGTGTCTGGGCTACAGCAATATTTTACATTAGCTTTATTTTAAATATCAACTGGAAGCAGTGATAGATAATTTGAAAATTTATACATGGAATGAACATTTTAATTTTTAAGTAACATTAATTATGTTCTTGAAGAGAGGCGCCACTCTTGGCCTCATTTGTGGTTCCAGCAGCTATTTCATGTATGCTGTTTCATTTGCACTGCATGAAATACACTATTTTTTTATTCTTGTATGTTCTGTTATACCTAGTATCTTGTATAAAACTGGTTTGCTTTGAATATGTCTTCAGGAAATGGGTGCTGGAGAACTTGCTGATGTGTCAGCTGGGGGAGGTGGGTGTGCGGTCAGTGCAGCTGTAACCAGAAGTGTTTCAGACGTTCGCCTCGCACAGTCCTTTCCCCTTATCAGCCCCCAGCCAGACTGGAGACTCACAGAAACTCCCCAGAGGACAGTTCCTGAAATCGTCTGCCCCTGGGGAAAGTTTCTACTCAGCCTCATCTGTTAGTTGTTGACTGATGCATAAAAGCTTGTGTTCCCTTGGAGTCTGATCTAACGGTGTGTGTATTCCAACCTTTTGGCATAGCTGGAAATGAATGATGTACTCGGCATTTGAATGTGTGAGAAAGACCAAAGTTTAAGAGTAATTTGATAGACAGGAGTTAATATTGGGAGTATCCACTAAAACTAATACTCTCAGATAAAAAAACTACATGTTTTCAGAATTTTGTGTCATTCTTGGGCATCTGTGCTTAGTGGCACTTATCAAAACTTCCCAAACCAGTTGTATCACCTGGGGAATTAAACAGACTTTGGTGCATTTTTTTTTTTCCCTTTGTATGTGTATGAACTTTCTGGGACAAGTCACTATGGGTGTTCCTTAAATATAATTATTGATCTTAAAATTTACCCTGTTAAAGCTCTGGGGTTTGTCATAATATTGTCATAATTGAATGAGCAGCTCACCTCACAAAGAGGTAATTTAAACAAATTACAGGGATATTATTTTTTTTGAGCTGTCACATTGAACATCTGAAATTAGAACTTGGGCCTTTATGTATAAGACCCTTCCAATTCCTGTTCTTCCCTCTTAATTTTCATCTGTTTTTCTCGATTCTGTAATATTTGCTATGGGTTTTGTCATAAACTCTCACTCTGGAGCTGTAAGTCCGACATTCTTGAAATAAGACCAAGATGAAATTTTGATGCAAGAGAAACCAGTTAACTGTTCATTGATTCATTTAAGAAATTCTAAACACAGACCCTAAATGGTAGAGAATCTGAGGAACAAAAATGCAAGTTAAAGGACTTTGTGAATCACACTCCTCTCTTAATATCTGCTTGGTTTAGATGTATGAGTAATTTCATGTAGAGTTTGATAAAATGTTTTCAAAGTTATCACTAAATAACCTGGGATAGGAAGATTGTTTTAATGTCACTACAGAAAAATGCCATCCAGGATGTTAATGAGAAGATACTAAACATATTCACGTGATGTCGGTTGGTGTTTTGCTGAGGAAATCTTGTGATCTGTGCTCTAAGATGTAAATTACAGGAGTTAAGTGATAATGGGGTTAAGAGTGTTAATAAAGTGGGCCTTCAGGGTGAATACAGCTGATGCAGCAAACTGCAATCACCACCTGCAACAATCTTCACCCTGACTTTGTAGGTAAATTGTCTTTTTTCCCTTTTCCCCCTTCTGCTCCCCCAAAACGTAGAAGCAGGACTGCAGTATCTTTGCATAATGCTTCAAGAAGTTTTCTTACTATTCACCTTTTTAATTGAAAATTACATCAAAGTGTTGATACTTATTTATATAATAGAGCCATAAGGTCAATCCAGTGGATGATAGAGTACATAAAAGAGCGACATAGAAGGGTGAAGGGACCGTGATCCCTGTACATCTGGATTTGGATCTGTGTCTATTTCCTTCCCAAAACCTTTTTCTTGGACTTCCTATCATCTTAAACATATAATTTTGCTGAGTTTTTTGGTGAGTATATACTCACATCCATTTTTACTGCATTTCCAATTTTCTTAAGCTTCAGTCCACGAAGTTAAAGTACTGTATTTA
Source organism: Pseudopodoces humilis (assembly GCF_049639895.1). Lineage (NCBI taxonomy): Eukaryota > Metazoa > Chordata > Aves > Passeriformes > Paridae > Pseudopodoces > Pseudopodoces humilis. The sequence goes on along the minus strand of NC_142208.1, from coordinate 14,101,686 downwards.
TTCTTGTGCTATTTGCACATTTTGTATATAAACATTTCATACCAGGATCTGGATATCTTTTGAGCATTAGCAATAAAGAGAAAATAAAAGGATTCATGTGAGTGTTAGGCAACAGATGAGAGATTTATATTTTCATATGTTTTATGATTATAAAAAGGCAGAGTTTGTGAAACCCATCTATGCATAAGCTGAGGAAGGCAAGGATGAAAGGAACAAGGAGTTTGCATCAGGAAAAAGCATGGAGGAGGCTGCTAGAAGGAAAAAGGAATAGACAAAAAGCCAGTCTTCATAAGTGGTTCAAAGAAGAAGGCTTTTTCTGAGAGAGGAAATTCTTTGGCTCACAGAACCCTGGTGCTGCTACCTTGAGCTTCAGAAGGGAGAGAGAGACCTCACTCCATAGAGACAATGTGATTCCAGGATAAAGGAATCAAGATCCATTGGGCTGCAGGTGGGGGAACTTTAACATTGAATTAAGATTATGCTTTTGAATGCCACGTATTACATTTTTAAGACAGTTATGTTGCAATGACTCACTGAAAGGCTGGTGGTATTTTTATGTTCAATTATGCAAAACTGTTGAGATGGCAGGATGAAAAGAATAGCGATAGATTTAGATAATTAGCCCTGCAAAAGCAGTGGTTATCACATTCAGAAGTCATTGCAAGCTGTTAAAGAGAAGTTGTGATGGATGAGCATCACTATTACTGAACCATTTTATCCAAACAAGTGGTCATTGTCTGTTGTTTGAGCCTGTCTGACTAGAGGGATGTCTGGGGTAGGAAATGTGGAACTATGGGAAAGAAGGAGTGGCAAAGTGATAATTATGAATCTTAAAACATGCACCGACTGTTTTTCTTCTATGTATGGGGACTTGGCATGGGATAAGCTTTGCTGTAGTTTCAGCTACATTCATAGAATACTCACTACTGTGAGTTTAAAATTGTACAACCCTTAATGCTTCTGTAACGCAGCTCTAACTCAGTGAACTGTGGTCACCAGTCTAAGACACTGGTCCACGTGTTTCAAGGGAAGACTTAAGGGGCTGAGCTCACTGAGCCCCCAGAAAATTCAGCAGTGGTGTATGAGATTGCAGAAAAGGTCAGTGTTTCAAAAAACTGTTACTTTTGCAAGGGTTATGCCTGTCTTTCAACATTTAGACAAAGGTGAGTAGACACCCCCTGCTTCAAATTATTATTTACTACACAAAGGTGATGTAGACTCCACCAGTGTTTTCTAGTGCAATTGTAAAAGCAAAATTTTTACAAATGCCTCCATGTGGATGTGCACTAGAGATTATGGAGTATAAAGTCTGCATATATAACATTTTTAAAGATAGTTATTCATTAACATGTTCCTTTATAAACAAAATACACTTAGACTCAGGAATAGAAATACTCATATTGTTTGGATTCCAGACTTATATGTTGGTTATGTCTAGTTTTGCACATTTCTCTTTATGCAGTAAATCAGTAGTAGACGTGTTTTGACAGCTGCATTTTCCTTATGTTCAGCTTCCTAGTTCTGAGCTGCTTCTGAGTAGGAAGAAGTTTTCCTTCTCAGATGATAATAGCACCTGTGCTGTCAGGAATTTCAATCTTTTGTGCATTTTACCTGGCATTACTAACTGATGGTCACCTTTCTGCAGGGTATTTTCTGATGTTGCTGTTTTCCTCACACAACCCTCTGAAGAGCTAATAACTTAACTGTGCTTGTCTTGAGGAAAAATGAGTAGGTGATGACTGAGAAATAAACTTCAGGAAAGCAATACCAGTTCTCTGCCCGTTACTTTCAGGCCTTGGTGAAGGATGTACCTTTAATGGGGAAATGAGAACACTGAATTAAATGTACTCAACATCTGTTTCTCAAGAGACACTTGAGGAGTGTGCAAGTACAGCTTTTCCTCTATGGTACTAGCAGGGTCTAATCCCATGACCGTGTCTCTGTCAGTAGCAATTATCCAGCTTTTGGTTTACCCATCCCAGGGACTTAAAGGAATGGGAGAATGGGTCTTTGAACTGACAGGCTAACTAGCTTTACAACAGTGAAGAGCAGAATTAATTCAACAATTTTGGAATCTCTTTCTCTGCTCTGTTTTTTAATGTCTTCTGTTCCAGACACAATGTCTTTTTTTTTCCCTTCTCTCTCTTTCTCTCACTCCCACCACCCTTTTACACACTTCTTTTCTCCCTCCCCTGCATGCCCCATCCCCACCATCTAATTTTAGATTAAATACTTGCATGAAAAAATAATTGTAAGTACATTTTGAACTGGATATTATTTTTCAAGGTAATGAAATTACCATACAGTTAGGGTACATACATTCCTGAGCTTGAGTAATGTGTGCAACTAGAACAGTGGTTTTTATTTTTTTTTTTCATTTAGGTGCAATTGAAAGAGTTAACATGAATTGGTAACAATGTCATTATTGAATTACTAAAAAAAAAGCCTACATAAATAATTTCTACAAAAGAAGTTATTTCCACATGGTTTGCAGCTCCCTCCTATAATTTTTAGTACCTTGCTTTTGTCACTTGTGACATTTCAAAAGGCATTTCTTTACACTGAGAAGAGACTAAGAAGTAAAATTCAAGACCGTATCCCCAGATTAGTGGTAAAAAGGTATTTTTTTCAAAATTTAACAGTCCAGGTTTTGTTATCAGAGGGTTTTTTGTGTGGGTGGGTTTTTTTGGGGTTTGTTTGGTTTTTGTCAGCTGGTTTGGTTGGTTTTTGTTTTGGGGGAGAAAAAGCCAAAAGCCACACAAACCAAACCAGGATTTGAATATTCAGTGGCTGTTTCTCTAAAGACATCAGTTTAATCTGGATGTAAAACAAATCTGAGCTCTCAGTTTAGGATTATGATGCTTATGAATGATACCATCATTACCAAAGAAACCCAGATTTCTTTTTGTTAGCTTTCTGTGGAAGGCAATGATATCTCCTGCAAAGGAGAATGTTCTGCAATGAGATTGAAGAATAAAAACTAATCTGAACAAAATAATAATTTTAATGGCCTCAGTTGTAGGTGCATGATAAACTATCTCAGAAATGGAATGCAAATATTAAGCAGGTGAGGCTTCTAAAACTCTGAATTCACTGCAGTGAGATAATTAGATAGATGTGATTGAGTAGGAAAGGATATGAGCTGTGCTTGATTTGAATCTTGGGAACTGAGATCATTAAAGTGATAGTCCTTTTATTAACTTACTCTCCTAGCCATGTTCTTATGAAGATTGCTGAAAATTTGTTTGGAAGTTTGACTTGGGTGTTGGAATTTAACTTTTGATCCTTGTGAAAGTGGTCTGACAGGAAAGAGCCATTGTGAAAAGTTATCTTGTTGCTTTGATTGTCACACAGCTTTTATATCTCTTGCAAATAATTTGTCTTCCATGTCCATTTTGTTGTGCTGAATCATTTGTTCATTGTTATCACAGAGAACTGAGCTTTGTGTTCTGGTTGTCCAGCACTGAATCAGCAGAACATGGCAGGTCTGTGCCCCTCAAGCTTGTAAGGTTCAGTATGCAAAACTAAAATAGCATAAAGAAATTATTCTTACAGTGTTGTCTTTGCTTACACTAAACAAAAACAGAGACTGGGAAGGACTTCTGGAAGTACCTGGCCTTTCCCTATGGTGGAGGCATACTGGTAACATACTAAACTTGTACATACAGCTCTGTTGTGAATTTCAATATGAAAAATGTTCTGGCTCTCTTAAAGATGGATACTGGCCTGGAAATTCAGTAAGAACTTGTTATTACTGAGTTTGATCATGCTTAAAGATCAGGATATTCGGCAATGGAGAATTTTCTTTTAATAATTAGTTGAAATGGCTTTAGTCACAGGTTTGGTCTTTCTGTCATTCAGTTCCAGCTTCAGAGTTCTAATTGTCTTATTCTTCACTTTTCAAAATCTTGTTAAGAAAGCAACTTTTCTTATCTCACAATAACAAAAGAAGCTCTTTTTTTAAAGAAAAGTAATGCACCTTTGAATTGGATTACTGTCACAATAACCTCTAATGCATAGGGCATGGACATGGATAGTCATTTATGCATTAGTGCAGCCAAAGAAACACAGCCCACAGTGATGGACTGGCGTATTGATGCTCAGTCCACGGTGTCACACAGCCAGCAGGCAATTTTATTAAATTATTGCATGGTACTTGCAAAATAAAGAACAGACAAACCCAAAACAAGCACAGATTTTTTTGGGGGGGAACTAAAACCGGAAACCATTTTCAGAATGAAAACTAAATTAAAACATTCTGATCATAAGTAATGGAATTAATTATGATCGCTTGTTTGCTTTTCAGTGTGACACATCTTTTGTGAATACTTAAGAATTATTCTAAGTATTGACTTAATAACCTTTGACTGTAACATCTTCCTGTGTTGAATGCAGTATTAAAACCCTTCTGCACCTTTTCTGTTATGAATTTCATGGATGATGTAATATATCAAGCCAGTTTGTACCATTCTGTATCAGAGTTGTTCAGGAAGTTATTTGAATTAGTGAAATCAAATAGCTCTATTCTTATACCTGTCACTATAGTGTTTGCTTCTTTTCAATTCAAAGCAGAATTTTCAGAATGATATGCAGTAAGTTATCCATTAGAAGTACAAAACCAAAAGTAAATGCTTTTCATGATCTGGACCTTATGGAAAGGGGAAGTTCACAGCAAGGCTGTTGTGGAGGCTCTTGCCTCTCCCTACTCTTTTGTAATGACTCCTTGAAGTGTTTCTATTTTAGTTCTTTGTCAGTGTTTGTGAATTTTATGTTTAGCCTTTTTCTTGTTCTTTCTGGTGATTTTTGGAGTGATGTTTCTTTATTAATACCCTGTTCAAGTAAATTTTCCTCTCCTTAGTACTCTGTTTGGAAATTCTTAAAACTAAGAAAAAAAGCTTGAAAATAAAACGGTATGTTTCTTTTTTTTAAAGAAAGGAAAACCACCCCAAAATTTGCCTGAATATTATGCTATGTACTTAATGAATTATTAACCTTCAAGACTATAGTGCCTGTTTCAGCATTGTTAAATTTTATAATGTTAATCTTATGCTGCAAATGTGAATACGCTAAATTCTATATAAAATTTCAGAGGTGGGAAAAAAACTTACAAAACAGAAGCAAATATATTTTATGAAAATCGTATTTCCACAGTAAATAATTCAGTCTCTTTTTTATTGGTTTGTTTTTCATAGCTCCCACAGGCACTGGTCTATGGTGTAAATATACACCTTGTAAATATGCAGGTTATTTTTAGCTGATTTTGTATTTGTAGGAAATGAAGGCCTGAACCTAAGAAATAATGTCTTTACTTTTCTCAGTACTTGCAATTATTTCCTCTTCAATGTAATTTTCACCTTTCCTATCCTTTAAATATTCTTTTAAGTCAGCTTGATGAAAATTATTAAAAATGAGAATTCAAGCAGGAGTGCTTTAGACAAAGTAGTGTGTGTTTCTTTACTTTTTATCAGTTTTCCTGCTTAGAAATATGCTTGATCATATGATGAAACAATGAAATCATACGTACACATTTTTTAGAAGATGACTTTTTATGAAGAAAAAAAGAACCTAGCTACCCTGTGGGTCAGAAATCTCCAGAAAACCTATAGCTAAGCCACTTAAAGACTTTTAATTTTTTACCTGAATATTATACTGAGGATCTAGGCTTAATTATGACAACTGTTTGTTCTGATGTTAGTTAGACGTGAAATCTGGACAATAAGCAGTTTATCATTTGATTAACAGGTAAAAAAACTACTTTAAATTCTTCAGAAGCATGTGAAATCTTTTTACAGTATTAACAGCTGACAGATATAACCTTTAATACCTAAAGGGAAATAATTCACTTCATCAGATAATTATGCCAAGCGTATCTTGTCATATTTTCCCAAAATTATTTGCAAACATGGATATAACTTCTTGATAACTGACGATGAAATCTCTCTTCCTTTGTATATCATTACCTTTTAGAAGTGTAAGTATTATCAGCTGAAGAGATGTATGTGACTAGATTTTGGATTTGCAAATTTGGAGCCGAGGATCCTTATAATAATATACTGGATTGACACAGTGAAATGCACTGAGAGTTGAGCACTGTGAATGTTGAAGAAAGGCTTTTAGATGTGATTTATTGGTCCATCCCATGTTTTATACACAGTGCAGCTTGTATCCCACCCTCCTGCAAGCTTCTGCTTCTTTGGAACTCCTGATTTTTGTACAATGAAAAACTAACAGCAGTGGTGGAATAAAATTGACCACTCTTGGTCCCAGCATTGTGGGAACAAGTTGTCTCAGAGAATAGAGCAGTCACCTTTGTAGTTGTGGGTTTGAAGGTTCCATACCACGTGGAGCATCAGGCATCCTGTCCTCTCACTGCTCACATTGACATACAGATACTGCTCAGTGGGGGAATTTGGGTTTGCACATAACCAAAATTATATCCATTGTTTGTCCTTTTTTAGGTAAATATGAGTCAGAATCGTCGGAGATAAGTATACTTTTTAAGTCCTGGAAAGATTGAGCTTGCTGCATATAATATGCAAGAAATATTTCTCATGTTGAGGTATAGAAAAGTCTGCTGAATAATGCTTTGTAAGGGTTGTTATGCCCTAGACTTATTATGTACTGGGATCATAGAAAAAGAAAAGGTAAATTTGTTTAATTGTATTTTCCAGTGAATTGTTTTCATGCTAATTTTAATTGCATATGTTGGTGACGTCCCTTGACATTGGCAAAAACTGATGTTTCAGTCACAGCATTAATGAAGTCTTAAGTTTATTGTTGGATTCCTGTGTGGTAAACTTTGACAAGGAGTTTATTCTTCAATTTGTTCTTAGAGGCTTTTTCTTTTTATTTTTATCAGCTGGTTGAATTGTGGCACATGTTATTTGGGGATTCCAGAGCACTTCTGCTGTGCACATCAGGATGATGATTGTCAGGGTTATTTTTGACCTTTGCAACTTATCAGTGTTATAGGATGTAACTTGACTTTTTTAGTTCAGGAAATTTCATATACTAGTATTTTTTTTTAGGTGATGAAATTAAGTATTCAGTGCTCCTGTAATATTATAAATAGCTTCCACCAATTTTTCCTTTGTGTCTGCATTTCATCTTATGTCCAGCTTCTTGTCTTGCTAGGTCTAGCATGATGCACTTTGGGATAGGGAATGTACATAAAGTACATTACTGCAGAACCAACGAGAGTGACTTCTTGTATTTCAGGTATTAACCTAAGACAAAAGATGTAAAACTTTTCTACTACTGTGCTTTGCTTATAGATGTGCTAATATTGCTGTCATGTGAAGAGTAGTTGTAAAAAGAAGATTTCAATTGTGCTTGCACTAACAGCATTAATCCTGGCATTTGTAATTGCTGAGGGTTTTAAAAATTTATTTACTTTATTTATTTTATTTTATTTTATTTATTATTTTATTTTGCAGCCTCTTATAGAATGTCTCTTTATGTGCATTCTGTCTTTATGTATATTTTCTAGATGGACGGATACAGGTAAAATTAATGAACACAACTGTAAACAGTAATAATTCACTTTGATGACAGTTTTATCAGGGTATAATTCAAATTCTTTTTCCACCTCAAGCAATTCTTCAAAACTGAGGGCTAGTGTTTTCTCTGAAAACAAAGTCTTCAATAACCATCACAAGATCTTAGGGAAAATCACATGGGATATTGCTGGAGGGCAGGAATGAAATTCAAACATGACACCAATATATGACATGTAACAGAACTGTAGAGTAAATAAAGGAGTCATAGCAAGTTCTCTGTCTTGAGAATAATTATTAAATAATTTTTGATAGCATGAGAAAAGCATGTGTTTGTTAATATGATGCTGAAGAAATACGAAACAAAATACAGAACCTAAAAACGTTGTGAGCTCTGCAGACACGTGATGAAATAAGGATTCAATTTGAGTTTCTGACTGAAGAGTTTTGCAGCTTAAATATATATCTCCCAGGGTGTGGAGAGTGCATAAGAAACATTCTCAATTTCCTTGGTGAAAAGATTTATATGTCTGCAAAGGTGGTTTTTTTTAATTTATTATTTGCTTTATTTAGATAATTGTGACTCCTTAACACCCTTTCCTTGCTCTAGTCCTATACAGATTATTTCATTTTCATATTCACATAGTATAGTTCTACAAACTGTCTTATTATCCTGATACTTGTGATTCTGCAGTAATGTCAGCAGCACTTCAGTCTTCAGCACAAGGGATGACTGAAGCAAAATAATATAAAATGTAGCTATTTTGCTTGGAAGGCATATTGGACAAAGTATGCCTAACTGGAATAAAATAGTTTTGGAAAGTTTTTCTGGCTGTCAAACCCATTGTTCAGAACTATTGAAATATACAATTTCAGCCCATTATTATTTTTTCTCTGAGCTTATTTGAGAGCATGCAGTATGTGTAACATTCTAGAAGAAAAAAAACTCAGTGGTTTTGACATTTGGTAACTCATGCAGTTTAATTTTGCTAATTTTGAACTCTTCCTTTAATTCTTCATTTCACTAAATTATGAGATGTTCCAGAGCCAAGCCATCTGGCTTCTATAAAAGCCACAGAAAGATCAAGGACATCTCCAACTGATTTTATTGTCCAGAGCGCCTCATGAGCCTTTAATGGGAATAGTGGGGGTGGGCAGAAAGTTTGGGGTTTTTTTAACTTGAAGTGCTCTTGTTGAGGGCCTTAGAAGTGAAGTCAGCTTTCTACACTTTGTTTCCTAAACCTTTTATGACTACAAGAGAGTAAAGGTTCACTGTGTTTCTCACTGAATAAAAAGGACATTTTCAAAATTTGATGCACAGTTTTATTTAGGATGTTCTTCATGAACTCCATGTCATATTCATACTATAGTCACTTTGAATTGAAATATCCCAGTCCTTAAAAACTTGAAATAAAAGATACACAGAAAATATCACTCTCAGGGTTGAAATACAAATGGTGCCTGGCTAAGACTTTTTTCATGTGTTTATACCTTGTGTCTGTCAAGGTAAATTTAGGTAAAAAATATTTCTCATCTATATAAAAAGACAAAACCTGTGAAGAATTTTTAGCAGTCTTGGGAACTCTGCAGTAATTGACAGTATTGCTGCATTTAAAATCATGGCTTATTACAAGTCCATTATAAATGGCTAAGTAAGCTTACTCTCTAGTCTCAATTTTACTTTCAGTAGAATTCAGCAGAGAAAAGCTGGGAATATTGACGGCTGTTCTCCACAGCATTTTGCAACTGTGTAGAAAGTTATTATTTGTGAATTGGAAAATCACTTTTATTGTTATAACAGTAAAAACCAAAATTCTGTGTGTAGAAGAATAGGAATAATACAGGTTTTATCTTTGGTAATTTTTGCAAGGTGCCCAAAATACTGCTCTGATATTTAGGAGCTTCTTTCTCTTAAGACTAGATGAAGGCTTGTTCCCTTGAGTCAATGAATTAGAAGAATATGGTCATAAATCAGATTAAATCATAAATTTATATCACAAATATAAATATTCAGTTTCATTCTTAATATGAACCCTTTGCTTTTGTAGTTTGAAATGTCTGCATTCCCTGTCTGCCCTATGACATCTTGATGCAGCTGATAAATATAGAGAGCTCTGTGACCCTGACTGTCTGGAAGCCAGGGCATGGCCTAATGTCAGGTGCCTTCAAGGCTTGATTGCACAAGATATACCTTAAATGATTTTAACACTAGTTAAAATATTATTGACTTGATCCATGTATTTCCAGTTGTATCTATTGATGTAAAAACATATATCACATCTTCCAGAGGAGATGGGGATGTGGGCTTATGCTGGTAACAACCTTAAGCATGTATGCACTTGTCAGTAGTGGCCTTCAAGCCTTTAACATAATGACAAGTGTTCACAGGAGCTCACGTGTGGATGAATGAGTGGGAAGTGCACAAAATGTCTTCATTTCACCAACAGACTATCCTAGCTCTTGTGCCCTGACCAGAACTTAATCCAGGATTCTCAGGTAGATTTGGCATTGTCTTGGTTTGAAGACACAGGTGTCTGCTAAGGAAGGCAGAAACCTCCCTTGAAATGAAAAAAAAATGTAAACTTCCCCCTGAATTATTATAGCCTTGAAATCAAGGTGCTGTCAGGCAAAGATATGGGAATAGGAATAACAGTATAACAGTTCTTTACCAGGAAAATTAAAATAAAAATGCAGTAGTACAAAAAAAAACCCAAAACAACAAAAAACCTCAAACCAAAACAAAAAACAAACAACCAAAAAAACAACCCACTGGCAGAGTCAGAATACAACCTGACACGCTGTTGGTCAGGGTGTTGGTAGCAGTCTGATTAAATGGTGGCTGCTGTCCTCCTGGGGTGACAGATGTGGTTCTGTTGAAGCAGTGATCCTGTAGAAGGGTGTAGTTTTCCCCTGAAGATCCAGTGGTGATGTAGATGGGTCCAGTCTCTCCTCTGGGCTCCAGTGGAGAAAAGCTCCCTGCGGTGTTCACCGTCTCAGATTATATCCAGGTAGGAATTCTTGGCTCCTCCCCTGGGTGGAGCATCTCACAATGGGGTGATGTGATTTTATCAGTCATGCATTGACACTCCATGGCCCATTACCAGAAGAGATCCCCCTGGAGAGAGGATGGGTCATGGAAGAGATAAAGAACACTGCCCCAGATGGTAATAGAAGACAGACTTTTGGTTGCATCTTGCACTGCAAGCCAAGACAAGCATCAGTTTTCAGCTCCAGGACTGTCTGTACAACAAATAATGCCAATCTCTTCCTAGTTATATAGGCTTCAATGCATTACCTGCCTGAATAGGAATAAGTGGTTTTTTTTCTAGACGTAGCTTTGTTGAGATGTTGAGTGAAGAAGTAGAACAATGACACAGTGAGCAGTTTCACACTGGTGTTCTGATCACCACAGCAACAGAATAAATTGCATAAGGACAACAGTTCTTTCATCTCATTATTAGGTAAATTCCGAACATTTTATTTCTGCAGCATAACCTCCTATTCTGCATTTCACACTAATAGAGAAATGCAAAGTGTGAATACACTGATACATGCAGCACATGAATAAGGCAGAGTAGGAAAATGCAACAGATAGAAAGGAGTGGGCACTTTTACCACCCACCACCCAGAACTATGAATCTGTCTGACATTATCACTGGTTAAAAGAGATCTCTGCCATGGCTTAATTGCACATAATTTGGCTGACAGTTGAAATACAAACCTAAACAGTCACTCAGCTAAAGATACACAAAATTAAGTATTTCATGTGATGCTCAACCCCTTCAATCTTTATTAATAACTTAATTACATTAATTACACTATGGTTTAAAGCATTGCTAGCACAAGAGGGGGAAAAATGATAGACTTTCCTAAGTAATGGGTTGCATAGCAATTCTGTTAGAATTAAGACTAGTGGCAATATGCAAAGTAGCAGTAATTTGTAAATATATACTTCACAGTTTGTAATTCCTCTTGTTCTACCCTATAATTGTTTTCTTTAGCCAACTCCAGCAGACATAATTCTGGAGGTCAATCCAAGTGTTCCAGGAGTTATGAATACAAAGCTGAGAAGATCTCTGAATACTGGTAGTCCCGTTGCATTTCCACTCCTTTGTGTTTGTTGCTGTTGTTTAGAGGGTTTTTTTGATCCAATCTTAAGTAACCATCTGCAGCACTAAAGTAAACTGAGTTTTCCTTATGCTGTTCCATTTCATCATGCAACAAAACTGTCTTGCACTGAGGTACTGAAGCCTTTATATATCAACCCAGATCTAAAGGCTGTGCTAGATCCATGTGGTGGATCAAAGTTTACTGGCTCTTAGCCTCTTTTAAAGGTAATGCTTTCTTTTTTATTTACCTACAGAAGTTATTTGACTTGTAATAAAACTGGAATACATTTATCTTAAGTAGGAAAACTAATTTTTTTCTAAGTTGTTAGCTATTTAAATCATGGATGGAAGCTTTTTAGTGGTGAAGTTATAGTTTGGATATCTGGTTAACTATCTTTTCTAATCAAAGTAGAATTTATTTATTAAGTAATTTCTTAAATTTATCCCTTTCAAGTTACTCTTTTAAAGTGAATTATTCTGATGACTGCAAATATATATTCCAATAAGAATATTCTTGGAAACTCTTGTAAATTATTTCAAGATGTAAAATTATTGCAATTATTTCTATTGTCCTCAGAATTAAGTTTGCTCTTAAAATTTAGAACCAAGCAGAATTGACACTGGGGAAGTGTTAATTTATCTCTTCAATGGAACTGATAGGGACAATTCCAGAGATCCTGTTAATTGTTACATTTTGAAGTGCAGAGATGCAACAAAATGGGAAGGTATTTAAAGCATTCAGATTTGGCTAACTTGAGTGTCATTCAGAGTTAAGGAGTCAGTTGCATTTGCAGTTTGTCAAGGATTTTGGTGCTTTGTCATTCCATGCTACATCACTGAGTGGGTCTGTGTGCCCAGAGACATCCATAACTCAATCACCACAGCGCCTGCCTGAAGGGTTTTGAGTATTGTTCTACTTCCCAGCTAAAGTTGATGAGTAGCTCCTTGGTATACACTACATGACCAACCTACAGAAAGGTGCTTTTCCCATTCTTGCCATGATAAATTATGAAAGTGCCCATTGTAGTCACTTCATTAGCATTCTTTCTTTCACTCCAGTCACCTGTCATCTGCCTTTATCTTTGAGATCAGTGATTTGATGCTTAGTCTTTGAAGATTCCCCAGATGTGATATTTTTATATTCTTTAATACTTCTGAACTTTTGAATGCCTAGTTAAAAAGCTGTCAGGAGTGATAGATGTCTACAGAGACATCTCCATATTGTCACAATGGTGAGTTTACGTACCTTCAAAATGAAAATGAAAGTATTTTGCTAATTTTTTAAAACATGCTATCCAAGGTTTCCTGTTTGGGATGGAAGAAATCAAACGCATATAACATAAAATGCTTATTTGTCTAGGAGTAATTAAGTGATGATGACAAGAAATAAAGAAATGTTCTTTGCTCATTTGTGCCCTCAGACTCTAGATCTCATTTTTCTAGATTTTAATTCAGCTACTCTTTAGAAATTTATTTCAAAACTGAAAAATGCACAGATTGTTGTTCATTTGGTCCCAAGTACTGCAGCATCACCTTTATGTGTCTTCTACTGAATTCCGATTAATTAAAACAAAATTTTTATTTTTTGTTTGATTTTAGAAACTCTTTTCTCAGCCTTTGGTAGTCTCAGTCTGGGAAGAGTGTAGGGGTGAATACAGGATCACAGAATGGGTCAGTCTGGAAGGGACCACAGTGGGACACATGGCCCCACCTCCCTGCTCAAGCAGGGTCACCCCAGAGCACACGGTATAGGAACCAGGCAGTTCTTGAATATCTCCAGTGAGGGTGAATGAAACTAGGTGATTTGTTAATTGTTCTGCCTGGTGAATGGTGCTACGATACATATTGTAGACTCTGTGGGAGTTATCTCTTCTTATCTCTTCAAGTCCTTTCATTATATATTTTTAAAATTCATTTAAGTTTAGTATTGTTATTTTTGTACACAGTCAAAAGGGGAAAACTCTGGGAAACTTGAATTTTGAGGTTGTCACTTTAAATTAAAAGCCATAATGTTTTCTTTTAATGAACTTAATGCCCAGTTCAGAACTCCAGGCATAGAATTCCCAAAGACAGTTCTTTTTACACTGCTTTTGAACTCTCTTAATTTCTTTTAATCAAAGGGTACAAAGTTACTGTTTCCTGAAGAGGATTGCATAAGAACAATTTATACTGAATTATGAGAAAAGCACTTTCATAAGTTCTGCTGTGATTATATTCATTCCTTTTGTAAAATTGTCTTGATGATGTAAAGATACATATAAATGAAGGGTAATAAATATAAAATAAAGCTGAATGTGACTATTTTGTTATAGAATGCTGTTTCTTTTTCTTGAATTTTACTTTGCTGCAAAAGATTTGATTTTGAACTTTGCAAGATATTCAAAATGCAGTTAGACCACTATTTGGTGTGTTAATGAATTTGTAAATCCAGATGAATTAAAGCTGACAGTAAGTCACTATATAAATCTGCATTATGGCTGGTTGTTAAAAAGAAAGCAGTATGAAAATGGTATTATGAGAAAGTATCATTGCAATATTTACTTTCTCAGTTTCTTCCTAACTTTTTGATCCTTCCTGAACCTCTCTGTATTTTTCTCTAACAGTGAGGAATATTGGAGCAGTTAATGTTCAGGTGTGCCTGTGGTTGGATCAGACCTGTTTGGCCAGCCCTGAAAAAGCACCTATATTTGAAGGGGATTCTGCTATTGTAATATTTGGTGAATAGGATTTCACTGGGAACTGATCTGTGTGCAGTGAGAAATAGGGTCCTTTTGCACACTGTTTGTAATGGAGTGGAAAATTACATTTGCTATTGCAAGAACAGCCCCATTAGTGGGAAAGCAGATTCTCTTGCAGAGAGCTGGAATGCACCTCAGGCAGTGTCAGGGTGACAGTCCAAATAATGGGAGTTTGGAATGAACAGGGAGATTCTAAAATGAAAAAATGCTTCTCTTCATACATTGTGGTTCCTTCATAAACTTATTGCTACATAAGGAACAGTTTGATTTAAAACAGCATGGAACTAAAAAGCCCAATACATTTAAGTGACTGTTTGTAACTTATTTTGAGGATGAAGCCTGCTGTTGTGAAGAGGAAATGCAGTGATTTTATTCTTAGACCATTATCTAAACCAGTCTCAAGCTAGTAATGCAAACAGTGATGCTAAACTGTTTTATTAGAGGTTTTTTGGTTATTCTTTTAAATAACACTGCAAGTGTTGTCAGTTATATCTCAACCATATGGGTTCTTTAGGCACTGAGTAAAGGATCTTCTGTATAAGTGTAAGCATTGAAGACAAGTTGTAGCTATCCCTGACCTACCCTAACACCTTTACTCTGTGAAACTCTTTTAATCTTACTCTGTTAATGGATAATTAACTTCTGAATAGGTGTATAAAATTAGTGGTGTCAGTTTTATTTTAAAGTACTTACAAGGCTCTGAAAACTAAGATAAACTTCAAATGCTGATGGTTCAAAGAGTAATAATTTATATTGTCTTGATGCTTAAAACCCCCAGATAATAGCAACAATAATAATAACAATAATAATAGCAATAATAATAGCAATACTGCAGTTATAATTAATAGAACTGTTAATGTTTGTGAGCTACATAATATCAAGAACACAGGGGACTGCAATTCACTGTAATTCTGTAAATGTGATGGGATCTAGAAGAGTTTTAGTAGGGCTAGGCTACTCTCTAGAATGATGGTCAAGCTTCAATTTATTTAAAAGTTGCTTTTTCCCTATTGTAGGAAATCCCTTACTGATTGAAATAATAATAAAATAAAAAGGGTAAAAAAAAACAAAAGGAAAAAAGTATATGCTTGAATTTATTCTGCAAAGTCCACTACAAAGGATTGTGAAGTAGCTCTATGGTACAGACCAGGAGTTTAGAGAGAATAAAAGGTCTTAGGTTTTATTGTAATTTGTCTGCTACAGCTACCTGCTGAGTTTATAGTCATTAACTTCTCTAGGAACTGATCTAAATGGTAACATTCAGATTGACATTTGATTGAAATAAATGCTCAAAGACTGTTAGAAATAATTAAGCTTATCAGCCTCAATGATTCACAGATCCCCGGCCATTTAGACTGAAATATCTGTCAGGGTTTTCTTATGAATCCCTTGTTTTGCAACAGAATTTCTCTGTAGAGCATCTTATTCCCACAGTAATTTCTGCTGGCATTTCTCCTATTGGTTTTATTATGTGGTTATTGTGTGCTTTGACCAAAAGCTTATCTTAAATTTTTCAGATAAGAAATATCAATCATTAGAAAATTAACAAAATTTTCAAGGCCAGTATTTTTATCTGTGCAGAAGAGAAGTATCCATAAGGGAATTAAGTTATAGTTTTTTTTAATTCAACTGAAAAGGTAGGTATCAGAGTGAATTGATAGAGGATGGATTTTGGGTGATGTCACCAAGAAAAGAGACACTAGCACTTCACACCCATTAGAGGAATGACTTGATTTTTATGCTGTTTTTTCTCATCTGCAGCATCCCTCTGACCTGTCTTTGTCTCAATAATGGTACTGTCTAATTTACAGCTTAAATTTTTAATGGGTTTCCCATTCTATCACAGGTGTGAGGGAATTGAAACCCATGGGTAATCAGTATTTGTAGTTAATACGGGTCGATTCTTTTTGTCTTCCTCATGAGTGACACTTGGATGTATTGGTTTCTATCCTGAAAGATAAAAGGAAATGCTTACTGTCTTCTGATTTGTATGTTTCTGATAAAGTAATTTGATTTTGAGGGCAAAGTACCCATATGTTATGTTTCCACTGATTTTTTTCCTGCAGCTATCCTAAAGCCTGGTTTGTGTAGGAGAGTCTCCACTTTGTATCTCTGAGCAAAGATTGAGGCTTTTGTTGTCCAGGTCAGATATTTATTTTGATAAGTCAGGATAATTGGGATAAAAATGCAATAAGTAAACAGGCCAAGCCTTGTGAAATGCTAAGTGGAGGATCTTCTGAGCGAAACACGATGGTGTTTTGACAGTGTGAGTTAATGAGTGGCATTTGGGCTCTGGGCCCATTAAGAAAACTCTAACAGTTCATGACGGACGGATGCACAGCAAATTTTAGTCTTTGTGGGAACATAATCAATTTTTTGAGCTGAGATGATCTTTATTAAAGGGGAATATCCATGGCTGTACAATGCAGATCCCTGTACTGAGAAGTAGTAGACTAGAGCTGCAATTGAAATGCTAAACCAGTCTTGTCAGGGATAAAGTTTTCCTTTTTCAAATGTTTCCTCAAAAATGAGAAAACTTGAGAACTTTTAATTGAAATGATGTATCCTGGTTTTATTTTATCTGATAAGAAGTGCAAACTGTGTGCAGTGAAATAAATATATGTTAGGGGATGACACCATCTTGGCATTTATACACATTTTTTATAAATATATTCTTTATCTTACCTGCCTCAAAATACTTTTAATATAATTAAAAGCACAGAAAGAGTGCCAGACTTGTCAATTCCAACAACAAAGTGCTGAAATTTTCAGTGAAACTGAGAGATCCATCTCCCACACATTGTAATGAATAGGTTCATAAAAGGAAAATAGTTTAATTACATTTTAGTTCATGGATTGTTAATAGGCTGGAGTATCTAAATTGAATAATGTGATTCTGGTAATAATTATGTGTAAATGAACTTGTTTAAATGATATTTTACAGCTTCTTTATAAAATTACAGCTAGAGGCAATCCAGTGATAGACAGACAAAGGCCATGCAAAAATTATCATAAACTATTAGCTTGTTTGCAAAGGGTTTTATGTTAATCTTTTAGTACTTAAAGCACTCTGCAATTAACATATCACGGGGAGCTGCCTCGCAGCAAAGGCATGCAAATTAAAGTGCTCAGATAAAAAGCCATTCACATAAAAAAAATCAAAGAAAGGGTGGCATAGCACTGAAAGGGTACTGGTTTTATATTTGAGATTAAGGAGGTGTAATGATTGTGTTATCTAACTAGAGTTGTAATTAAAGCTTTTCTCCTGCAGACATGACAATAGATACAGCATTGATTTCGGTGTTTTAATTGTGAAAGTCATTTTATTTCAGGGCAGAAGATATGAATAGCCTAAATCAAAGGGCTAGAAGATTGCTTTGTTGATAGTACTTGTTCAACAGCTGCCTTGTTGCTTAATACACAAATGGGGAGAATGGTGAAAGAGATCCTGGGAGGTGCTCCATATTGTAATTCTCCTGCTGGTTTCCTTTCCTTTCATGAAAAAGGCAAGGATCTGTGTACTGATTGTAAACAAGCAATCTTTTCATACATCACCAGTGGTTTTCCTCCTTTAGTTTCCTCTGAACAAAAGAAGTCATAAAAACCTTGAACTAACTTTTACTGCTGCTCTTTTCAAACTACAAAAGTTTTTGTAATAAAACCATCATCTGCTCTCAGAGATATCACACTTTTAGTGGGGAACAAAAAGTCTCCATGTGGCTGTAATTCCTGTTATCAGAAATGCCACTGTAACAAAAGGGATGTGCTGTGGGGAATTGAATGTTAGATTTTATTTACATTATGTTTGTGGCTGTATAGTGTTAGATTGGGAAGGGGTGACTGTTTTTTGGTGTTTTTTTTATTGTTGTTGTTTTTTTTTTCTTTTTCTCCCCAATCGCTATAGTTACAGAATAGAAAATGAATAATCAGAATAAATACATCTGGCTAGATTCTCAGCTGACATATGTGACTGTCTGGTGTTCTCATCCTAGCAGGGAGTTACATCCTAGGAACTGGCAAGGCCCAGGGCCTGATTTGGGAATAAACTAAACTCAAACTCAGGAGGACAGAGTTGATCAATTTGAAAAAGACTTATATCAATATAGTGTATTTACTGATATGGAAGGAGTTAACTCAATATGACAAGTCAGTATAGCTTGTTTCTTTTCTGGTGTGGAATTAACTGAATGTGTAACTACATGCATGTAAGAAGAATTGCATAATTTTTCATGGTGCAAATATACTTGAAATAACTACGGTCTTTCTGTTGTAGACAAGGTGCAAAGAGTAAGTGTGTGTTTCCTCTTTCCTTGAAAGAACACAAATTATTTGTTGCAGAGGGGAACATTGTAACCAAGGGTAAGGAGAAGGCTGGGGTGTTTGATGCTTTCTTTGCCTCTGTCTTCAACAGAAAGACTGGTTATCCTCAGAGCAACCAGTCCCTGAGCTGGCAGAGGGATGGGCAGCAGGATGGCAGAATAGCCTCCTGTAATCCACAGGGAAGTACTGAGTGGCCTGCTGAGCTTCACAGACACAAGTCTGTGGGGCTGAATGGGATCCACCCAGGGGTACTGAGGGAGCTGGTGGAAGAGCTCACCAAGCCGCTCTCATCATTTGTCATCAGTCCTGGCTAACCAGGGAGATCCCAGGTGACTGGAGGTTGGCTATTCTGACACCTATCTACAAGAAGGGTCAGAAGCAGGATTCTAGGAACTACAGGTCTGTTAGCCTGACCTTGGTGCAAGGGAAGGTTATGGAACAAATAATTTTGGGTGCCATCACACAGCACATAAGAAAACAACTGGGCTATCAGGCTCAGCCAGCATTTGTTAGGAAAGGCAGGTGCTGTATGACCAACCTGGTCTCCTGTGGCCAGGCAACCTGCCTAGTGGATAAGGGAATGGCTGTGGTTGTTGTCTACCTGGACTTTAGCAAAGCCTTTGTCACTGTCTCCCACAGCTTTTTTTCTGGAGAATCTGGCAACCCATGGCTTGGACAGTTTGCTGGGTTAAAAACTGTCTGGATGCCTGGGTCCAGCGTGGGATGGTGAAGGGTGCCACATCCAACTGGTGGCCAGTACCTAGAGTGGTTCCCCAAGGCTCTGTACTGGGGTCAACCCTGTTTAATATCTTTATCAAAGATATGGACAAGAGGATCAAGTGCACTCTCAATAATGAACTTGGATGGGAATGCTGATCTGCTGAGGGGCAGGAAGGCTCTACAGAGATATCAGGATGGGCTGGATCCGTGGGCTGACATCATTTGTTTGAGGTTCAACAGGGCCAAATGCTGGGTCCTGCCCTTTTCACAACAGCCCCCTGACAGCACTACTGGCTGGGGACAGAGTGACTGGAAAGTCTCAGTGAAAAAGGACCTGGAAGTGCTGGCCAAGAGCAGCTGAACATGAGCCAGTGTGTGCCCAGGTGGCCAAGAAGGCCAATGGCATCCTGGCCTGTATCAAAAATACTGTGGCCAGCAGGGCCATGGAGGTGATTGTCCTGTACTGGGCATTGGTGAGACTGCACCTCAAGTACTGTGCCCTCGCATGAAGAAAGACATTGAGGTGTCGCCCTGAGTATCAGACCTTTGGATATTGTTTTCATAATTTCTAGCCACTTTCCCAGAAAAGTAACTATAAACATAGATGTTTATACATTCCATTAAAGAAATGCCTTTTGATGGATGTGTCTCATGGCCAGTGTGGTGGGAAGGTGGTGAACTGACTATCCAATCCCTGGTCATTGTTGAAAATCTATAAATACTGAAAGGACAGAATAACCTTCTCCTTCTTTCATCACACTTCGAGCTGTGTCTGTGTGAATCATTTCGTGTCTGACAGTGACATTGAGGTGCTAAACTGAGTCCAGAGAAAGGCAACGGAGTGGGTGGAGGGCCTAGAGTGTAGCTACTCTGAGGAGAAGCTGAAGGAACTGGAGTTTAACCTGAAGAAAGACTCGGGTAAAACCTCACTGCTCTCTACAACTACTGGAAAGGAGGGTGCAGCAAGATGAGGGTTGGCCTCTTCTCCCAGGCAGCCAGTGACAGGA
The DNA here is from genome assembly GCF_049639895.1 of Pseudopodoces humilis. Classification (NCBI taxonomy): domain Eukaryota; kingdom Metazoa; phylum Chordata; class Aves; order Passeriformes; family Paridae; genus Pseudopodoces; species Pseudopodoces humilis. The sequence goes on along the minus strand of NC_142208.1, from coordinate 14,081,296 downwards.
CATGAGGAGTAGCCTAAAACTGTGCCAGGGGAGGTTCTGGCTGGATATCAGGAAGAATTTTTTTTATTGAAAGAGTGGCTAAGCATTGGAATAAGCTGCCCAGGGAGGTGGTGGAGTCACCACCTCTGGAAATGTTCAAGACTGGACACAGTGCTGTGGTTTAGTTGGCATGGTGGTGTTTGGTCAAAGGTTGGACTCAGTCCTGGAGGGTGTTTCCAGACCTATGAAAATAGGGATTGATGCAGGTTCTTACATAATAAGAACTAGCCTCAATTCCCTTGGAACCTTTCAGAGAGACTCAAATACACTGAAATAAGCTTGGCTTTCTGCCAGTAGACCTGCACATTTCCTACTTTGGGGTTAAAGTGGGATCCAGTATGTCCCAAGAGAAACAATTCTTTTGTAATTATAGGTGACACTTGGAGGCTGCACTCCACTGCTGATCCCCACCCTTATTGTCACTGGGGTATTGATCAAATTTGCTTTTTTCCCTTATAATTTTCAAAGATCTCCATGGAACTGGCTCAGACTATCTAAGAAATTGCTTTCCTCCTGCTGTAGGGACAGATTCCCTTGACAGCTACGTTTCACAGGAACTATGAAACTGTCAGCCTTGAGGACGATGTTTTGAGAGCAACAGACCCAGCTTTGTCAGCAGCTGGCTCCAGGCTGTGGAGCCTAGTTCTGGAGGAGGACAGAATGACCACAAATCTTGGTTTTTTTCTTGCTTTGTGTAAAATTTGCTCATTGAGCTGATGTTATCCATAGACAGAAGAGAAATAATGATAAAAGCAAAAAGTAAAAGAGACTGCAGGCAGGAAAAGTTCCTGGGGAAAATGAAGAGACGAGACCATCTGACAATTCGAGTAACAGGGTGGTAATAACCTTTGTTCAAATAAGACTGAGGAACATGCCTTGCTTTTTTGGAAACAAAAATGTTGTATAGATGGCCTGGGATTTCTAGCCTGACTACTAAGCCAAGGACTTTAAGAGATTCTATCGATATGTGGTGCCATAGCTAAGACAGCATAGGTTGATGAACATTTAGGAATACAGTGTGGTCCTTTTTTATTTATATTTATGTATGTATAGATTGTTGAAATTCATCTGTGAGTGATACTGTTAATTGAAAAAAGCTTTTGGGATTGTTCTGTCTTTACTTTAAGTCCAGTCCTGAGTGAAAGAATTGTTCAGCTACATTTCCATAAGCTTAGCCGCTACCCCTTTCTACTTCCAAATGGTTAATGAAATAGCTACTTGCTTGAAACACTTCAGAAAAGTCTGAGGAGAAATAAAATCTCTTGTGGATCACTTGTATGTTGTATACAGATTTCTGGTGTGGTTTTTTTGGTTGGTAGATTTTTTTGGAATTGTTATATAGACTTTATTGAATCTGAGGTTTAATCTTTACTCCTACAAGTTCCCATATTTGCAGGCTTTTACTTATCTAATTACAGAGGACTTTAAGGTAGTATACTATATTGCTGTCTTAATCCAGTAGGAAAAGTCAGACTGAAGGTAAAAGATAAGTCTAAATAGATTGTGTTATATTTATATTTACCCCTTTGTAGCTGTTTCCAATGTTTAAGCAAGGAAGTCTGCAGGATAAAAATACATCAGGCACACCAAATAGAATAAAAGCATCTTAGGAAACTTTTTGTGCTTAAATAATTGGTGTAACTTCTTCATATAAAATAAGAATATTTTAAAAATATATTCCTTGTTTATTTCAAGAGACCATTTCCAATACAACTCCAACAAGAAATGTATGTGATCTGCCTAGTACTTTGTAGCTGAAGGAGTTTTTGGAAGCTAAAAGCCTTAGGCTCTCAAGAATTGTACCGAGGGCTAAAAATCACCTAGTAGTTTGAGTCTGCCACAGGACTTAGACTTCTGAGGAAAAAGTAAAGGCAAAGGTTTTACAGTGCCTCTAATTATGATTATATGTATATGGTAATTGTACACAGTTACAGACACAGGCACATTTTTTAAGCCTTCCAAGACCAGTCTTCTTTTGTCTGAATGGTAAAGTTCTAGTCAAGTAATACTGTTTGCTTATAACTTTTGGCTTTGGACTTCTGCCAGTCTTGATTACTCATTACATTTCACCAGGAATCCAAGATTTGATGCTTTTCAGACATTATTTCTCTTGTAAGGTCTTTGCTGATCTTCCCTGGAGATACAGCTCTCCTTTTGTGTTAGTTGTTTCTCAGCTGAACCCAACTCTTCTGTGGAAGTATTCCTCCGTTATGTTCTCCCAATCAAATTGTCTGTGGTTTTGGTAGTGTCTTTAGTGGAACATATTGAATTCACTCTCATATGTCTCAGGCTTAGTGGTTTTTTCAAAGACAGAATCAATTTGCTCTTAAATTTTCTAATGAGGAATTCTGCTGCTGAAGACACGAGTACTTTACTGGGACTAAAGCTGCTCTGCTGAGGATTCTGTATTCCTAATAACTGATGGGAAGAGCACATATTCAGTGCTTTGGTCAATGGCCATCTGTTCCTGTGCTCAGTGCTTGCTTATTATTTTTGTGTCACTTCTCTGAGTTGTGAAACTCTCATATTAATATATAGACTTTATAACTGTGCATTTAGTAATAACTATCTTCCAAGTTATTGTAGAGGAAAAAAAATGGTTGAATAAAATAGCCACAGTCATCTTTAGGAGTTGTTTTAGACATAGGATAAGACAGTGGAAGATTAGTATAATTCCAGTTCATTCAGTGTTGCAGAAAGAATATGAATTCCTTTGAGGTTATGAAATTCCTGCATCATTGAACATTTCAGTTTATGTGGATCAAGTCATATGCCATCTATCTCCCATATCAGGGACACTGGAAGGTCATCATCCCTAATGACTCCTATTTCATTGGTTAACCTACAGAAATCAGTACAGCTAAACCCACACATTAGAACACCTTTAATTTCAGAAATCTGCAGTGGAATTAAAAAAAAAAATAAATGGGAGGAGTGGGGGGAGTGGGCTGCTATCTTAAGTGTGGTATTGATCCACTAGATTTGGGGAAACTTCTTTCTTAGGTATGTGATGAAGCTCTGGTTGTGTCCCAAGTCTGGATCAGATGTTTGCTCATAGAACTAACTTTAAGTGGACTGCATTTCTGGAATATATCACATGTTCTTTTGCAAGATCTGACCCTATGAGGTCTTCCTACTGATAGTTTCCATTTTAGGTCTGAGCACTTTTAGCTCACCATACATTGGAGCATCCTATGGAAAAAATTCTTCAGTGTGATTAAACTCTTATTGACTGGGAATTGTGAGCTCAGAGGACTTAGAGCACGAGATCCTGTAGCAACAGGTCTTTGGTTTTCCGTCCAAGTTTTGCTTGACATTTCTGAGCTTTGCAGAGTGTCATCTTAGGGCTATGTTTTAAAATATATATTCCATGAATAGCTTGTTGATTACCATGTGTTACCATGGACTATTCATTTATTTTACAAGAACTTAGAATGTCAGAAATATAAGATAATTCAGGGTTACTAATGGACATTTTATGTAGTACTGACATGGGGATTTGTTATCTAGCAGCAAAAGCGAGTGCTGACTTCATTTAAGTGGAGGAAAAAAAGCCCACCCAAAGAAACAAAGAAAAAAATCCTGTACTGCATTTATCACTTCTACTCCTACTTCTCAGTGCTGGTGAGTTTTTATTAAGCACACCATTTTTATTTTGGGATGTCTGTGTCCATGAAGTAATGCAACTATAAAAAAACTGTTCATAGGCAAAATGACCATTTTTTAAATCTTCGATTGAAAAGTCATTTTTCCTCCTGTGCATTGTGGGTTATGTAGTCACAACCATAGAAATAACGCAGTCAAGATTTGTCATGGATTACACAACTTTTACAGTATTCTGTAAATTTCAGTCTTGGTTTCTTTCCTCAAAAATTTCATAAACAGTCATTGTCTAGCATTTTTCTTCTGTGAATCTCTCTAGGCTTCTACTGCCTAGTATTTTAGAAGAGACTGGTGTCTTTGGTAAAGGAGATGGAAAATATTGCTAAAAAGCAGCTTTAAAATTGCTCCCAAAAAATCTGAAATTGAAGGCAGGAGCTATGACAAATATTAGGAGTGACTCAAGTGATACTGGCTGGGGAAAGAATTTCTCAAGGACTGACCAGGCATTGACTTACAGAGTGTTCCAGAGTTTATGAGAACATGCACTCATGAGGTCAAAGGTATTGCAGATGGTAGACTCATCACAGACCTGTATTTGAAAATAGAAATAATCACTATCTTTTTCCTTCAAAGCAACACTGAAAATTCTTTGTTCAAAGCATATGTTTATTCAATACAAATGTCTTTGGTAACTCGGTTGTCATTAGTCAGGCTAGAGAGTTTCCGAAAAAAATTGTCTTACCTTCAAGTGACTGTTTCCAGGGTAAGACAAATATGAAGTATGTTCAGGCACAAGCTCTATAGCTGAAAATAGATGGTCACTAAGAGTGGGTTATTTTATGCATTAGGAAAGGGTAACAATCTGAAAAGAATACTCTCTAAAAGTAATCTTATTTTTTATGATATATAGATTATGTATCATATATTCCAGACATGAGCAGATGAGCAGATTCCTTGAAATTCTTCTCTTGTAGTCTGTATTTGTCCTGCCAGATTCCACATGGACTGCCATATTTTTCAAGTCAGAGTAGCCATTTCTTTTTTGCAAGTAGTTGGGGTTTGGTGGGTTTGTTTATGTTTTCCTTTTCTTGTAGGCTATATGTCTATTTGCAAGACACACAGATAATTAAGAACAGTAGAAAATTATCTCTGTTGTCATAATGAGATTATTTTCCTGGATTGACTCAAGTTATATCAGGCAGATGTCTGCCCTTAGCGTTGGGTCAGGCAGTTTGGACCTATCTGCTCTGTACCAGATTTCAAGCAGGTGTTTTTCCTTCACTTGATGTTTTCTGGGTCTTCTGTGGGATTGCATTTATTTCAGTTTCCAGAAACCTCAGGCAAGCTGAGAGAGAAATATGAAGTATGGCTGCAAAAATGGGGACAATCCCACTCTTTGATGAGGGATAGTATTTTTATAGGAGGTAAATAGAAGCTATGGACTTTTAGCTGTTCCAGTCTGTCTCTGGGTGCTATGCCCTGACCACCAGAGACAGAATCAAAAATTGATGTTGTCTTCTAGAGAGCTGTCAGTGTTTCAAATTTATACATGTCAGCCAAAAAAAAAAAGAGAAAATTTGGGGTAGATATTACCAGAAATATTGTGGGATTAATGAAGATGTGGACCAGTGGCTAGCCAGGAAGCAGTTGGGTAGAAGCCTTCTAGTTCCAACCCAGGAACTTGAGTCATTGAGATAGTTTGATGTCCACAGTCTTGTGGCATGATTCGTAAAATCATAGAATAACCAGAGTTGGATTGGTCCCATAAGGGTCATTAAGTCCAATTCTTGGCCCTGCACAGGACAACCCCAAGAATCACAGTAAGTGCCTGAGACCATTGTCCAAATGCTTTTTCAGCTCTGGCAGGTTTGGTGCTGTGACCACTTCCCTGGGGAGCCTGTTCCAGGGCCCAACCACCCTGGTTCAAGTGCCATTGCATTCTAAGAGACAAAATCTGAAAACTGAAATGAAGTAAAGAACATAAGTCATTGAGCTGCTTTTTCCAGGTCAGGGTAGGTAAGCAAACAAAATGTTTTCCTCACTTTTAGCAATCACTCCAGCAATGTATTCACATGCACCAAGGGGGGAAAAACCACAGCAACTGAAATGATGAAAAATGAATTAAATTAATTAGAGGGAGAATTGTGATCTAGCATTGGACTAAAAAATGAGCTGAATGGTTAGAAAGGAAAAAGCTTACTAAGCAGTTCTAATAACAGAAACAAACAGTTCTATATGTTAACTTCATCTTGTGTTTAGTCTGAGAGGAACAAAGCAATCTCTGGAAAAGACAGACAATATCCTCCCACACACTTAGCAGCACAAAAGATGGGTGGCACTATTATAGTGGAAAACCTGTGCAGTTCATGTTATACATTTAATTTAAACTGTGCAGAACAGAAATCTCTGGATACACAGAAACATGCTTTTGAGTTAAACAGGAAAGCTGTGCAGAATCCTCCAGTACCCACATTTATAACAGAAATAGCCTCCAGAGTCGACTGTTTATTTATCAATTGTTAATTGAGTTGATGTTTACTCACGATTGTAAACAGATGATTAATTTATGGCTGAGTGTTATTACTATGATAGTGAAGAGATCATTAGAAAGAAGGATTATAATAGGGTTCTCTGCACTTGTGAGGCTAGTAATAAAGATTGACTATTATAATTAGATAAAGCTTTGTAACAAATACTATTAAATTGAATCTGGACTTTATTTAAATGCACTGGCCTGTTATCTAAAATGTATTAGCAGAGTGTGGGTTAAGTAGAACCCCTGCCTACACTGTTTACTGTCTCCTTCAGAGATTAAAATGCCTCTATACTTGTTGGCTAAATGGCAATATTATGCATTATGCATGAGTGTTATTTCTATTGAAAACTCTAAAAATATTATTGTAACACAAAAAAAGTACGATATTTTCTTTCAGTTTTAACCTGAGATTGTTTCCAACTCTAATTTTTATGATAGGTTAACCAAACCTAATTCAAGAAGGTAGTATTAGGCTTCTACAAAAGTGAGCCTGTGCAACACTTTTGCATAATTCTGTTTAATGAAAGTCAGAGTAAGACTTCTGTGGAAATCTAGCGACAATATTATGGAGCATTTGATTTCTTAATTTTCACGGAAGCATGGAATGCAACAAAAGAAGCTGGAGTGGGATGGGATGAAGCTTTCAAAAATGTAGATCTACATCTACCCCTCCTCCCTCTTCATTCTATTTTTCTTTTTCCCCTGCCCCTTTTTGGAAAAGAGTGTATTATTGCTCAAAAGTAGTCCAAATTGATTAGAGCTCTATGAGATTTAATCTGTTAGTTTTGAACATAAGTTTAACATGAAGAAGCTCTTCTTCGGCCTATTTGGGAGTACAGATGTAATGTGGATCTAATGTGAACAAGTATAGGAAGATAGGTGGATATTTTAACAGTATTTTAAGACAGGATGGGAAGAGGTATAGACAAAACTTGCAGCTGTAATGTAACCATCGTTTTAGTACTCTGGACATTTCAAATTGAAAATGCAATGGCATCGTAGGAAATAATGTAATGATATTACAGGGCTTATAAAACCAGACGTTTTTTAAAACCTTAATAGGTCACACTGTAATCACTCCGTGGTTTCATGACAACTGAATGCAAAATTTCCACTCTTTTTTGTCAGATCCTTTATGGGTAGAGGAACACTGTTCTCACCTTCCATGGCCTGAGTGCTTGAAGGCTTAACATCTTCTGGAGTTGCTTCAGCTACAGACTGTCAGACTGTGAACCCTCAGGCTGTGCAAAAATGCTCTCATCCTGATAGGTGCTGAACCTCGATTGAAGCTCAGTGCTTGCCAAGCACCCATCAGTATCTGCTTCCAAATGACCACAAAGCATTTCTCTGCTCAGCTGAGCCTTGAGACCCTTATAATATTTATACTGGGAAGATAAAAGCTCTTGTCCTGTGGTCTGAAAGGGCTCCCAGTGGGCTGGGCAGTTCCTGCTGTGCTGCTCTGCTCGGACAGGATGCTCTCACCATCACCAGGACGGGGGAGCCAGCAGTCATGTTGGTACCCACATCCCACACCAGTATTTTAGTTCTGAGAAAACACTATCTGTGGGTTATTTTCATTCTCTTAGAGGGATTTCTTTGTTTCAAGAAGAGATTTGGAATAGATTCATTTATGTAAACTACTTGGTTACTAAAATGATATTTAGAAGAAATGTTAGAGCCCAGAGGTTCAAAACTAACAAACCAGAGAAATGATTGAGCTACAACTTCCTTACACAAAATGCTGTCCCCAAGGAGGTGGAAAATGTGAAAAATTTAAATGCTGTTCATAGAAATTACTTGGAAAGGATTAATAATGTCTCAAAATAGTCTCAGAAAGACTATAGACATGTTCATGGAAAATTTCTGTAGAAAGGGTCTGCTAGTTTGAGCCTTGCCCAGCAAGTGGAGAGAGCCTTTTGATCTTGCCAGACTTGATGGGACATGGGACGAAGCAGACTTTAATCACAAATGATTAATAAATAATTCCCAAAATGCAATTTATCTTTCCTAGAGAAAGTAATTTTTTTTTAACTCTGTGGGGGAAATAGAATTTTTAGCACTTTTTATAAATCTATCGGTAAGTTTTAGCATTATCAGTTTTCACCAGCACTCTGTCCCATGGCTGTCAATATGACTATGCTGAAAAGTAAATTGTCATTCTAAAGCTACTCACCTGCTTGCCTTCTGAAATAGTGCAAAGGCAGGTATTAAAAAAAGGTGGGATGGGAATGCAAGAGAGAAGCATCTAAGAATGAATCTAAAGGCAAAATAGAGAAATGTAGAAAAATTCCATCTAAAGCTGACTTTGAGAAACCTACATGTAAGAAATACCTTTGAAGAAACAAATGTGGATTGGTCAAAACTCATACTATTTGGATTTTATTCCTTTACCTGACTAAACCACTTTGTTTTCCCTGTGAAAAATGTGTGGTCTGGAGCCCAGTGCACAGGGTGAGTTTCGAAAGGGTCCCAAGGAAACAATTTGCTGTAGGCAGAGCTAGTGGGGGAAACTGGATTTCAGATCGAACTTGTATGGCAATAGCTAAAGATTGTTTCTCAGAAGCAGTTGGAGTTGAGCAAACACAGGGATGATACTATTCCTTATGAGCTGATCAAAGTTTCTATTTTCAAGAGAATATCATAGTGTTGGTGGAGAACTTTCCATAGAGGTTTTAGTTTTCTTTCTAGAATGTGTGTCTTCTTTCAAGTATCTGGAAAGATTGGTGCTTTTAATCAGGATCTCAGTTGCAATGAGCTGGTAATTTGCACATTCCATTATTCTTACTCTTAGGACTCCAGTGGAAGGTATACAGAAAAAGAGTTCTATTTTTTTTGTTGTTAATAAGATATACTTGAACTTCTAGAAAAAAGTCATTGTTATTGCTTTATTCGACTTTCTGCTATTTCTTTGGTTTAGATCTTTTATTGTTTGGTTATATACCCTGGAGATATTAAAGAAGGAAGGGGAAAAGAAGCATTCTTTATAGAAGTTTATGAAAACTGGCACATAGCTGGCATGTGAAAACTGTCATGTTAATCAAATCTTTGATAGATTTGACAATCATATGCTTGCATAGGTAAATCCACGTAATCCCAAAAGACATGAAATGGGTACTTAAATCCTCTGGAATATAGGCTATTTTATTCAGTTGCTGAACATTAAACATAGAGGAATTAGATAATTTTAGCTAGTGTATATAGAACAACGACAAGTTGACTTGTTTTGTTTTCTTCTAATCTTCTTCAAAGTTTCCAGATCAGCCTTTCACTGAGGAATATACAATATTTTAGTTGTTTGATAAGTCTTACAACAAGAAAAGAAGAAAGAGCAGCATAGTACAGCTGGTGTTTTTAAAGTAAGTTGTTGTTTGACAGCCATGAAGATATTATAATTGTAATTCATTGAGCAGGACTCCATGAGGAAGCAGAAGTCCCTATTGGAACTACTCCACAATTTTCCAGCTGTTATCTGTTTTCTTCACACAAGGAGGGCTTGCATTGCATCTTAAGCCTTCAAGAATGTATGGTGCGCTGGATGTAGTGTGTATTTAACTGTGGACTGGAAAATGAAGCCAATGTAAACTCCACTTATTGCTGGGCCTTTTCATTTTTCTGACATCAGACACAAAAGGTCATGACTGCTTATGTCCCATTTAAAACAGCAGTAAAGATTCAAAAACCTAAAAAATGGCAGTGCCCTAATTAAGCACTTCCAGAGAAACACTCTGTTTACAAGTGCAACCTGTAGCTTTGTATTCATATGCTGCTCCTTTTGGTGAAGAGATTTGCAGATATGTGGAAGAAAACAGCCCTCATATCCAAAACTGAATGGTATTTGAACAATCTTTATTTCACACTTACTTACTGGGGAGTGGTTTTTTTCAAACAAACCGTCCTGTGAGCCTGTTGTCTGTCTGCCTGGAGTGGAAGCATGTTTTGCTTTTCTAGGGCTGAAAATTGCACGTAAGGCTGCAGCACAAGTGTTCAAGGTCCCAGAACTCACTGAGGAGCTGTGATCCACCATGCAGTGTTAGTCCTGTTGAGCCTGATACGTGTTTTTACAAATAAGAAAAGCTAGTGTAGGATCACTGTGTTATAAAAGAGCTGCAGAGTGAAGGATTAGCTCAGCTGATGTTTGTTCTTTCTAATACTTTCTGTTTATCTTAAGGGAAGGAGGTTGTCATTTGTATTACAGTCTCAAAGAGTGTGTAAGATTGAAACAAGATGGGTTTAAATGAGAAAAAGACAGTCATTTGCAACAGAGAAATAACTTTGGATATTTTTTTATAAGTTAAAATAGAGAAAAACCAGACACTGAACCCAGCAGGGCTTCTAATTGATTTGGAAAAGAAAATCACTAAATGCCTATGCATATAGCTAAAGAGAGAGTAATCTCAATCAATGTAGAATAAGTACACTATTTATTCAGCCTGGTGAATAGTAGGAAAATGAAAAGCTAAAACAAACCTCAATTAGAATGAAAAAATTGTGGTAAAATATGTTCTGAGAACTTTTCACTGGTGGTGCTGTGTGTTGCCATCTCTTATCACGAATTTGAAGTATAAATTCTGGTATCTAATTAAAACATTAAAACTGCTGAAGAAATTTTCATTTATGACTTTAAATCAGTATCACTCTGGAAGAACTGTTAAAGAAGGATGTAAAGTAAAAAACATATTTATGTGAGTGGGGTTTTTTTAAATCACTTAGTATGATATTTTTCACCAAATGTTTGTTTTACGATGTCTTACATAACTGTTATTGGCTTTAGATTTATTAAGGATATCTAATAGCTTGAGGAACTGGGATTGTTAACTACTTATCCAAAATGTAATTAAAATTTGTCTCAGGTGGTAATTTTTTGCTTCTATTGAATGGAAAGAAAAAATTGTTTCTCTAGGAAGAGACACTTGAAATGCCTTGAAGTTAGTTTTTAATTAATATTCCTGCATCTGTCTCAAAACGAGATAGTAGTCCTGTATTGTTGCAAAAACATATAAGTAGCTACACTATTATTTTTTTTTAATTCCTCTTCTTTCTTAACAAAGAATAAGAAATAGAAGAAGAAAGGATAGAAATAAGAAATAAGATAAGACAAGAATAAGAATTCTATTCTAAGAATAGAATAATGATCACCAAGTTAGAGAAGCCAAGTGTCTTGTGAGTAACTGGAATTAGGAATATTTTCTAGAATAAAGGTTACCATGTTGTCACCTTTTATTTCAGAATTTTGAGACTAATTTAAATAAAAGGTTGAAAAAATCCTCTGAAGTATAACATGTGCAACGAAGTCTGCATAGTCAAAGGGCTTGTCCAAGGAACATGTTTTTGGAGTCTGCATCAGCTGGAACCATATTAATGTTTTATTTCTAAAATGCTGGATGAGATTTGAGCATATTGGTGTCAGACATAGCATTGCACTTATTTAATATGTTTAATTAATTGGCAAATACTGTCTTTCGTTTGGTGCTGTTTTTTTTAATATCCCAAAGGCTAAAAAGAAGTGAAGGCACAGAATTCCAAAAGATGCCAAGCAGATCAGCTATCCCTTTTGTGCTCAATTTCAGTAAAATTTGACTGTTCAGCTCTCCTGTGTTGTTTAAAAATTCTACTCAAATTGTATGCAGAGGTAGAAAAAAGCCAACATCTTTCTGATAAATACAGTAATATTTGGTTTTAGGGAGGTCAGGTAGTTGGGAAGTCACAGAACTCTGCCCTGTCTATTTAAAATGTGCTTTACTTGGTTTACTGAGTGCTTAGCTGGTGATGGATGGTTCAGTCCAAACGTTAGCTTTGTGTACTGACACTGTCTCTCTGATATACTTTGAACTCTGGATGAATTTTTATGTGGCTTTACATGAGTACTCATGAAAACAGGAGCAAGCTATTTCATTGCCAAATCTCAGGTGGCCAACCTGGTGCAACTGCTGTAATATTTTTAGGTGACTAGAGAAATATAGTTATTATCCAGCAGTGGGGAACTATGAATGTGCTAATGGTGAGACTGGTAGGGCTGCATTTGAGGTATTTGGTACAAACACCTTAGTCAGCAGTCACAGGTGGGAAAAAATACCTTTGACTATGAAAAATGACACAAATGCTTGATTCAGTTTTTTACAGTAGTTCATCAAATAACTTTGCCTGACCCCTAGTCCTCAGCAACTCTGAGAGGGTTTGTTCAGAGAAGGCTGAACTTGTGTAAAGGGGAGAAGAGTCTATTGAATCTTTGAGTCTGGTTTCCAAACTGTAACCATTAGCTTTTGTAGGGAATTCCTGATCAGCAATGAGATCAGAGAGATTTTTCCTTCATTCTTGATTCCTGTTCTTTCCAGGACCTGGGCTTTCATGGTCTGTCTTAAGCAGAGGTATTTGTAGAATGCCTTTATGAGACATTTGTTCCTAAGAGAGGGGCTAAAACTGCTAAATTTTTATCTGTTTCTGCAGAAAACCCATGCAGTATGATACCTTGTTTCTCTCTTCAGGCTTTATTAAATCCCTGGATACTTTACTGAGGGAATGGTTGGTTATGGCCAATATGCAGGTCCCTTTCCCAAACGAAAATAACCACGTGGTGGTAAATATTTGAAAGCTTTGTAGCACAGTACAAGACCTATTAAATGGTATCTTATTGCTGGCATAGGCATGTACTGGATGGGCTGTGGAAAGGGGAGATGTCATGAAAGGTACCATGGACAAAGGAGCTCCAGCCAAATAGTCACTGATGCAGAAGCCCTCTAAATAATGGAGATTTTGTTGCAGTCTACCTGGAGTCTCTATGAAGCTTTGTTTTTCCCCCTCCAGTCACAGCTAAATAGTAAATTGAATTTCTTTTTTGCACCGTGAGGTTGTGCACTGAGAGAGAGAGGATTTTACCTTAATGTAAGAGTGAGGTGGGAGTGCAGCATGCAAGAGTACAAGACCAGGGCCAAGTGAGTAAATCTCACATGAAAAGCACAGCTCTGGAAATCCCTGCTGTCCTGACATCAGCTACACTATGGTCTGATGATTGGTGCAAATATGTTAATTACAGTTTCTTACATCTCAAGTAATAATGAAACTTTTTTATTTTATATCTTATCAACTGTGGGTTTAATTATACTGTCTTTTAAAACTAGACAGTTTTGTTCAGATCAGAACAAAAATTTGAAATATATTTTTGAAATGTTATTAAAGATGAAAGACCCCAAATCAGTGCTGCTTTAATTAGCTGGGATGAATAGATGAAAGAAAAGTGATTTCTAAGCAGATTAGTTTCAAGATAAAATATTTCATTTTATTAATGTTTGACCAAATCTGACATATACATTTTCAAATTTTTAAGGCATGTGAACAAGACCTGATGCTATTAAACACAGGATTTCTTAAGGTTTGAGGCAATGTGGTATGCCATGTGATCCTGTGAAATACCATTTGTGATTTTCAAGTTGACATTGAAATGAAAGTTAAAACAGCATTAATATATGGCACAGATTAGTGGAATCAGAAGTATCTAGCTGTCTTGAACATGTTTTAGAAATCTAGTGTAAACTGCATTCTTTAATGGAAAGCTGGATCAAAGTTTGATGAGACGATATTTCTTTTGTTTTAAGACTAAATGAAGTTAGAGTGTCCCAAGTAGTGTTTTCTACATTGTAACAGCCTCTGGATTTAGATTTAAGGATGGAAGGTACTGTTTTCTAATGTGGTTTTTTTTTACATTTACTGTTGATTACAAAGATTATCAAAGCAAACTTCTGTGGGTTTAATTATAATTTCTTTTCAAAATACTTTGGCAAGGAACTTGTACAGATATTTAATGTCCTTAGCATACATCTTTGATTTCAGTATGTTAAGAGTTGTGGGACATGCTTGTCTGCTTTTGACTCTTTGAAGATGTCCCATAGACTTTCAGATCAAATCACACCTCACAAAAACACTTAACTGAGTCCAAGTTTCTCTTTTGTTGGTCTTCAAAAGCATTAAAAATAGTCACTGAAAATAAGCCATGCTTTTAGGGGCAATACAGTGTGAATTGGATCTCTGTGAAGCTGTTTAGAAAACACGTTTCCTATTTAAGGTTATCTTCACTCATTTCTTTCAGTATCATGTGAACATTTAACAAAAAAAGCTGACATTCCTATCCTAGTGCTGTGTGTATTCTTCTCCTGTCCTATGCAGCTATTTCCCACATTTGTCAAGGCAAAGGTTGAAGGGGGTATGGACAAGGGAAATAGGTCTCCCATTCATTCCTATCTGTCAGGAGTTCACTTTGTCATGATAACATTCAAGGAGTATATTTATCTATCCTGCTACTGGAGGTTAAAGCAAGGGTAAAGAAGGAGAAGGGAAGAAATCATGTTTTAAAAGTTTACAAATTCTGCTGCAAAAACTGTAAACAGAAAGAGGCTTGCAGTGGAATGTGTAAAATACTGCTGCATTGATAGCGATGGGGCGGCGGGCTGCCACAAATCTGCTCGTATAAACAGAGGAACTCTTGCTGCAGATTGGGTCTGTTTTGGCTTAAAGTCTGAGGAACACATTGCTTTCAAAGTGAATTCTTAGGTGTCACTTCCCATAACTTATAGCAGAAGATTACAAAGCTACTGATATAACATATTAGTTTGATGGACAGAATTATACCCCCAACGCTTCCTGCTCTCCCCAATGACGCACACTAACTTAGTGTGCTGTGACAGCTGCCTTGATTTACCACCAGGCTGGGAGGCCAAGTGGGAGAGGGAACATTCACATGAACGCAGGGGCTGATACTGGCCCACAGCCTAGTTTATAAAGCTGCCCTGTAATTCACCACAAATGTGTCACCATTAAAAGGGAAAAAAGGATTGCAGATAATAAATACTCTTTAATTTATTAGCTAACAACAAAGAGATCAGAGCCAGTTGTGATGTGATTGTTTGACATAATATTGTCAAGGAAAAAAGCTAAGTTGACCAAAGATGTATATTACACATTCAAGCAGATGCATCAACTCTTGGCTTGTCACAAGCAGAGCTAAACAAAACGCCAAACAGAGGAGAGAACTGGCAAACAGCACAGTCATTTATCTCTGAAAGAGACATATTCAAGAGCAAGTGAAATAAGACATAGTTCTTTGGACTTGGTCAAGGGCCAAGTTCTAACTATTATAAATTAAATGTTTTGTGTATTGTATTTGGCAACTGCTGCAGCTCTTACCATCTTGGTCATGGTAGGAGAGTGTTAGATTTTCCTGTCTGCTTTTGCCAGAATGATAGCTTTTGTTCTGGGGGACAATATTAGAATGTGTCCGTGCATACCAATAGCCACAATGCATGCTATATAAAAAGGCATATAGGTTTGGAAAATGCAAATAAAATCTGTTAGACTGGCCAGCCCACAGAATTTAAGCTTTCCAAAGAAAACTCTAAGAAGTCCTGAATCTCAGAACCTTACTTTCTAGATTGTTTGAGTTTACAGAATATAGTCATCAATATAATTATTTCAGGTTCATATGCTTTTAATCAGCGTTTTGAACTTCATAGTACATTTTGAGGAAGCTTTGCTTTTGGTTTTCTATGAGCATTGTTCATGCCACCACAACTAGCTTGGTGTCAACATTTCCATTATAAATTATGCTTAACGGTTTTGGATGTCAGATGTAAAAATTCTTGCCCTGAGTTGAAAACTGATGCACAGAATCAGAGGATGCAGATGATACGTTTATGCAAGCCCATGCACGTTTAAAAAAAAAATAAAATTAAAATTAAAATTAGACTCATTAATTCCAAAATTTTCAGTGGTGTAAGCCAGTCTACATTCTACATGATACTTTTGTATACACACACTTTCAGACATGTTAAACATGTAAATCTGTTGCTGAAAAGTATGTTGAGTGATTGTTTTTCATATTATTAGAGAAAAGAGATGGGGTGTCAGGTATTATTTAGGATGCTTTTATGTGACTTGTAAAAAGAATGTTGTTCTGTTTCTTCACCTCGCCATGTTTCAGAAATATGGAAACATAAGGCATTGTTATGTTACTTGTATTAAATAGGAAATGTTTATTTCTGTGAAAATCATGCCAGCACAAGACCTGAGAGTTATTTAAACTCTAAAGCAAAAGCCCAAGCCAATTTTTTGTTGTACATGGTCCTCATGCTGAGTGTTTGCATGGGTATAAAAATTATCCCATAGTTTAATACCCATGAAATTATTTGCTTTGACACCAGAAATGTTGTCCAAAAATACTGAAAAGACTGAACCATTGGAGTTTTGTCTTCTTTTAATATAATGATATTGTCATATAAACTTCCACAGAATTAATTTAGAATGGAAATTGAAAATTCATATATATTCCTTAAGGACTTGCCTTTTCTCCATTACTCTTGACAGCTGGATCATACATTAGTTCTCCAAAGCAGGGAAGGAAAGGTGCAAAGCACGATAAGGAAAGGCAAGAGACTCAAGTCATCCCCTCCTTGTTGGGAAGGTGGGAATTCTCTGCCTGATCCAGGCCAGCAGCTCTGAAGTTGAATGTGCTTTTGGCACAGTGTCACCCAGGGGTGTGTGAGGCTCTGCAGGAGTGTGGCTTGTCAGATGTTGAGCAGCCAGGGCGTGGGAGCCTCTGCTGAGGTAGTGATGGAGCAGAGGACCTTCCTCCCGCAGTTTCTAGCACACTGAATGATCTCTGTCCTCAGGGCAACATATATCACATTTCACCAACCTATCTGGGATGAGTAATTAAAGGAAACTTTTCAAATTATATCCTAAATTAAAAAGAGAGAAGAGGAAAGGCTATGCCAAAATTGATAACTTGCTCCATTTTGATGAGCAGGGCACTCAGTTCCCAGGAAGAGGGAACCAGCATGTGCTAGATACAGAAAATTGCAATTTGGAATAGAGACAGTGCAGGATGGAGTCCACTTCAGGGCAGTGCTCAGGATAATAAATGACAAACCAGATGGATATAGCAGAGAGTACTTTACCATTGGTTAGAGGTAATATGTGCAAGTGTTTCATATTTATGCAAACACATATGAAAAAAAAAATCTGCTTTAAGATTTTGATAGTCTTGCAGTCCATCTCTTCATTCCCAAACCCAGGGGCATAGCTACAGATAAGGTCAAAGTTACTCTACTGCTTAAATGGCAAATTAATTTTGGTTTTATTCTGATTTTCAGTATTATCAACATTGTTTTTACTAATACGTTGATAGTTAATTTCTTATACCCTGTCTTCTAAGGCAAACTGTTCTTAAAATCTCAAATGCTTTTAATATAAAGAAGTAAGTGGAGATCTAAATTTTCTCCTTCTTACATGTGCAAAAAAAATCCCTCAAGTATGGCAATATCCCTCTTCAAATGAAACAAATGTAGAAAAAGGGAAAGAATCTACATTTCATTAGTATTAAGTCTATAGGGTAAAAAACAGAACTGTTTCAAAATCATTCATCCTGATTTTCAAAGATTATGTTCTCTTCGTCAAGAGTTATATTCTTTAAATGTTTTGAGTTTGCAGTTTTTTTTCCTTACGGAATGGAATTCCAGTTGGTATTCCTTAAATTCATTAAAGAGCATAGGAAATAGGAAGGTGAAAGGTAACATATAGGTGACTATTCTAGTTTCTTATAGTTTTCAAAGAAACAATATATTCTTAACTCCCACTGAAGATGACATTTAGGAATTCAAACACAATTCAAATTAATTCAACACCACACCATGGTGTCTTCTAGGAATGATTCTTTATAAAGCTAAAGACAAAATTGTATGTGTTCATGCTTATTGAAAGCGCCACATTATATTTTACCTTGCTGCTCTTTAAATATAAAGTATCCTAAGAAAATTTGTGCAGGAGCAGATGAAAAACAAATCACATTAATACCACACAAATGCTCTAAAAAAATTAGAATCAGGATGTAAAACTGTTTCAAACAGATACTGATGTGTGCTAGAACACATGACAGAATGGATGTAGCAGATGAAGAAATGGATACGACATGCTGAGGGCTTAATGTAACATACAGCAAAATTGATATACCTCTTACTGAAATAAATAAAACATGGCATAATATATACATTTTAATGAATTGAATAAAGCATGCAAGGGAATTGATTAGAAAGTGTACTGAACTGAAAAACATAAAATAAAACATAATATTATGGATTTAATCAAATAAAAATATCAGGGATTGAACTATACTGGAATCATTAAAACAAAAGGGCTGGATTTAAACTGTGCTGAACTGAAGTAAAGAAAATATGGTGTGTTTAAAGCTCAGAAAGCCCTGGGTGTGAGTCCATCAGGGTCACATGGCTCATTTCATTGTTCAGCTGCATGCCACACAGAAAGCCATTAGGGTACAGCATTTGGATAAAGAAGATGTATGATTCATATCTGGCTCTACCACACAAACTTGTGATTTGATTTTATCAAAGCAACTTATTCTCTCTCAAGAGCTTTTTATCTCACCTTGTCTTGCTCTTCCTCTCCCCTCTTCATTCTGCCCCTTGTCCCCTTTCCTCCTCTCCTCCCTCCCTTTCACCATCACATCCTCTGTGTTCTCACATGTCCTTTCTCTTGTCTGCACACTTTTTTCCTTTCACTTCTTCTCATCCCTCTGTCTCTTGTCTCTCACTCTCACCCTCCTTTGCTGGACCTTTCTTTCTGGTGTTTGCCTGTTCCTTTCACACATTTGCTCTCTCTTTCTTTCTTCCCCTCTTAATATTGTCTGGGTACCAATGACCCCTGTATCCCAATTTTCTGTTAAATTTATAAACAATTGAGAGAATTGATACAAGTGATTGGCATAATAGACATAAACTTGATTTGAAGCCAGATATGAAAATTCCAGTATTTTGTGTAGTGATGATTGTGTACATAAATGGAAATTTCACAATAAAACCCCATTTCTCTTTAGGCTTGTTTGCATCTGAGCAGCCATCCTCCCTACTCCACTCTTCTCATGTTTGTCAAAACTTGAGTTTAAGTTCATATGCAGACCTGAGTTTGACTGAGGTGCTTTTCTTCTAATTCACGTAGTAAAAATCAGACCTGAGGTTTGGATTTTACTTGTTTCATCCTGTGAATATACGATCCATGTTTTGGCTGTGTTATTGAGCACTCAGAATCATTGGTCTCATTGTTCTCCTTTGGTTTGTTTATATCACAAGCTTTGAAATAAAAATTCCCTGTACTTCAAACTTTGCCAAGACAGATTTTCACCTTTAGATTTTTCTTTTGTTTTTTTCTCTTTCTTTCTGAAATTCACCCATTTAAAGTCTTAAAATTGGAAGGCAAACAAGCTCCTATCTTTGTAGTTTTATTTCTTAGCTATTAACATCGGACTGTAAAGGAAAACTATATGCCTGCCAAGGCTGGCTTCAAAAGTTTGCCCTATTAAATTAATTTTATTGTTACTCTTTATTCTAAGTAATGTATTCATTCTGGTTTAACCACAGCTGATGTTGACCCGGTAATTTTCTAGTGAAGTAATATTTGACACAGGGAGTTCTCAGTTAAAGAAAGAGGGACGAGAGAAGCTTGATTTTATTGTTTCATGTTGGGTCTGTGTGGAAGGCATTTGACTTCTTAAGCTGTATGGTGAACTGTTAAAATAAAAAAAACATGTTTTAGGGTTTTTATTTTCAAAGAGCATCAAAGTGTGTATGTCAACAGAACACCTGAGTTCCTCTTCCAGTAATAAAGCTGCTAAGCTGTCTCTCTTTTGGTGAGTGCCCCAAGGTGACACAAGCTATGTACAGCCAAGTAATTGGTACTGAAGATCGTCTGTCTCCACTCTGGGCACTGGAGTAACTGGAAGGTGTGCTTTGGTTTATATTTTGTATATCAAACAAAAAATGCACACACACAGTAGTATCTCGATTGAGAGTCCACCATATTGAATGGTTGCTTGGTAGAATTTGCAGGACATTTATTTGTTTTAAAGTCACTTTATTAGAGAGAATGGATAGTTCTCTCAATTCAAAACCCAGAATTCTTGAATCTGTTTTCCAATAAATATACTCTAAATCAGTATTTATTTATTCCTGAAACAGAAGCCTGATGTTATGGAATACTGCCCCGTCCTCCCAGGGGCTTATGATTTGAAGGGTGTAGTGGGTAAATCATTTAGAAGTGTAAGTGTTGCAGGTAAACAGATTCTAGGGAAAAAATAGGGGTATGAGAAAGCCATCTGTGTACATTTCTTATTTGGTATTTCATAGAATCCTGCTATGTATAGTACTTTACATATTTAAATAGCTGTTTTCTAACTCTGCTTCATTTTAGGATTGTGTTGGAAATGTTTGTTTGCAAGTCACTGAAGGGTATTAATCAAGCAAGGTACCTTTATCTGGTCTTGTGAGTCTTGGAGCTTAACAGCAGCTGTACAAGAAAACTTGAAAAATGCCTTATATGCTGTAGTTTTAGCCAGCTTAGATTTTGTTTTGCTCTGTAACACTTAAAAATTTTTTCTTATAAACCCAGATGGGCTGCTGCACAGACTTTGAGCTACAACTCTTTTTCTGCTAGGATGAGCTGGGATTTTTTTGCCCCCATTGTATTTTGCTTTGTTACTATTCTCAGTAGATTGTGTATTTAAAAGTTCTCATCCAGTTGCCCTTCACCATTCTTTCTGAGGGGTAGCTTACAGTATATCAACAGAAAAGGGAATACTCTAACTTAACCTTTTGTGCTTGTATCTTTGACACTTGTTGACCATTCCAATCCATTAAACAAGCATTTTCAGTCAACTGTGTACTGAAAACAGCCACAGCTCTCCATCAAATGGAGAGACATTAAGCTTTCACAGCAGGAATCAGACAGCCTTCAAAATGTAAAGGAATCTGTTGTAATTTTTAAACATTCAAACTGTATTAATTCCCATGACAGTTATCCCTTAAGTCATTTCAGGCAGTTGCACACTTCTCAACTTTCACAGCTTTCATGTGGAGATCATGATTTTTTTTTCTGATTGAAATATTTCCCCCATACTTGTGTTCATACTGAGAATGTTTTGAATCTGAAAAAAATTTGCAGGTAACAGATTAAACTACTAGTAGTTAATTTTAATGGTACTTAACTGGGACTCTTACAGTATTCTAATCCTCTTCATTTAAATGGATTCTCTGTCTGATACTGAGTAACTTTCACAGACAAAGCCATCAAGTCTCAGTTCTGTATAAGTTTATTTGTTATATTTTAGTAAATTCCAGAGGTTAATACAGGTAATTTAACTAAACTATTTATTTATTTATTTTTAAAACGTGCTTGGTCTCTTCCATAAGATCCCTTTTCATAAACTCTCTTCCAAAGTTGTTATTTTCATAGGGAAATTTTAAGTAGCTATCTGCTCTGGATTTGGAAGCCTAATCTGTGGAGTGTATTGTTTGTGTCCTGATTTAATTGTTTTTTTCTGGAGCAGTTGAGGCAATAAATGAAAATTTAGTGTGATTAAAGAAAACAAACAAACAGAAGGTATGCATAACTTGAATGTAATGCATTTGCTGTAATAATTTTTATGAGCCAACCTTGCAGTGGCTTTGACTGCTGACCTCTGGAAGCTTAGCCATTATGTAGTACCAGTCTGGAATTTACTTCTCCGAGGAGTGTAATCTTCACTTGCAGCACAGATCATCTTTTCCCTCTGTCCTTTTTACCACTGGGCTAAATTATCCAGGTGTATTTAATCATTTTCATTTTTTTTCATAGTTTTCATTTTTGACACTGGGTCTGCATCAAGGACATCACTTAACTTCATTTCGAACTACGGCCACAATGACTGTGTCCATTTCCAACTACCATAAACCAGTCATAAATCAGGAAAAAGTGCCGTGCTGCTTAAAACTGCTGAAATGAGCTTTAGAGCATTGTGCTTACAAGAATGTCAGCCTGTCACAAAGTAAATCAGCAAAGTGTCCTTAAACCTTTGTTGCATCAGGGAATCTCTGACTTGGTGGCTTGAAGCCTGGTTATTCATTTTACTGCCCTATTTCCTCCCCTCGCAACACACACATGTGATTATTATTTTGTTTGGACACTTCATCATGCTTTTTCTGCTTTATTTATGGCTGGTAATTATAGGTTTTATTGCTTACTCCCCTTCAGATTTTGTCTGAATATATTAAATGAAACTTCTGGTGGTTTCTAGGCTCTGAAAGGCCACAGATTTACATTAATGCTCTACAAACTATGAGTTTATTTTACTAGAATATTACTAGATGCTTATTCTACAGATTTACAATACCTATGCCTCCCTGCCTTACTTGATATGTTTTATCTCTGCTTTTTGAGGTCAAAGTTCATGTGTTGAAAGCAATCATCCCCAGAGATTGCTGCTGAATGTTGATGCTGTAGTGGAGCAACATCAGACCTATTGGTTATATTTGCACTGTTTGAATCCAGTCTGATGTTATTTGGCTCTGAATTACTCTGTCTCTTCTGAAAATTTACATGAGCTCAGCATAGTTCTTATTGTTTGCTATTCACTGTCATAGAAAATCACTTTTGTTACGTCCAGCTATTTCTAATCTATCTCTATCTCTCTTTTTATATTGAAATTTTTTCCCTGATAGCCCTAAGTTCTTGTAAAAACCTTCTAGGAGTCGTGTTCTTGTCCAGTATAAGGAGAGGCTGTGTTTCACTATAATCTTTAAAATAGTCAGAAGCTGAGTAGGAGTAAGTGGAAGGGTTAAAAATACCAAATTGTATTTCCACTGCCAAGCAACAATTTATTCCTGTTGCTACTGAATCCCAAGCAGTTGGGAAAAAGGAGGTTTTTCAGAGACAGTTCATTGTGGCTTGAAGTTAAGGAAGTAACTTCAAGACAGTGTAATTGATTGTGATTGCTTAATTGGGGTTTGAAATTTCTTTCTGGCTTTGTTTCATTCTTTCTGACAAAGTAGGGTCAAGAGTAATTTTTTTTTTATTTTTTTCTTTTGTCAATTACTGACCTAAAGTAGCAAGTTCAGTGCATCAAAATAGATGAGAAATAAAGCTGAAGTGTCTCTGTTTCTGCTAAGCTGGTTTAATCTCTGAGTTTGTATATGAATGATCAGATTTAGGGATATGTCAGCATTCTCATATTATTGTCAGTTGCTAATGTAATTTAATCTTCAAACATAATGTAATTTTAAATTAGATTTTACACTGGGATTTTTGCTTCTCCACTAGGACTAATAAAATAAGATCACAAAAGTCTTTTTCTAAATCTTTCATTATGAAATGTTTTCAGAGAATCTTCAGATGAAGACAATTTAGAAACAAGATTGGGAGGCTAGAGCAGTAGAATGACAGGTAATTATTTTAAAGAGCCACTGTATGGTTTATCAGTTAAACAGCAGTTTACATATATAATAATAACCAATTCATTCTGTGATCAAAGAATATATGTTTGGGTTTTATGGAAAATACCTTACATTCTTCATTAACAGCAACATATCTAATCCTGATTTCATGAGTGAAAATGTCAATTTTTCTTTACACTTCATGCTTTAAGTGCTATTTTGGGAACATATTTTTCTGCACAAGAAGAGAAAGAAATGAACTGAAAGCAGTGTATTCTGAGCTGTGGTTGTGTTTAGTTTACCTTAAATCTGTTTAAAGTAGCTGCAAGGTATTCTTACAAGAGCAACGTGAGTCAATCTTGTCTATTCTCTTTTTTGGAGTGTATTCTTGTAACAGCCTTTTCTTATTTCCTTCTATTTTACGGTTGTCTTTGTTGAGGTGGATAGGGTTGTCATACAGGGAGCATAACAGTGACGAAGTAAATCAAGTGTTAAGTAGGCCATAATAATTTGCATAATCCTTTTGCAAATCCTTCTAGGTGCATATTTGTTAATGACTGAGATATAACATTAGGGAAGTGTGATAGAAACAGCATATTAATGGAAGACATATTTCAGTTTCTTGATTTGTTCACAGCTAGCTTTAGCTATAGGTTTAATAAGAAAAGGCTATATTGATAAACAAAATATCTTGTAACATTAAAATCTAATATCTACTATCTAAAGTGGTTAATAGGCTCTATTTTCAACTCAGAGAATAAGAAAGCACTATGGTGTGTATTTTGAGTTTCTACGGTTTGCCTCTCTCTCTAACTGTAGAAAGTTCCTCATTGAAGTCATTGAAATTAAAGAAAAAGCAAACTCCAATGTATCATAAACTATTTGTAAAGATGTTTTATTACTGACTTTTTTTTCTTTTTAAATACATCTGCCATGATGGCAGAGTCCCGTTGAGCTGCCTGTACGAACCCTGGCCCATTGCTGTCCTCAAGGACTTCTCCTGGGTTCAGAAAAAGAAAGAAGGGCCCTGTGCCAATCCTAAAAGGAAAATACAACAAATATGAACATTATGGAAAGTAAAGGAATACTGATGATTAATAATGAAGAGCAAATTATGTAATTTGTCTAAATTACTGTTTTTCTACTACTTCAGGTGGTGAAAAGGATTTCTATGTGGGGTATTCCCCCTGCCTCCACTCCTGGATTGTTTGTTGGGGTTTTTTGTTTGTTTGTTTTGAGCTTGCGTAATCTGTTTCAAAGCTCAGGACTATAATGCCCATTTTTGATTGGTGTAATTTGTTTTGTGGATTTAAATTTATTCACTCACATGGAGAAAGATGGGATACTGCTTCTTAATTAAGTAAATTTACACCTGGAATGAATTATTCTTATGTATAAAGAAGCAAGTGAAGCATTCTGAAAGATTGCTTATGCTCCTTTAAACAAGCTGTAATTTTACCAAACTGAATAATTAATCAAAACAAGATTGTTCTGCTCACAACAGCATTGTCAGAAATCATGTTTTGTATTATGTTACCTTATCTCAAAATAGAGTTCTTCAGTGGAATGAAGGTGACATCTAAAAATAAGTATGTGACTATGAACTAACTGGTTTAGTTCTTTATTAAGGTAAGGATTACTTGAGTTACTTCCAATTAATCTTTGGCATATTTTCCTTGAGGCATTAGGACACTAATGAATCTTGAGACGTTCTGTAAATTGATCCAGTAAACAGATCCCATCGATAGTTGTTCATTCCATGTTTTTCTTGTTTTCTGCCAGGATTTGAAGCTGTGTACTCCTATTTTCAATATCACTAAATGGCTGTTATGTAGTGTGTTATCTTACACTCCTTCAGGGAGGGGCTTCTGTGACAGGAGAGGAGGTCAGTGTATCGTGGTTACCTAGTGAAGGCAAAGGGATTTTACTGGCACTTGTAGGGGATCTTGCAATCTACATACACGGTGATGGTAATCAATGATCTCACCATATAAATATATGTTCAGTATAATAGCCATGCTCAGAACAGGAAAAAAATATGGTGCTCTGATGATTGTATCCAGCTTACTCAGTAATATCACTGTAGTCAGAATTACACTTTACTAATATACCTAAAAAGAAAATAATGGTATATATAAATACATTTCTTGTTCCTCGTTCCTCTTTGTATTGTCTCCCAACAGACAGAATCAGTTATGTTTATCCAGGTAGGAAAATATTTGGGCATCATTTTTTGCTTATTTGAGGTCTGCTTTGTGTCTTACAAAATAGCATTTGTAAGTGTGGGAATTGAACTTCTGCTGCGTACAGTTTAAAAAAAAACTCTTTGGCAGAACTAACGCTTGTGCCATAGTAAAACACCCAAATGTGGATGAAAGGGAAGAGGAAAGAGCAGAAGAGGAGATGGTAACAAGGAATTTGGTTTTGATTGGTACCTTAGGGACACAGATTTGTAGGATTGCCTCATCCTTCAAGAACTTTAGTAGCACGAATCCTCTGTAATCATCTTAGAGTTTATGAATGAGGACCGTAAGTGGGATGCTTTTGCTAATGTACAGATAGGAATTAAATACTGGAACATAGAATTTAATGTTCTTAATGTTTTAAATTTTGAGTTAAATTACATATAGCATCCATAGAATGAATATGTAGATTTTCCTCAATTGTCTGGTCAGTCACTTTTTCCTTTTCCACCATAAAGAGTGGTGGGAAATGGTAAGATGATTTTGTGTTCACATGCTGCTGGTTCTTAAGTTTTTTACCTTGTTATGGAAAAATGGTGTCGCTGGTAGGAAATCTGTTCATTAATAAAATTTGAAATTTATATTGTGGTTTGGTAAGTACAAATATTTGTGATGGCTCTCAAGATTATATTGCAAGGGGAAGACACCATACGGTTTAGTAGAATTTCAGCCAAATTGTTATTTTTGAAAAATATTGTTAACCAAAATTATGTATCCATTCTGTAAAGAAGAAGGCTCCCCCATGAAAATATTATGCAGAATATGAAATTTTCCTTTTTCCTTGCTTTATATAATAAAGAAGACTTTTCTGTGATCTGTGAAGCTGTCTTCAAATTATTTTTGTACGTCTAAAGTATTTTAGTAGCTCAATTTAGTTCTAGTGATTATCAGATGCATATAATTCTGCATATTTTTCTCAAACACTTTTTTTTCAGATTTACATTAAGGATTTCACAAATTCTTACAGAAGTCTTGAGTCCCAAAACATTCAGTGTCTCTTGGGATATTCAAAAGCCTGTTGAGTAAAATTGCATCAAGTTGCAGATGGTATGGGAAATACTACTACTAATGGTAAAGTTCATCCATTGCACAGAAAGTGCATAAGA
The DNA here is from genome assembly GCF_049639895.1 of Pseudopodoces humilis. NCBI lineage: Eukaryota > Metazoa > Chordata > Aves > Passeriformes > Paridae > Pseudopodoces > Pseudopodoces humilis. The sequence goes on along the minus strand of NC_142208.1, from coordinate 14,054,529 downwards.
AGTAATGCAATGTTTGCCATTCCAATGTAGTTTGGATGGAGAATTACTTCCCCATCACTGCCATCATATCCTCCAGTTTATAAGCTTTAGCCTGAAAGGTCATTGTTTTTTTTAACCTGACACTAGATTGTGATATGTTGTCCATTTTGCAATTGTTTTGATAAAGGATTTCTTGATTATGACTCCTCATTCTTAACCAAGTAAGCCTAAGGCATTTTTTAGCATAATCACTCAGAATTAAAATGTTTTTTGATGGTACCTTTGTTCTCAATTTTTGGGAGTTTTTTTTTATTGGTACTGTGTTCCTAAAAAATTCTTCAGTTTGTATCTACCCTTCTTTTTTTTTTTCTATTTTTTATAATTCTTCTTTTTCTTCTTTTTTGTATCTACCCCCTTTTTTTTTTTTCTTAGCCATTTTTCATTTTTAACTGAATTTTCAATTTTCTCCACATAGAAGAGAAATGTATACTTCCTTGACAAAGAAGTACCTGGTTATTTAATAGTAACAGAAGTAAAACTTACCTCCTATTTCTTATTCTTGAATAGTTTCAGAAATGCAGCTTCAAACAGGTACTAAAGATATGTTTTTTTTAAAGAATGTTCCCAAGTATTTCTTCAGGAAAACATTTATCTGCTTTAGAAGCAGGGATAGACAATGATGGGTATTCAAGTGTTTTATTATTCGTACATTATTCTTTCCTAAATGGAAAATACTTTGAAATGTTCTTTTTCTTGCATACTGTGTGAAGATTGTTCCAAACACCATGAGCCATCTAACTCCTAGACTTTGCATTTGTTTATTGTTTTCTTTTTTTTCCTTTCTCTCAGGAGAGAAAAATTGTCTTGAATTGGTCATCAGGAGAGGTCATAACCAATCTCAGATTAGTATAACTCTCAGAAAAAGGTCTAAAATAAACCAAGCTAACTCTTCTTCAAAAGAAAAAGAAAACAGCTGCCCTTAAAATGAAAACAACTTTCCTTCAGACTTTCCACCCTTCACACATTATCTTTGAACCATTAGACTTGGTTCATTGACCAATTAGGGTGGTTTAGGTTAAGAGTGTAGCTTTGTAACATCAAAAAAGGGGTTCCAAGCCAACAAAAAAACCCCAAACAAAACAAAAAGCAACCAACCTACCAAACCAAATAACAAAAAACAAAACAAACAAACAAACCCCAAAAAAATAAAAATAACTAGCTGAAGAAAGTTGATGGAGCCCTCTTCACAGTTGCCCTGGAGCACCTTGCTAATTTCTAAATACAAGAAAAATGAAAAATGGTTTTACAACTTTCAAGCTCCTGAAGTAGTTTTGATGTCCTTTCTGAGTGATCAACTTTTTCCAGAAGCTTTCTACCATGATTTTCTTTCCTGTTCCACCACAGGTACAGTTAGTGTAGAATTTAAAGTTGGAATTCCCTCAGTATAATTAGGAATAATTTTTTTTTTCCTTTTTCTGATCAGTGACACTTTCTTCCTGAACATCTATAAGGGTTTACTTAAAAAGTTCTATAAAGGTCTACCTCTTTGCCATAAGAATAATAATGGCAAGGTGTTATTTTCAGGCTGGTTTGATTCTTTTCTCTTAGGCATTTCTTTTCCCACTTGGAATTTTATGATGAGGAATTTCTGCTTTTTTTTTGGTTTTGATTACACCATTAATTATTAACCTTTCAAAGATTTATTCAGCTTATTCATTGCATACTAGCAAATATATAATATTGATATCTTAATTTTAATGAAGAGAGAGTAAAAGAATTGTAAAAAATGTCAATAAGAAAGGTCACATCATCACCAATGTCAAACCATTTCATTCATGTTGTTACTTAAGGTTGTTGTCTTCCTCTACTAAAAATGAACCCTCTATATAGAGGCAAAAGCCACTCCATATTTTAATTAATCCTCTGTTTTTTAATCTGTTGGAAAAGGCTATTTGATCTCATAGTTACAGTGGCTGGGATATATTTGCTTTCATTTCAGGAAGAATGGGGGAAGAGGGTGAAAGAAGGTTAAAATAAAAATTATGAAGAAGTACTTAGAAATGTGCATGTTTTCATGCAGACCAGTTTTATGTCTATAATAACCCAAAGTAAGTAGCTGTATTCATGCCTCTGTCAATCTGCCCACTTTGATTTGTATGGAGGCCATAGCTTGAATTTTCTCTTGCACTGCAGCACTGACTGTTTTAACTGATGTGGAGACTCCTTGGAAAGAATAACTTTTATTCATTGCTGGGGGTGAAAAACCATCCAATTATCTCCACCCACTAATTATGACTACATTATATGTTTTTGTGTGTGTGTGATAAATACGCCTGGAAAACTTAAGTTTAGAAGCTTGAAAACAAAATAATTTTTTAAGCAAGCGTAACCAACAGGGTTTTACGTACTGTAGTTCTTGGCTTTGATAATGAGCCATCTTTTTCCTGAACAACAATTCTGTTATCATTTTAAACACATTTAAATATAGTGTTGTGGAGGAAAAGTTGCTTATTTTTAGCTAGGAAATTTCATATTCCTGTGAAGTTTCTGTAATTGTATGAAGTTTATTTCTGTTCCCAGATGTCAGCAATCAAAATCTGCATAAATATATTTTGTGTAAATCTGTTGGCAGCTGTTCTCCAGTCAGGTTCCTCAAGACATTAGCCTGTCTTTGAGTTTATGACAAAGTTAAAAATTATTCATTAAACTGACCTGCAGTATATTCAGTAACTGTAAAATTGCCTTGCAGTTCTATTTGGTTTGTAGATGTGATCACGAGTAAATTTTTAACTTAATTAATTGGCCGTTTCTGTTGACAAGAAATTTATGTGGTAATAATTTGCTCGAAATAGATGCCGACTGTAGGAAATGAGATATCCATCATAGGCTTGTGTTCCACCAGCTGCACAGTGGCTATTATGAAAGTATTTCAGGCTGCGACGACCCCACTGTTTGTGCAGTCAGGATTATATATACCCACGATCCATTGCCTGCCTGAGAGGCGCTCATGGAGGTCTATGATAACAAAGACTTTGTGATTTATGGCTTGCTGTGAAAGCAGAGCTTGATGAGATTAAACAATTTCATAGCACAAGTGTTTCTTAAGACCTGATTTGTAGTTGCAAGCTGATGGTAAATCACATTTATATATCTGAAAGCATGCTCAGCAGAGGAGTGCAATTACAGTTTAAGACAGCTACTTTTTATTTAATTTTTATCCTGGTTTTGTCTCTTTTATATCCCCTTCGTCTGCAAACCATTCACCTTCACAAGTCCTTTCTTGGTTAGAAGGCCAAAGACTGAAGGCACTGATGTCCTTCCCGTTCTGTGTGCACTCTTAGTAAAAGAGAAAAAGAAAATACATCTCTGAATCATTTCAGAGTAGCTTTTACTGGTTCATCTTGGCTGACCTGGGTTACTGGGTTCAGCTACAGTTCTTAAATTGCTGTTGTGTTCAAAATCGAGCACATTTTTACACAATTTCTAATCACACAAATATATTTAAAATTTAAATACACTGGTTAAAACATAGAGTAAAAGAACCCAGTTTTGGTGGCTTGCATTAGGTATTTTTAGCTAATAATTTCTGGGTTCCTTTCTTCTTATGCACAATAGAAAACAAGATTATTTCTATTAATTGCTATCTGCTTTGGGTTTGCATAGGTATTGGTATTACCAGCAACATATCTGCTATGCTTCATAAGCAGCTCCTGCTAAATATTGCAGCAAAGATGTTTGCATCAATATTAAACCATGATTTGTGGGGCTTAGTGCTTGAAAAACAAAATCAAATTCTTATGATACACTTGGCTTAGAGTAACAAACATATTGGTTTTGACTCAAGATCAGTTTGGAATCCTACATGAAATCCTCAATTTAACTGATGCTGCAAAACATCTTTCATGTTAAATGCATTAGAAGCAGAGAAGTAGCATAATCCGTGAGGGGAGTTACCGTTCAGACTCCTCATTTGCTGTTATAATGGAAGACCAACTTTCTCAATATGCCAAAAATCTCCTGTGGGTCTGTGAGCAGCTCCTTGGCTCCCATCTGTTCTCCCCAAAGGCTCTCCCCATCTCTAGTGAGCAGGCCAAGGTCAGATTTCTATCGAGAGAGGTGGTGAAGAGGTTTGCTGTGATGTAGTTTCTGCATTCTGGAATCTTCTGTTTATGCATCACACTCCGTGGCATACGTTTCCATACCACAAACAAAAACAATAATTGCATTACAGGATCAAATAGAAGGAGAAACACTGAATTTCAGGAGGGTATAACTTTCTAAATTGCTGTATAACATGTCATTGCTAAAGTCTCATAACTTAAGAGGTAAATCAATGCTTTTACAGATGCTTAGATGTTACAAATCCTAACAATGAGAATGTAACTCAAATAGGCGCATTGTCTTACCCTCAGTTTTTCACACCCAATTCTCATCACAGACAGTTCACTTAGAGTTAAGTGTAGAAATTATAGAAATTGAAATGTCTGTGCCATAACATCTAGGAGGAAAGTATTCAGAAGGGACTATTCTTAAAAAATCAAAATGACCAACAAAGACCTTTTCATTGCTTTGCATATTTTGGCCGCAATTTTTCAACTGAATTTCTGAGTTCAAAATTCAATTAAATCCTCTATTTGGTTTGCACAGCCCCCAGTTTACTAATTGCAAATCAATACAAGGGAAGACCATGCTCATGGAATTCTTACTTTTTTCTCATTGGAGTGATCAGCTTTTGAAAATAAGTGGGGATTTATCCAAAATAATAAGCTCATCTTGCCTCTTTTGGTTTTGGATAAGGTTCATAATGATTATATCTAGTTTTAAACCACAATGTGTAACCTCATGGCATCATGGTTAGACCACTACCTGGTTTGCATATGCACTAACTGAGATTAGTAATTTGTTTTGCCTCAAAGTTCCTCTAAATAAGACAGAATAGTCATCAAAATAGGTTTTATTATAAACTGGGTATTTGAGCTATAGAAAAAAAAAACCAAAAAAACCAGTTTCATATGGAAAAGACAGGGAACTCACCACTGCTATTTTTTATCAGGTACTAAGCAGCAGATTCTACCTTCTGTCTTCAATCAGTGGGAGAAAGATGGGGAAAGGTATTTCCCTTGCTTTTAACAGATGAAGCCTTGTAGGATGTTTGGTATTTCCACATGTGATGGACAATCACTGGAGACTAATCAAGGTTAGTCCCTGAGGCAAAATGCCTGTAGGACCAAAGTGAATTATCAGCCCTCTTCCTAGTCATCCCTGCCAAGTACTCCTCCTGCCCCCAAGTTACTTTTCCTGGTGGAGTCCAGGGTACCAGAATGTGTCATAAGGCTTGGAAGACCTCATGTAAATGGTAGTTACGTGAGGTGAAGTTAAAGGAAAAAGGAAAAATTATTCCTGGCTTGTGCTGACATTAGTCAGGTGCCTTGGGTTCATTCAGTCTGTCCTGCACATCTGCTTTTGAGATGATCTCTTTATTACCAAGGCTGACTCTCCTGGTTTATTTCTTGCTTAGAAAAAACATTTTGTGTAAAGACTGCTCATTGCTGTGTCCTTTTACCTGCTCCAAAAGAAACCCACAAAGATATATCTAGTTTATCTTCTTAAATTTAAACTAAAACCATTTAGCTTTTTGAAAGGACCTGACATAATAAAAAATATTCTCAACATTATAAAGTCCTTTAATACTTGAATTTTGGTAAAAAATTTGGTGCTTTAGACCAGTGGAATTTTAGAGTTATGGATGTAAGCATTAACATTTCCTTGATTAGGGTTCTCACAGACTGTGCTATCAGACAGCTGTGCTTTTTGGTGAAAACTGGTTTTGGGGAGAAGTTTGAGGGTTTTTTTCTCTTTTGTTTTTGTGGGTTTTTTTTTATTGATGTTTCTGCCAAGAAGTGTGGCAAAGAGAACTTTTTCTGGTAGTTGTACAGATTTGAATCTCTGGACTAGGTTTTAAATCCACACCTACAGTATTATTCTCAGTCATAACAATTAAGACAGTGTATTGCCTGTGAAATGCCACAAGCAGGTTCAGCATGACAGCTGACAACAAAGAATTTTCTTATTGATGAGCATTAGTATAAACACACTTTTCAGACCAGACTGTGATAATATGGTTCCAATATAATTGTGAATTTCAAAATCCATTCCATTTGGCAAATCATATCACCTTCTTGTGACTTTGGCTTTGGTAAGAAAAACCTAAGAAATCCTTTCTTGTGGAAAATTTTATTTGGGGTTTTTGGGGCCTATCCACACCTTAAACCTTGTGTTAGGTTGGTTTGGTTTTTGTTATATTTGTTGCTTTTATTCTTGCTTCCTTTCTTCTATATTCTACATTTTTACCTCCTCTCTAATTGGGAACTAATTATTAGATTTCATTCACATTATTTTTCTTTTGATTTTTTTTTTTTTTTTAACTCAAAAATGTGTTCAGATGGGTTTAGCCTGTGGAGTTCAAGTTTTCTTCTCTGAAGTGAATAACAGGCTCGATCTAGTGTGTCACAACCAGACAAACCCATTAACAAAATCATGAAAGAACCTTGTAAGGAACAGGAAAGCAGAAACACCTGAAGTCCAGATGGCAGAAGCGTGTGTCCATTTCAGATCTTTTGAAGTGAATCTCATCCTAACATTCTTTGGGAGGCAACAAATGCATGTCTGGCCAGACATGCTAGAAAGGATCAGTTCTCATCCTCAAGCACAAGAGAAAGTGATTTCATTCTTCCAGGTGCTTGCCTGTCTCTCATGTAAATAAAAATAATTTTGTTTTGTAACTTCTGTAACTAGAAAGCTGGGCTGTAATTCTGTTAAAAAGGATCTGGTTTGGCTAGATTTCATAATTTTTAACTCATAGTTTCCTTGTATACTTTTGAAACATAAACCAGTAATGTTTGCAGCATGCTAATTCCTGCGTATTGACTGATTTATTAATGTAGAATTGTATAATTTGGTAACAGCAGTTGACACAATTTATATTTAGCTAATTTTGAACACTAAAAACACTGAAGAGTGCAATCCCTTTCTATCAGTGTCAGTGGCAAAACTTGCAGCATTTCACTCTTAAGATTAAACAAATAGAACAAAAGCAAAAAGTTTGAAAGAAATTGTGCCTGGAAATCAGGTGAATCACAGAGATAACTTGGATTTTTTTAGCACAAGGCATTATAGTGAATTTCTAGCATGACTGTGACTATCCAGTACAAGCTTTTAGCTCATAGTAAATGTAACCTAATTTGGTTTAGATCAGCTGTCTTCTAATCTAGATTAGGTTGACTCAAATTTCTTCACACGGATTGTGAATTAAGTGCTTGTCCACTGACACTTATGGGAATACTGGTGACGCTCCCTAATTTATTAACTCAGAAATTTGATCATGTGCCAAATTGAAAGGGGGAAAATGGATTGAAATATGGTTTAATGATAAAATTCAAATCATGTTCGACAGTGTGGATGTAGAAATAAATAAGCAGAGAAATTATCTTCACTTTTATAGGCAAATAAATTTCTGTAAATCAACAGCATGCCATGACCTTACATCCATCTATATATTTTGTTATTAAAGTTGATATCAAAATGGTACAGTGTTGGATGTTCACTAAATATTTTCCTTATTTTAAAAACAGAAATTTAGACAATATAAGAGCTAAAAATCTTTGAATTATTTTACTGTTTCACATCCATTGTGTGACATAGTAAGCCTGGCTTAAAGCTTACAATAAAAAGAAACAAGACCTCATTTTCAGCTATATAATAGAAAATGAATGAGCATCATTACAAATAAATTTGAAGTTCTCTTCTGTCTCAGGATTAATGTTACATTTGCTACATCTGGCTTTGTCTTTCTTAAGTTCTTTGAACAAATAATACATGCACTTAATCTTTAACTTCAGATAATCAGAGTTACCGACACCTGGAATAATGTGATGAGCAATGTAAATTTTATACACATATAGTCATAATAATTTAGACTGTCACCTTAATCTATTTATGATCGGCTAATGACTGAAATGTTTTACCATTGTGTGGGATATTTTATAACTGAAGTTTTAATGGGTGAATCAGTAACACCTGGCTGTCTGAAATGTCTTTCTTTTCCCCCTGTTAGACATTTAAATACATCTCTGGAAGGCCCACAGGGTGTGATGTGACATATAAGCTCTTAAAAGGAGGAAAATTAGTTCTTGATACCATAATGATCAGTGGGATGAACGTTTGCATACTTAGCATTAATGCTGTTAAATGTAAGAGTTTGATTAAAACTCTTAGAAAGGTTTTTTTTTTTTCTTTCTCTCCTTTAATGCCCTTTCAAGTTTCACTTTTTGAAATTGTGAAAGGGGCTGATGTTTGCTTCTGCCTGTGGAGGAATTTTGAATCTTTTAATAGCTTTTTCTTTCTTAATGCAATTGTTTATGTTTCTTCTCAAATTGTCTCTAACACCAGCAGAGCCTCTTAGCTACTAAGCATTTTAGGCATTTAGGTGCCAACAATGCAAAAATACAAATTCAGTGAGACAGTCTCTTAACAGAATATCTAGTATTGCAATATTAAATCCAAAAATATTATTCTAGTAGCAGTCTACTTTCTATTACTGAATTACAGTAACATAGTTGTAACTTTGCTCCTTTTCCTCATAGATGTTACACATTTTTCATTTATGCAGTTTTAGATTTTGTGCCCTATTTAAGATGTACAAAGCATAAGAATGATAAAATTGAAGCTTCTTGTCTTAAGTGAATAAATCTTGATAAAAGCCCATACATATATATTGAGGTTGTGGTACCTGTATTTTCTTGTTTTCATGTTCCTTATGGGTGGATTTAGCTGTTGTTTTTATGAGGTAATACTGAGGGTCTGGGCATTAAAGACTCCTTTGGTGATGCCTGTCATCTTGTAGATTTCTAATAAGAACTTTTTTTTCAAAAAATAACTTGTCTCAAATCTTTTGATAAAGCCATAGCTACTGTAGTAAACAGGAAGGAGGCAATGAAAGGAATAGTGAGCTCACATGATTAGTTCCCCTTAGCCTTGCTCCATGCGATAGATTTTCTAGGAATAAATTAATTTGTGGCTATTTTATGACTGTTAGAAGTCCTGGGATATAAAGAAAGGCTGACAATCTCAATTTCTCCTGTGAAGTCTTCTGTCACCAGAGTGTTTTTATATGTACACCACTTAATTTTTAGGTTCAACATGTGTTATAAATAAAATAGATGCTTCTAGTATACTGATTAAAAATGATCAGGAAAAAAATGTAGGCTTTTAATCTTTTCTGTGAAGTAATAAAAATAACATTTTGTCTTCTTTTAATTATATTTCATTGGAAGCACTACTTCTGATCACTCTAAATAGGGAGTGAATTTTCACCTTTAGTTGGATAACAAGAGAAACAGCCCACTTCACATGGGTCTGGAATGGCAATGTGCTTTGTGTCTGTGATGGCACAGAGCTTGCATGGCCCTTTTTTTAATGGATTTCAAAGGCTGATTAGGAATCCAGAAACACCACAGCCAGGCAGGCCTTAGAATACTCAGTTTACAGAAAGAAAAAGTGAATGAGCAATCTCAAGACAGAAGCCAGGCACCCCCTTATATTAAGGCACCTGCTAATCCCCAGACATTCCCTGTCTACAGAGATGCTTAAACAGTTGTGTTGCATTTTACACAGAAAACTTATGCCCACAAATACTGTATGTATGCCCTCAGGCTCTCAAAATTGCATGTTTATTTTCAAAATAGGCCTCTGAATATACATGAGGATAATTTGATCCTTTTTCAATTATTACTTTTGGTTACTGAGTTATTTATATAAGTACACTGAAATTAATGAATGAGATTTATCCATTCTTAATTTTAAATCATTGAATGTGATTATCAGTTACCTCTTTGGAAAGTTTTAGTACACATTTTGTAATTATGATTTTTACATTGCATCTTTTGTATTCAAAGTGTATTCAAATAATTTACTAAACTAAAAAAAAGATATATCTATATCTATATATATATCTATATATCTATATCCTATATCTATAGGATGGCCCAGCAAAACAATTAAGTCTGCTCAAATTTCAGCAGGTACTTCTGAAGTGAAATATTGCCATTGTTGTTTAGATGTTTTAGATCATTAGATATTCTGTCTGCAACTGTTTCTGTTGTTTATGTCTTATAGAAGGGCTTGTCTGACACTCATGGGGGAAACTTCTAGCTCTTGGTTCTTGTCAAAACAGGTCCTCACAGAAGGTCATTGCAGCTTTGCAGGAGCATTCCATGGTTACCAGGGTACCCTTACAGAAATCTTGAAGTGCAGGTGTCCCAGGGTTGCCTGCAAAACTGCTTTTGCTGAGTTTCTCTTTGAGTTTTCTCCTTCCCTGAAGGTATTATGAGCTTGACAGTTGCACTGTGATTTACTTATTTCCCAGCATCAGACTCTTACTGCTATCATAAAGATCTGCAAGCAAGATGCAAAGCCCAGTATTTAGGTACCACGTTAGAAATTAAGTTTACAAGTGATGCTAGGACAGTCTTCCCTTTCTCCTGCACCAGGACCTGTACTTAGCTTCTGAATACTCTTCCCACTGTTATGGAAAAGCTCCCAGATTAATGCACTCAGGGCTTTTGCTCAGGAGTTCAGGTACACACTCCTCTTCTGTGTGTTATTTTCCACCTTGTCCCTAAAGCTAGGTCAGAACACTCTGCTTGCAAAATTCTTCCCACCTTTTTCTTATCCTAATCTTTATTTCTACCTTATATCTAATACCATTGCAGCTGTGATGACTCATATTTTTAGTGTCTTTAGGAGTTTAGACCTTAAGCAGAGATGTAGATTATTTAAACATCTCTTAATAAACTGTAACTCTTTTATTTTGGGTGCTTTGTGACTACGAGTTCTTTGTTCATAACTTTGCTACAACATCATTTGTCAAACAGCCTGGACAATCTTCCAGAACCCATTGAGACCTGCCAGCATCCTCTTATTAAATCTGATGCAAACCCTGAGTTAAGTATATCATCCTGTCAGGTTCTCGATGTCTAGACAGACACTTGCTAATGCACATCGATAATAGGTGTGTGGCAGGGAGCCATCCTGCCTGGGCATGCTCCTGCAAGGCAGCTCCTTCTCCCTCCTGTGCTTGCTGAGCTTTCTGTCTTGCAGTGAGCATAAAACACACATGTAAATGTTAACAAGGAGCAGTATCCAAACAGACCCTATTTACAGGAGTATTTTAGCAGAATGTTTCTTTTCAAGGGGAAGGATAAAGCATTAGTGGTTCTGTATTTTACCTGTGTAGGTAAAACCTGTCTAGCTTTGATGACATGTGGAGGTATTTGAACTGAATATGGGTGCTCTCATCAAATTTGAAAGCTATTAAGAATTTTTCACTTTAATTTACCAAAAAGTCTGTGATGTGGTAGTTCCAGACAACTGGGGACAAACTCTTAAAATAGCAATTATGTTTTACTAAAACTTAAATTTCTTTAGCAAAGGCATATTGCATTTAAATTTTATATAACCTTTTACAAGGATCTCCTAACTTATCTTTTATTCACGTATTATCAGGAATAATGTTATTTGTATTAAGGATTTTAGGTGCAGATCATAGATTTTTCAAGAATGGGTTATTCCCTTTTTGTAATGCATTCCAAACATATGCAAGATCAAAGAGAGGAAGGGACTTTCCTATTCTGCTACATGATGAGAATTTAAACACATGAAGTACAGGTTTGTGGTCCTCCATTTAAATAGAGTGCTGTTGTCACCTAGATTTTAAAAATAATGGATGGAAGTTCAATGCTTTTTTAAAGTTAAGAAATAAGAGCAGAGCACTGATATATAATAGGAGATGGAAGAATCTTGTAGCAAGGTTGAATTCATGGACTGAGGAAAAGAGAGAGGATAACTTAAAATTCTAGGGTTTAGTGCCTGCACTCAGAGAGAGGAAAGGGTTTGGCTTTGCAACACCTGGATAATAGCGAGCCATCAAATGTCAGGTGCTGGATGGTCAGCTAGAAAATAAACTGAGAGCTGTGAAGTTCACTTTTGCTACATGTCACTCAAAAGAAGTGCTGCATAGTGGCTAGGGTTACATTCCCCCTTGGTCTTCCTTTTCTTCCTCCAACATCTAAATGTCAGGCACCTTCTAATACATCTCTGTGCATGTAGAGGAACAGTGGGTAGCTATGAAAGTTGTGAAAATGTTAGCATTGTTCTTTTACTGTATGAAAAATAGGTGAAACACACATTGCAGGGAAAAATAACAAAATAAACAAGAGATCTTAAAAATAATTTTTTGTGTAGGGTAGTATGCCATAATTCATGTAGAAAGGTCTATGAAATGAGTAGGAAGTCTTTGGCTCTGAAGTTTTTTTGACCTTAAAAGCTTTTGTCCTTCCATGTAGAGCAAGGGTCTCTTTTTTATGCTATGAAATAGCCCACTTGGCATAGCAATCCATTAATTCTTCATTAGTTTCAGCCACAGCATTGAGGAAAATATTAAACATGAGATGAATGCATAGGGCAGAGGATCACTGCCTTACATTGCCTCTTCCATTTGGAGTCATGTTTTCTGCAACATGAATGATGACTGTTTTTATTAGGTTCAAGCTGTGCAGCTAGCAGCTTGCTGATCACTTATGCCTTTAATTTCATCTACATGAGATGAACCTTTCTAAAATATTTTGGTTTATATTGCATATATCCTCTGCTTTGTGATTGTAATGTTTCTATCATTTTAAGAAGACCTCAGTAATTTTTTAAAGGTTGATTTGCTCATTAGAAATGGGAGGTAAGGCAACATTAAGCTTAAAATTAATGGATTTGTTTATTGCAGCTTTACCTTTGTGTTACCTGAAGCAGAGCATTTTTTGTTTGTTTGTTTGTTTTGTTTTCATTCTGAGTTCTTTCATCCACAAAGAATGGGGACTAGCCTTTGGCTAAAATAGCTCTTTCAGGCCCTTTCAGCATTCAGCAACTGTTTACTTATCCAGGTATAAATGGGTAAAAACACAGTTAAAGCTCCCAGCTGCAAGGTCAGCTACCTTTTTAAAGTTCAACCTCATGAGCTCCCCTGGGCTGAGGGCTTGCTGGTATGAGGCATTAAGTGCCTGTTGCATGTAACCTGCCCTTGTCTTACACAGAGCTGCACACGAGCCCCTGGTAGCGTACAACACAGCCCCGCTTCGCGCCACGCAGGAAACAAAAGCAGTTGAACTTGTGATCACCGGTCATATGATCCATTTACAGGGTGCAAGCTCAGTCAAGTAGAACTAGTAAATCATTAAATATTAACTCAACACCATTCCTGCTGGGCAGAACATCACAATCTGATTTTCTCAAAGTTGCCAGTCATTACTAGCAGCCTTTCCTGGTTTAACAATGAGCTTTTAAAATCATAAATTAATTTTAGATGCGTAAGACCCGTTGCAAAGCACGGGATATAGGTAAAAGCTAAAATGCAAGGCAAAAAATTAATCTATTGGGCTAAAATTGTCTCTGAGGAGCCTGAAGCACTGGGACCATGCACACAATAAAGTGACAGCAGCTCCTATGACTGTTGCATCAGGTCTACTTCAGGAGAAAGCTTAAAATTACCTCAGCTCAGAACATCTTGTAAGAACATGCTTAAATGCTGGGCTAAGAAAATTAAAGCTACAAAGAAGTCCTCAGCCGTGACCAAGTGGTTTCTTTATGTTTTATTTTTACCAATTATCATGCAGAGTTTATTGCCTTAAAAAAAAAAAAAAAAAGTCATTCAACATCCAAGTTCATCCAACATCTAGAATCAGTGTTTTTTCTTGTTTTTGTTATCTTGGTTAATTTTTGTTTAAGTGGTACTATTTCAGAAAAAAAGCCACAGTGCATGGAAAAAAGTAACTTTTTTTTTTTTAATCAGTCTTCTAATGATGTTAATTATTTGGGGAAATGTATTTTGGAGCCATATTAACTAGTGATAGATGGGCCTTGCTGTTTTAGATGAGTATCCAGCATTCAGAAAGAATGTGCCCTTTGTTCTGTGAAGCTGGAAAAGTCTTCTTTTAAGATGAACTCACTAAAACAATTGTAAAAGTTTTTAAAACAAGCAGATTCCTTTCTATAGATGGAAATGGGGAGAAAGGGAGTAGATGAGCTAAGTCTGCAGTATTAAAATTAGAAAAAAAGAGTAAAGCACATTCTACAAGATGAAAACCCAGTAGATGAGTATTGGTTTCTCTGAAAAGTCTTTTGCTTGCTTTAGATCTGTGCTTCTTTTTGTCAGTGAGTCTGAGCCTGATGAAAGAGGCTCTGTAAAAGCAGTCCTGGAGGAAGGTGATGATTGCCTTTTAATTTCAAATGGCTGAGCTGGGAAAGAGTATTTTCTATCTCCAGGTGTATTTCTGATGTTCCTGTGTTTGTGAATGTTCATCTGAGAGAAGATGAGTTTGGTCACAACTAAATATAACATTAAAAATATGTTTAAATGTGTAACAGATCCCCTCAGATGAAAATTGAGGGTGAGCTGTTCATACATTAAATACCATGTCTATAGCAACCATTTTTTAATTGATTTTTTTCTCTTCTTCCAGGCTATGTAAGATAAACATATTGAGAAAGCATCTCTTTTAGCTTCCTTCACCAGCACTGAGGAACACTTAGCAGTTTGGTTTCAGAGACATGCTTTATGGCAAAAAAATAATTTTAATCTTCACACAGCAGTCTGAAAAACAGGAGCTGGAAGAAAATATGATGCAGAAGAATTTTACATATGTAATAACATTTTAGACAGCAAAATGAGATAGTTGATTGCAGAGTTTTAATCTAGTTACCATCTTAACCAACCTAGAACAGGTCATTTTTCTCTTACACTGATGCACTTGCAGTTCTGCTAAGTACAAATGCCTCAATCTCTGTGGTAACATGGGAATATTTTGCTAAACGATGCAACAGTTTAAGGATCATGCAAATGGGAATAAACTTAATTCCTTTCGTGTTTCAACAGGAAATTAATGAAATTATGCTAGCCCACAGGTGTCTACCAGCAAAAGAAAGGCATATATCTTCCAGTCTTCTCAAGCCAAAACACATAGAAACGAGATTAGTAGAAAGGGACCATTTTTTGGGTGCTCCTCCTGGGGAGCAATGTGAAAGAGCAAATGTGAAAGAATTAAACTACATAACTGGATACTTGTCAGTTTCTCTTTGTCATGATGGCACTGCAAGAGACATAAATAACAATAAACCCAGAAACTCAACGTATAGAGGTATGTAAATTGCTGAGGGCATTTTTCTTTTCCTGCTCTGCTGTACTGCCCTGCATTATTAACATGTAATCTCCTGCCAGTGGAACCAACAGGGCTTTTGACTTGAGTTTTTTGGTTTAAGGTTCACTATTAGGTGAGACAGTGGAAAAGTGGAATGTGCAGTTTTATTGCAGTAATAAAGTATTTCTGAGTAATAAAACCATATCATAGCTAAAGTGCCAGATTCAGTGGAGGGGGGAACAAAAGCATCTTTTAGCATAAAGGTACTTTAATGAGAGAAAATAAGTGAACTCCAGATGCAACAGTTGCATTTTAAGGAACTGAGCAGTTTCAGTTTTTTTACACAACACTGCTGGAGCAATTCCATTGCAAAGTGTAAAACTTTTGGTGCATCAGTCTGTTTCTAATAACTTAATCTGAAATTGTGAGTAATAGAAAATGAATTGTGATGCAACTAGTCAAAATATGTAATCTTGGGCTTAACTTTGATACTTTATGAGATATTAGAGATATTATTAACAAATATTAACAAAAAAGGTTATGCCATGAGGTGGGTGCTGAGGCCAAAGTCCAATGCTAAAACTACAGAATGATATGAATAATATTTTTCTAGCATTTCTTCCTCAAGTTTTAGAATAGCTGTAACTGGAAATAAATTAGTTTTTAAATCTAAATGTCTGAACATATTTGCCATAATATTTATTTGTCATTCCACACCTGAAGCTGGATAACTGGAGCAGAGGAAGCAGAGACAGGAAAACTGGTTCTTTTCATTTTGTTTCATTATGGTGTCTGAGAATTTGTGGTTGTAGAACAATTCACTCAGTGTTCTAGAAAGTAGACCTACACATCACATTTTCTACTACAACCCCTATGTTCCACTTCTGTATTAAAAGAAAAAATCCAACAAAAGCCAAACACAACAACAACAACAATAAACACAGGAAAACAGGAAAAAGTAACTCTGTTAGAACAAGGGGCAACAGATAGAAACTGATGCACAGGAAGGTCTACCTAAATATGAGGAGGAACTTTTCTAATGTGCAGGTGACTG
This sequence comes from Pseudopodoces humilis, assembly GCF_049639895.1. Taxonomy (NCBI): domain Eukaryota; kingdom Metazoa; phylum Chordata; class Aves; order Passeriformes; family Paridae; genus Pseudopodoces; species Pseudopodoces humilis. Next base: position 14,038,257 of record NC_142208.1, on the reverse strand, counting down.
AACTGTGGAACAAATTGTCCAGAGAGGCTGTGGAGTCTCCCTCACTGGAGATACTCAAAAGCTGGCTGGACTCAGTCTGTGCCTTGTGATCTGGGAAAAACCTGTTTGAGCAGGGAGGTGAGACCAGATAAACTTTCCAGCCTTACCAGTTCTGTGGTTCTGTGATTTATGTAAGTACAGTGGAGTGATTTTGGGTCATTTTCATTTTACACAATTATTGTATGCACCAGGTTGTACTCCAGACATGAATGCAAGCAGCTCTTGGAGTTACCCACTGTACAACCCTGGCTTATATTCTCTTTCTGTTTAGCTTCAGTTCCTTAGCAGTTTTACTTCGTCTGAAGTAATTCTGAGTTGTCTGCCTATGGTGGCAGTACTGTTGCTACCCAGATTTTTATACTTGGGGTGTGGAAAAGGAAAATATTCTTTCCACGCCCTATAGTTACCCAGTTTAGTGATCCATGCTTCTATCTGTAAATATCAGGGTTCCTTTGATGTTTCTAATATTGTGAAATGAGAGTACCTCCAACTTCTGTGGAGTTGAATATTGTGAATATTGTGAACTCCAACTTCTGTGAAGTTGAATATTGTGAATATTATAATTCACAATGTATTTGTTACATTCTGTCATTTTATGCTTCGTCTGGAAGTGTCATCTTATTGACAAGAGGCAGATTCAGCTGCAGGTGGAAAGAATGAGAGATGACAAGAGGAGAGGAAGACGTGTTTCTCTAGCTCATCTTCTCTTTGGTCAGTGAAAGCACTGTTGGTAACAACAAGGATTTAGATTACTTCTATCAATTATCAAATATGACATATATTATTTTGTTTTAGGAACTAGAATAGTACAAATTCAACATGGCATTTGTTCAGTGAATTAAGTACCAGTGAACAGTTTTTATGTTGATAAAATAGGCATTCTTTCATGGAGATCAGGTTTTTGCCCAGTGCTGTGTCACCTTTTTATGAGTGAGACAAAACATAAAGCAATTAGATTTCAATAGACACATCTGTTACTCTGTAGGGTATCGAGTAAGAGAGGAAATTTAAACATTCTAATTGTACTTTTTAGTGGTAAACAGCTACTAGAACACCATGTTTAGATTTGGGTAAGTCTGTGGTTCTAGAAAGTTGATGGGAGACTCAAGACAGAATGGTGGAAATAAGGCAAATGATTTCTCGGAAGACAGGGTGACATGCTTTGGTGAGAAATTCCAGGAAATTCTGTCTATCTTGGGTAGCCAAGGGGGTGTGAAGAGTTGATCACAGTATGTCAATGGTAGCACCTCAAGTGAGCAGCAGCACAAGGAATAAGATTCCATCTAATATGGGCAATGGGCATGAGAAGAACCAGCTCTTGCAACTGAAGCTGACACACCCAGGGTAGTAAAAAAGCACAATTTTAACAGCAATGCTGATTTGTTGGAACAGATTTCCCAGAATTGTGACAGACTGTACGTAGATGGCAGTTTCTTTAGCCAAGACTGGAAGTGCTCAGTGAACGTCAACTGCGTAAGTAACCATGGTAACAGCTGAAACCAAGAAAAGTTCAGCAGCCCTATAAATGAGCAGTTACCCTGTCTGACAAAAAACCTTCTCCTCATCTCTGAATTGTAGTATGTCCTGAAGTTTTGCAAAGTTGGGGAAACAGTTTTTTGAGCTGAGGGATAAACTTTGTTAAGTGCATTCTGGATTTTATGGATAGGGACAACTAGTTAGAGCATGGGAGCATGGAAAGCTTCTTGAAGAGACAAAACCCAAAACATTTTAGGACAGTATTCATTAAATTCATCACCTCATGGAAGAAAACCTCACTTACCAGTATTTCATGGACAGACTGAACTCCAAAGGTCCACACATAGGGCTTGGAAAACACATTTTTGAGATAAATCAACTTTCCTGCTGTTTTTTCTCTCCTCTCATTCAGGGTGAAGGTATATTAATTATGAATAAGTTCAAGAAAAGTAATTATAAAAATTAGTTAGGATATGTTATGCAGTTAGGTTATGAAACCTAACAAGTTCATCTCCCACTTGTTAGGCATTTCTGATATATAAATATGGACAAGAAGTCTCAGACAGGTCTGAACTACTTTATGTAGGATATGATTTTAGAGTTAAAAAAACCGGAGGAAGAAGTGCTCTATTTTTTCTATACCCGTTTCTTGTTTCAACAAAACTGGGGTTTTAACAAACTGATATAATTACATTTTTCCATAACTATTTTGATTGTCTTTTCCTTTTGTAGTGTCCAGTGTTTTCCATTGGTTTTAGTTTATTTTGATTCACCAAAAACTATGTAAAAAATATACTGATGGAGTACTGCTCTTTTGTAGCTTAATGCCTTTGTGATTTCTTATCTCTCATGCATTCATTTGTGAAGATCCTAAAATTAATTTCTGTTCCTGTGGTTAATCATTTCCATCAGCTATTGTTTCTGTTTTATAAGCAGATGCTTTACAAATTAATAAGATATTGATTAATCACATCCTTTGTACCCCTAAAATTTCAGTGTTTGTATTCCAAAGCCATCAGGTAAGGCATAAATGTTCTTTCTTTAAATTTTTTAAATGTGGCTGTTGCATTACTTTCTTGTGGCTGTCCACTATGGAAACAAATCTGAGCATAGACACACTTGTAAAATCACCAGCTTTCAAGACAATTTTATATATTGACAAAAAAAAAGACAAAATAAACAAAGTGTGTCTTTCATACATGCTGGGTCTTCTGTCTGGGACAGAAGTCATCATAGAAGTGGGAAATCTCACTTTACAGATGTATGAATAGTTCACCTTGGCAGCTCTCAGGCCATGGCAGGGGCTCCAGTTCCTCTAGCTGGGATCCAGAAGTGAAAGCCTTCAGAAGATGTTGTTTCTGCCTCTTGATCCCTCCCCACCCACACACCTCAAACCATGTGAAGTTTACCTTCAGTCAGGTCATCAGCTCTTCAGAGCAAGACAGAAGAGAGAGAAGTAGGAACAGAGGCAAACCCAGAAATTATTATTGGTATTTTCCTTTTTTTTTTATTTGCCTGACAGTGCTGTTGGTGAGTATTTCTGAGTATTTCTGATTGGGACAACACTAGCTTCATCTTCGCCTCTTTGTTTCCTATGTGCATGCTCAATTAAATATTGTTTTCCATTTATTTGGAAAAAGTCTCTTTAAAGGTTGCCATTATAGACCAGTGCTCCTCTTCCTATTTTATTTTCTGATGGCTTCGTTGCTCTGGACTGGTATTTTTGTGATCTGGATTTTTTTTCAGTTTGCTGCTGACTAAAAGCATTTTAAAAGCCGTTGGACATTTGAGAAACACAGCAAATTGCTAGTGCAGACAAATTCACCAAAATTGCACCTAGAAATATTGCTATGGATGTAATGTTTGAGTTAATCATATGACATTTTCTAACTGGAATTGTGTTTTAATTTGTTTATTGGGGATTTTTGCTTTGTTTGTTTGTTTCTGTGGGGGTAGGGGAGGAAGGTACCATCATTTTGTAACCTTAAGGATGTTCTGAAGGAAATAGGTTAGTTCCCACAGTAAGCAGTAGTACCCACACTGGCTTTAAAATTCAAATGTTTCATTAGACTACCTTTTCCACTGGCAGCTTCCCTTACATTCTGAAATCCTTCCAAAAAAACCACTATAGAACATGGAGCTATCACATAAAGTTGATTTCATATTTTCCCAGTCTCAGGCTACTTAGTGCAAATAAAATTTTGTGCCAGTCAGCCCGAGATGTGTTACAGCACTGTTAAGGCCCAGCCTGTTAATTACAAATGTTTTGCACTGTTAGGGTGATGCACAGATTTCTTGGAAATAGGTTTCCTTCAGCAGCATGTAGTTTTACAGTACAGTCAACAGAATGTTGCAGAATAGCAATTATGGGAATAAGGAGAATGCACAAGCTATTGGAGTGAATGCTTTAATGCTGATACGTTTTTCCTGATAAAAGCAACTCAGATAAGAGGATATGCAAGTTATTGTAGCAATTAGTTTTTCTAAGATGTCCATCTATATGAAATGTCTCATGGTAGGGAGAAAATCCACAACTTTGTAGTAGAATGCAAAGTTTATTACATTTCTAGACTACATTATCCTTGTCAGCTAGATTAAAGCATTCTCCTAGTTTCTGTCCTATATTACCCTAACAAGTGAGGAAATAATGTAGTGTTGTTACAGGGAGTAGCTTATAAATTTTGACATAAGTGTGAGAGAAATCACTTGAAATGTGAGGCAACCAAGAGGAATAATTAGGAACAGCAGAATGATCTCAGTAATATGACAATAGTTTCTAAAGCACCCCACAGGACTGAAATCATCAGGTTTGCTTGACCTATATCTTTAATAATACAGCTCATTGCCCTTGTATTGAAGCTAGAGGGAAGGACAAAGTATAAGCTTTATCATGTTTTAGGAGAAATTGCAAAAAGTTTATTTATTAACACAGCACGAAATGGCCCATTTCTATGATTACCAAACAGGAAAGCAAGTTGGGCCACAGTTCACCACACAGAACACTTTATAGTCAGGCTTGGCTGGCAAAAAATATTATGTAACACTCAAATAAGATAAATGGCTGCATTGGCAGTGGAAATAACCTTCTGTTTAATTAGAAAATAAGAGCTGTATGGGACAATAAAAATGGTTACTGCTGCCCTCAGTCACTGTTTAATAAATATGGTTGTGCTGAAGATAATGCTAAGTGTTATTTATTTGTGTAATATCATGGGCTCAGTAATTGTTCATGTTCTTGATAGTTACCCTGCATGTAGAATGAGCCCATTTCATGTTTTCTTTGTTTAATTTTTAAAAAGGAAAGAGGAATTTTTTTAAGCTGTTACACCTCAGTGTTGCTATAACCAAATTACTGGTTTTCTTTGCTTACATTCAGGATAATTAAGCTTTGAAACTGAGTGCATTATACTTTCCAGGCCAGATTGTCCATTTACCTGGGATATGTTTCTACATCTTTGAGAGGGAGCTTAATTTGAATTTTCAGCTGTTCATTTAATTGTGGCTGTGTTTTGAATGAGGGGAGTCCTAAGGTCTGGTTTTAGCAGGGTTTTACCTTCCTTTGGCAGTTTAAGGACTACACATGGAAATCAAGTCTGGTAAGGCACGGTGTGGAAGACTGAAGATTTCAGTGAACCTTCTCCCTAAAGGCAACAGTTTTCACTAGTAAATTGAGCATCAAATTGTGCTATGTGCATATGTATCGAGAGTTTCCTTTCTCTGTAGAGCATGTTTATTGGATATGGGCATTGTTCCGGGCTCCACCTCTTCAGGAACATACACATATTTATCAAACACTTGACAGAAAAGCAGGACATGGGATGCATTTTACAAGGTATTTTTAACAGGCTTGGTATCCCAGCCCTATTGCTTTTGGTCGCAATCTCTCTGTTTCAAATCTACAGTAAGTACAGGGATTTGAAAAAGGATATCAAAGACTTTTCTTGGTTTTATCCAAAGGGATAATTCACAAGATGTTTCATCAACGAGCTTTAACTCCTCCTTCCTTCCCTACTTTCCTTCCCCCCCAAATGTGGACTGTATGTCAAGAGCCAAAACAAAACAAAACAAACCCCCTTTTCTTCACACAATTCACTTTAAGCTTTAAAATCCTCCAAAATCCCCAATCTCCCTTTGCAGTCTGGTTCCCACTCTCCAGCTTTCCTCATCTCCCTCTGAAAGAAAAAAGCTCTTCTTTAAGGGACTGATAGGTTGTAGAGCGATGCTTAGCAACAACATTCCTGTGCCTTAAGTAGCTGCAAGCCCCTAGCTGAACCCTTTGATGTGACTGTCAGGGCAGATTTATTTTGTTTTAGCACATTGTCTACTTGTCCAGATGTATCAGGAGATAAAAAGGAGTCATGTTTACACTCTTTTTTGGAGGGGGAGGAGAGGAGGAGATGTAATTAAATCGCATTTTTGATGAGTCTCTGAGAGATCGAGATGAAGAACAGAGGAATTGGCTTGAATATAGAGGGGAAACCCATTTGCCTGCCCTGACACCTGACATTGCAGGAAGATGAAGTGTAAAGCCATAGCACAATGTGTTGATTTGGTTCTGCTGAACCTTTTAACTTTGTGTTTTTTCATGTGTTGGTAGTTCACTAGAGTCCAGAAAGGCCTATTAGAGAGTAGCACCATAGATACACTTTCCTGTGTATGTATATATTTGTCCAGGTTGAAAAAATGTGGTTGTCTCTACAATATTAGTGTTATAGAGTACATATCCCAGAATCTCTGGCTGTGGTAAGTGGCTGTCAATCAAATAATTAAAGAAAAAAACAACAAAATAACAAAATTGAGCCTCAGTGATCGTGAACAAACAAGTGTGCAGTGTGAGACAGGCCTTGCTGAATTCTCCAGGAGAACAAATACCACAGATAAATCCATTTTTGTTTATTTGCTTTTAACTTGCACATTTAGCAACACCATTCTGAGCTCTATTAATAACCTGCGGTGTGCAGTGGCAAGTCTGATTCCAGCATTCAGTATGCTGTGGGTATGCCAAGTGAATAAAACGCTAGTTTTAATCTGCTGCTACAAAAGTTACTCTATTTGCATTTTAAATAGGTTACACTGCAGCACCCCCTTCTGCTGACTGAATAGAGTGACAAGAGGTTTGAACTGCAATTCAGCTCTATTCCCACATGACAGGATGAAGATGCCTTGAATGCATTTTTAACCTTCCAATTTCTTGATTCCTGTGCCTGCTAAGCAAGGAAGTCAGCACAACTTAGCAACAGTCATTAAAGTACTGTTACCTTATACTTTTTAGGATCTAGCTTTCATTTTTTTTGCAACATTTTCCATGCTTCCTAAAAAAACTAAGGCAAGCAGAAGGTATCAGAATGAATAGCAAAGCAAAATAAGTGCTCTAGCATTGCAAACAATTATGCCTGGCCTGTGAAATGTATATGCAGTTCTGCATTCCTCTGATTGAATGTGCTTGCAAGTGAGGATATTACATTACTGATTTAATTTATGGAACAGTCTTGGAAGTTCCTATCTAAAAAAAACAGCTAATGATTTTGGCTTTTGAAGAATCTATGTGTATCGGGTTGGCAAAAGGAGGTGGAGAAGTTCTGAGTTACCTTATTTCAAAATAAAGGGCTATGAAAATTAATGAGTATCGTATGTAATGTGTTTTTGAGTTCTGCATCAGTGTTTGTATGCAGCTCATCTACTGTTGCTATGCCATAGCATAGCAGGAATTCTGGCAATTACTCCACTACTGCTATGTTTTGTAGTTGTGATGTAATTGGCTGAAAAATATTGCAGGGAATGACTGAAGAAAGCCTGGAATCTAATACATTTTCAGTGTACTTCCCTTCACATTGGCATACCTGTGCTTTTGGCACCTTCTGTTGATGCTGTAATCTCTAAAAATTCCATATTTCTCTTTCATTTCAACAGTTCTTTTCAGAACTGTTGGACAGTGAGTGAAATTCAATAAATGTCATGTTTGGGTGTTGGTGAGGTGGGGATTTAGAGAAAGGTTAGCTTGTCCTAGCATCTCAAAATTTGTTTGTGAAACTCAAACAAGTTTCACAAGGAAACTCAAAGAATAGTTGTCTATGACAACTCAGAATTCTCTAGAAACAGTTGCAGACTTACTTGTGGTTTGGGGTATGACAAACTTGTGGTTTGCTTTGTCCATACGCTTTATTTTAGTGGTGTGTGAGCCCATTGAATCCTGCATGGTGTAAATGGAAAGGAGGTAGCATGTGTGTTCTCAGGATATGGAGGTAAAGATGCTGACAGAGAAATGTAAAGCATAATGTATAATTGTTTGGATTTACTTTCCCAATCTCAGATTAGGATTCAAGGCCAGCAGATTTTTCTTTGTTTTATACTTCTGGGGGGTCTTTTGTTGAGTTCTTGATTTTCATTAGTACTAACCTAAGAGATGAAAAAACATTAAGAAATCTATTTGAGGGATGACTATGATTGAGCAACTTAGAATTTATTTTGTGGTGTGATTTGAAATGAATTTATTCTTATTTTAAAACCTAACATTATGTTTCACAGTGAATAGATTTCTTGCTGGATTATATTAATGATATTGCTTTCATTCACTGTTGTGTGGCTACCATGTTAAAGTGGTCCTTTAGAGACAGACTTTGTTAAATACTGTAATGAAAGATACTAAGCCACTTGAGCAGTAAGCTTTAATTTATAAAAAAATGAATGTATTAGAATGTGACATATGAGTAGGGAGAGGTGGTAATAGTTACTTCCCTCCAGCTCATTAAACCGAACCTGAGCTGGAGAATCTCGTGTATCTTCCTGCTTTTAAGTGTAAGTAGCTGAGATGCACTTTTTAAAAAGAAAAAGCAAATACTGTGCAAGAAGCTCACATTTTATCTAATGACCTTGAAAAAATATTAAGAAGATGCTCAAAATCTCGGCTTTTGAGTGATATGTGTTGAAAAATAATGGTCCTGGAAGTCAAAAAGCCTAACGGGTGTTTTGGTATGCTATATGTTACAGTAGAACAAATCAATTCAGGCTCCTTAGATGCAGTCATTGCCTTGTGATTATATTTGTGTAAAGTCTCAGAGCCTTTGATCAAAGAAAGACATTTGTGACTAGGTCTAATCCAAGCTCTTTAAGGTGTTTAACTTGCACAGGGGGGAAGAGGTTGATAACAGCTGGGATTTAAATTTAGTTTTGCTGAACTTTTGTTTTGAAAGGATTTCTATTATACACTGCTTCCTTTTCCATACAGAAGATGGATCATTGAGTAAACCTAAAAGGGAAAGAGGATATGTGAGGAAATGGGTGGGGACTTGGAATTAATCTTCTGAAGAAAAATGTTTGATCAGCGGGTAGGAGAGTATGAAATCCTCTGATGTTGACAGCAGGCAACTTTCTGACTAGTGTGTGATTGACAACTTTGATGCTCCAGTGGGGAGCGAGTGTCCAGCCGTGCTCAGGCATCCTCTGTCTGTGGGTGGTAGTGTTAATAATGTGGCAACTGGAAAGATTAATTGTGGACAAGCAGCAGGATTACGAGGAGGGCTTCACAGGTCTAAAAGGAACAGTGGTAGGAAGGCCTCTGATCTGTCAGCCCAAAAGGAAATTAGTTAGGGCAGGCTGGAGCAGGCTTAAAAAGGGAGAAGGGGGGGAGGGTAAGATGGGGTAATGGAAGAAGGGAAGCATTTAGGATATTAAGGCAAAATGAAGAGGATATTGAAAAAGGTCATAAGGGGATGGGACCAACGTTCTTGAAAGACCTTAATACACTACATCCTCTTACAGTACATGCCGAGTTCAGCTCGTTTGGCAGAGATCCACAAAGTAGTTTTGTAGTGGTTAGAGCTGCCCCATTAGGTAATACCTGTTACCTGTTTCTGAACAATCATGAGAATAAATTCAAATTTAGGATTTTCAAGAATATGTAAATACAAAATGCATAGCAGAGAGTTTACTTAAGCTGTTTCTGCAAGTTACTAACTGCTGCATGTTTTACTTCCCACCCTTTTTGGTAGAAGTAGGGATTTTGCCAATAAATTCTGTGTTACCATTAAAGAGGCCATTCATCATGCTTACTAATGTTATTAATCAAGATACACCACAGTACTCTTAAAATGAGATCATTTTGATAAATCATGTATGACATGAAAAGACTTTATTCCTTTTAAGTGCAATTTAGACTGTAATTTTTTTCCTCATTTATGATTCATGGGAGAAACATGGATAAAATTCCCTTGCACATTTACACCTTATCTTCAGTAATAATTCAAAACTGCTCTTAGATGAAAATTCAAGGGCTGATTCACCAAAGCTGAATGCCAGCTCATTATTTTCTGGCATTCAGTAGTCCAAAAATAATGTCCATACATTAGGTGCTTTTCACAATAGTTGAATTTGGCTGCACACCAGACATATCGATTACACTCAATTAAGCCTAAATGCATAAGAATTATCTGATGTTCATTTGCATTTTTGATCCCTGCTTTCAACCTTGCAATTTAACATTAAGTAAAAACCAAAAGGTAAAGTAAATTCAAGTGAGAAGTGATAATGTCAGTTATAAGAGAATAAGGGAATGCTTTGAATCTGAAATGCTTTGAATCTTAAACTCCATTCTGTTAAATAAGAAAAATTCTCTTTCCTTTCTCCTTAAAGGTAATTGAAATTGGAAGGCCAACCCAAATATAAGATCACTGTTCTCCTTGTTGTCCTAATACTACAATAATTTGGCTACTGTATTAGTACCATCACATCTGAAAATAATCTGCTAAAATATCTGGAATGAGTATTTGCTAGGGTTAAAGTCATACAGTTGATTATAGCTGAAACACTTGTATTATTGATTAGATTTAAAAGTGTCAGGAGTGGGATTTTGTTTACTCCTGGGTTTAGAAATATAAACATGAAATGTCTAGTAGAGAGATATAACTTGGATAGCAGAGTCATTTAAATTTTGCTTTCTCAAACCATGATTCAAAAAGGATTGGCTTGTCTGAGTTCCCCCTTTACTTTCTTCAACAGCTGAAATATTTGAAGGAACTTGTGTGGTTGCCAAAAATAGCACAGCATTTTTATTTTTGAATCATTGGTCTCTACAAATTTGTTTTGATGCTGCAGATGTACAGTATGTCCTGATACTACCCATGATGTTCCCTTACTAGCGCCATCCAAGTATTGCATTTTTTTATTCCTTGAAAAGTGGAATTCAGGGATTAAACAACTTAGCTTTTTTTTTTGTTTGTTTAGTCTAATTAGATTCCTCCACTCTTGAGAGCTAGTTGTTGGTGTGTGGCTGACAATTTTCTTCTAAATGGGTTATTTTTTTCCCCGTTCATTAAAGTGACTCTAATTCATGCTGGAGGTTTAGCAAAGACAACTGCTAACTCATGGCTAAGTCTGTTTGGCTGTGGAGCAAGGAAACTGGGAAATCCCATTCCTCAAGAACAATCTCCTTTTCTGGTAGGGATGCTGTGCCACCTCTTGGTTTCCCAGAACAGCTCAGTGTGTTGAGGTGGGTGACAAACTCCAGCCAGCCCATTTGAACCCTCTGGCTGAGCTCCCAGCTGGGGAGGGAGAGCCAGACCAGCTGTACTCTGCCATATGGAGTGCTCCACTCAGGGTCTGCTCTTGCATATTTTCTAGTCTCTTTATCCCTTCTTCCATGCTTCCATGCTTCATGCCCTTTTTTCTTTTTTCTTTTTTCTTTTTTTTTTTTCCGGCTGTATGGTTCCTAAGTTTGTAGAAAAGAAAATACATTGCAAAGAAAGTTGTTCTTACCTGATCATTCCCTAGGATTGAATAGTTAAAGATTTGGTGTATTGTTGCTCTCAAATTTAGTTTCATTTGGCTGCTTGTTTTCTTGTTTTTGTTTTTTTTTTCCCCTCCTTCATCTTCTATAATGTCTGTAATTTTGATGGACATGTTTTGCAAATATTGTACTCTTTTTACAGTCCATTTAGTATCAAGTACAAAAATTTGGACAAAATACACAGGTTAATATAAAGAGTTTAGCAAATGTTTGGTTATGTGCATAATGGGGGGGCTGTGAGTAGTCTAACTTTGTCTTGTAAGTCCTAAACAACGAACAATGATATACTGCAAAACTTGGATGACTTCAAGGTTTGCAAAACTACAAACTTCTTTTGTAACAGTACCGTTAGAATTCTTTACTGAGTTATTTTGTGACCTGCTCCTGTAACACTGAATCAAGGAGTTTAAACAGCTTTCTTCAAAGCTACTTGTATGTGTAGTTACTTGGCGCTGCAAGAGGAACTTGTGATGCATATGTCACCAATGTTTGAAGACATAACTGTCACATGTCAATGCTGTCACTGTCACAATATTCCTGTGAATATTAAGAGTAATGCAATCTATACAAATCTCTTTGGAAAATAGCTTAGGGCCAAATGTCAGTATGTGGTAGGGAAAACAAATAGTTGTCTTTCTGCTGGTGCACAGGCTTACTCAGAAACGTGATTTGGAACTTGAGCCGGTGTTTGTGCAAAACAATCCTAACCCTGGATGATATTCCATAGAATTAAAGTTGCTCTAACTGAATGCTTAGCTCAAAGGTAATGAAAACTCTTCTATATTTGACAGGGAATTATATACTGTACATAAAATAACAGAAAAACACCAATAAACAAACCCTTCTGTTCTTGTGTTTCCTAAAATTGGAAATAAAGCTAAATTGCCCCTTCACTCCAATATCCTTTTTAGAAGCTCTTGAATTTTGCTCACTCAGTGGTATATTGCTGAAATGGCAAAGTCTCTTCCAGTAATTTTAGGAAAAGCTATCATCAAGCTGTCAGCAGTCTAAATTGAGATTAAAAGTACCAAAGAGAAACCTTCACTATTATCAGAGTCCCAAATAAGTACACTTGAATAGGCAGATAACATCTAGAGTGTACAGTATGAGACCACTTATTCTTCCAGTTTTTTGAGTGATTTACAAGGATGAAGTCTGATGTTAAATAGTGATGTTTTTCTCCTTTTCTTACCCAGATCTACTCAACCCAAAGGAAACACGTAGTCGTGAACGGATGCTTGTTCTTGGAATTAGTTTCAAATATCACATAGCTGGGTGTAAGGGGTTTCTATCTCTCCCTCTGACATGTTATGTGCCCTTGGCTCATATTGGCCATCAGAGAGATTTCCAATAATTCATGGTCTGGAGTAGATTGAGCTGCAGGTTTGCAGTTCACCAAAATCAAGGTATTATTCATCCTGGCTGAAGGTGAGAGTTATGTCTGCAGCAATATCTCTGAACAGGAGGTTCCCTGGAAAGGGTTTATTATCACTGGTGAGTCAGCAGAGGCAGGATATTCTCTATTTTTATTCCTATCCGATAAGCAGCATCCTTGCTCTTTAGGCAAACTTGTCTCTGTTAAGTTCTATTAAGATGTTTGTTTTGATGCATGTTGCATCTTCATGTTGTGGCCTGATTTTTCCTAGGGACAAAAATGAGATTATAACTATGGTCTGACATACAAATTGATGGCTGGTCTCCAAAAGCAAAAGCTTACTATGCTAATCTAGTCAGTCACCCCTCAACATGTTTTGTACTATCATTTAGGAGTCCAACAGCTACAGGAAGGAAGATTTCTAAGCTGCAGCCTGTAACCCACTATTATCATGATTAAATTTCATTGCTATGGATTTCTGATTGTTGTTCTCGAGTTTGGTCTGGTAATTAAGATTTGAATCAGTATTTCTGCTTTTTCTTCCCCAAAATACTGTAGCCCAATTTTATACTTTTATGTTTAGCAGACATTGGAGAGCTGGGGGTTCATAAATTTTGAGGATATGTTCAATTATAAAGTAAGTAAGATTGAGGTGGATTCCTTTGATTGACTTTCGCAGTTTAGAAGTCAATATATCATTAGGGAACAAGCTGCACAGAAGATAGCAATTATTTTCTCAAGACTCCCTTATCATGAGATTCAAGAAATAGTTTAGCTTTTATATTTTTCTCTTTGCCTTTTTTTTTTTTTATTAGAAATCATCATGTAATTTTCAGTAAAGCTTGTCCTTTGTGTCTTCTATTTAAACACATCATCTTTTCATGTCTGTTGAAATGGGTAGGTTGTAAATACTCCAGAGCAAATTCTGTATTCGAAACTGGACATATCACTATGGTGTCACTAGCCTAAGTTAAACGGAACTTTAAAAACTTACACTGATTCATATTCACCAACACAATCCTTTCTTTTCATATCTTCTCCTAACAATGCAACACTGCTGTTCTGTAACTAAAAAGCAGGATGGTAAATGTGGCTTGTTTTAGTGTTATATTCTGTAATATATCTTTCCTTCAGTTGAAACATCCAATGGAATGAAGGTCAGTTCATTGTAAACTGTAGCTCTTCAATCTTTTAAAATTGGAATCATCGTATCTTGAGATGTATTAGGGGGAAAGATTGGGTTCCTTCTCCCTTAATATTTTGCTTTTAAGAGTTCTGAGCAAGTCCTCTTGGGTACTTATTTCTTTTATTAGACTTCTGGTGTGGGTTTTAAGTGTGTATTGTTAACAATTCTATATACTTGTACAGATTTTTTGCATTATAGGCACCATAATTCTTAATAGAGCTCTTCATTTAGCTCACAGAACAGTGAAATGAGAAAATAATTTGGGATTTTTTTTCTTTAGATTTGAAAAGTGTGGCACCTTAGCCCAACTTTCTATTTTCTATCTCCTTTCTTTCATGTGGCCACACTCATAACTTCCTTTAGGTAAATATTAATCTGTTTCAAGAGGAAAATTTTAACATTGCCTAAAGATTTCTTGACAAAGATGGTGATTTTTTTAAGCTGTCAGCTCTATGAAAATATTCATTTAGTAATGATACATAATGTCATTGTCTTGTGAGTACAGCAACCTTGGGGAATGGCACGAAGCCTTAACAAGAAGGAATTCATCCTTGGTGGCTGGTAACTCCTCACCTGTAACCACATCCCAGCATTCATCCTGCGGGTACAGCAGCTTTGCCTCCTCACTGACCTCCACCCAGAGCACTGATATCTTTGTTTTGTCACCCAGGCCTCCAGTGCTGCTGCCTCTGCCTCTCCAGAGAGCCACTACACACCTCTGCCCTCCGGATCCAGAGACCTCACCAACCACAGAGGTGAGAGCTACCTTTTATTGGTAGAAACTGCTGCAAGGTGTTAAGCTGTGCTCCAAGGCCTTCCCTGTATTAGTTACTGCTGCATTTCACTTCACAGAGATCACCATGCCTTTCAAGCACTATGTGAGAAAACCATACCTGTCAAGACTACAGATTTTAACTCATATTAAATAGGATTTACAGGTAGTCTACCGGGAAAGCAAATAAATCTATGGATAATAGCGCTCAGTGATTTTTGTGTGTGTGTGTGAGAGAGAGAGAGAAAAATGTAAAGAGATTAGAGTACTTAAACATTGCTAAGTAGATGATTACATGCAGCATTGGTAATTTTGAGAGAATTTGTAAACTTTCTAATATTTTTTAAGTGAGAGCTTTTAGGCAGTTTAGAAATTTAGGGCTATAATTTGGGAATGTTAACACATTTTCATTTTAATAAAAAGGGATTCTTCTCTGTTTTTCAACATTAAAGGTGGATCAGTGTTCAATTTCCTTTTTCAGCAATCCTTAGAACTTAAAAAAACACCTTGGGCAAATTCACAAATTCCTTCTGCATACCTATGATACAAAAAAATTCAGGGAACAGGTGAAAAAATGAAGCAGTCAGGAAGGGTGCATTCTAAGCTTTTCAAAAAGGACAAATTTCTAAAGCTTGCAGCCCTTTTTTAGCTTAAAACCAGAGCAACAATAATCTCATTCATTTCTCACATTATTCAATGATTATGCAAACCATTTGTATAGGTAGCAGGTTTTGTTTAGGATACCAGGATCAAAGTCAGCCTCTTATTTATGAATTGATGGTAGCTTTGATGTTAATGTGTGTTCAAATTGTGCAGCACTGCAGAGGATGGAAGCAGCTTTAGTAGAATTCCGTATTACTTGAAACCTTCTGAATTAGGCAGGTAATGCACCTGGAGAAGGATCTATGATTCAGGTGTGAAGGCAGCTGATTAGAACTGAAGCTGTTGCAGCCTGTATCACTGTGGTTGTGCTAGAGCTGAGGAGGAGTTTGAAGCTCCATCCTGGCCTTGGTGTCGATGGCTGTGGGGCACTGGAAATGAGATATCCTAGAAGTGCTGTGGGTGTGTTGTATTCCGGCACTGAGCTCGCATAGCAACTGATACTTTTTAAAGAGAAAGGACAATCCTGAATTTGAGCACATACTTGGACTTCAGAGATTAAAAAAAAAACACTCTCTCCCCAAAAAACCTGCAGCCCAGTGCCTTTCCTCTCCCCATTCCCTCTTCCCCCCTTCCTAAGTTAAGTAACTTTGATTTTCAGATAAGCATGTTGCCTTTGAGGTTGGATTTCTGGCGTTGGATTAAATGGCTAGGGTCTACAAATCCAATAAACAGAGTGAGAGAATAATGAAAAATACCTAAGTTCTATAAACATACTTTAAAAGTACCCTTAAAAGCCAGGTATCTTCAGATTTTTTATTTAGGTGATAGTGTATTGGAAGTGGGGCTTCATGGCTGGTTGTGTTATCTGACTTGACAAAAGAAATGCCAGTAGTGTCGAGCATCAGAAGCTGTGTGCCTGCATTATTGATTGACTCCTCTTTCAATACAGCAGTTGTGCTGCAGACACATCCCGCAGGTGTTTGCTCCGAGCAGGAGCTTGCCAGGCTTTAAGTGTGCACTGTCCTCACCAGGGTTTCAGAATGCCTTTCCCCTTGCCATGAAAAGGGAAAATTATATTCCCCAAATCACCAACTTTATACCCGTAGCAGCTCACATAATTTTTATTACTTCTGTCTTTACTCTTCCCAGAAATATTCTGCTCTGCATGCTAAATATGCTGCAAATTTCCTTGTGATTAAGCACTGTTATAAATAAAGTGAATGGAGAAAAAAGTGTCATCCAAAAAAAGGGGTAAAATTGGCCCTTAAAGAGACATTGTTAACATGATTCTATAAGTTTATATGTATGTCTGTGTATATGACTACATATTCACAAGGAAATAATTAAGGACACTTTCCAAAATTCCAGGTGTTGGAAGAACCAATTCCAAGCTTAGAACAACCTGCTGGCAAGGCCCATTAACTCCATCAACTTCTTTTATACAAAGAAAAATTTAGAAGTTCACAAGCCCATAAAAGATTAATTGCAGTCAATAGAAAAATCTCCAAGGAAAGAATAAAATACTAAAGCATGCTATGTTAGGTTCTGAATATCTTCAATTTTTTTTCTTCATGGAATGCTTTCAGTGTTGTAAAGTAGAATTGAATCAGCTGTTGCATATGCAAATATTGGCTGTTTTCAATGCATACTGGGATGAAGAATGCTGTAAGTTTGTGAGTGTTATTTGTCCCTGGAGAAACTTGTTTACCAGAATCCTGAAATCTGGCAAATGGTTTGGTACAGCTGTAAATTGATTTTTGGGGGACTGGGAGGGGGAGTAGGAGCAAGCTGGATGTATTTGATTGGTTCAGTTTCATTTGGACATTTCTCACACTGTTGAGCTATGATTTTTACAAGGAGAAGAAAAACACATAATTATGTATGGGTGGCGCCATGTGTCTTACAGCTTTTGTGTTTATGCATGCAGTATGTAATTTCCAGTCAGGATCTGGTCCTTTAGGCTGACTCCATATTTTGTACAGACACTTTCAGGAATGGCAAAAATCTCACTTTCCCTTTCAAAGCCCACAGAAACAGCATATGACAGTGTGATATCAGCATGGAATGGTCACTGCAAATATTATATTGAGTGTTATGATGCTTGAGTATAGGTACCTGAGTACATGAAGAGAGAATTTATATTGCATCATGATTTAAGCTTTAGAAAAGTTTTCCCCATCTTGGGAAGTTATTTTCCCTTACATTACAGCGTTGCTTAGACCCACTTTTCTAAGTGGAACCTTACCTCAATCCCGCTGTTCATATTTTTCAGTGAAAAATCTACAGGCCTTCTATTGAGATTTTGGGTATCTGACAGCAATATTACTTGATTCTTTATGTAATCTAATTGCTATCCTGCTAGACAAGGCTTCCAAAGTGGTAATTTTATAGCTGGCTGTATTTTTGTTTTGATTCCAAAACAATGATCTCAAACTTCTAAGGGTCTTTCCTTGGTCTTTTTTAAAGTAGGATTTTGTATTTTAATTTATATGGATTTAGAACCCAACAGTTCACTTGTGTGAAGTTTGTGCAGTTCTCTTACCTAGTTAAAAGAAGTCAGTTTGAAGACACAGCCTCCTGTCATACAAAATACTTCTTCTGTTCCTATATTCTATACATTGCTTGTATTGTTTTAGTTTTCATATTTTCTGCTGAAATAAAATACATACTCCCCACATTCCTGTCTTCTTTTTCAGATCTACCATTAAGGGGAAAAAAAAAATCAAACAGATCATTTGCTATTATTGTTTTTAAATAAAAATGGCCATACTCCTGATACACAAAAGTGATGAAATATGATGGCTTTTAGAAGAAATTGGCCCAAAAATTTTGGGGCTTACATAATTTTTTTTTTTAGTGGTTTGTATATATGGCCCACATACCCTTCTGTTCCTTATTGATAATTCATTAACTGGGTTAATATCTTAAAACAGAAACTTCAATTCTTAACATAGTTGACATTGATGAAAAAGAAATTTTAAAGTCATAGTAATGTAAGGATAATTTGTCTGATGTGTGGAAAAAGGCCCCTCATCCTTCACCCCACTCAGGTGGTATATTTGTTTTTTTTTTTTTAATGGCATCCTTGCTAAGATGTGCCTTTATGTGTAAGCATTCAAACTCAAATTGCCTTCTAAAAAGAACAGTGCTTTCCAGTTGATGGGGAAAATAGTAATTTTTCATTCTATCTCTTCAGGAGCAATATCACTAAATCATGGCCATTATGAAAATCTGTTTTTCCTATACAAAAACATGTGCTGGATGCCTTTTGTATAAACAATTATTTTATAACATTGTCTGTTACCTGATTTACTCGAAAACATATTAATTTGCCAAAGCCATTTGGTTTCCAGTAACTATTTACAGATGACTCCTCCTTTTCTTGTGCTCTTGTTTCTGGGAAAAACCAGTGGTAAGTCTACCCCATAGCTTACTGGTAAAAGGAAGAAGAAGCAGTTTCCATTAAAAACTAAGCCTGTATTTATGTAAGTAGTTTTTAGAACCCTAGCTTGGATTTAGGCCAAGGTTTAATAGTTCTAATCTATTATGACTTGTAAAAACTTTCTGAGCAAATCCACTGTCCCGTTTTGGTGTCCATGCAGTTGATTATCCAAGTGTTCTGGTATGCACAGTCATTACATTGTCTCAAGTTTGAATGATGAGTGCCCAAATGAAAAATTGGTATTTATTCTACCAATATGTTTCAATCAACTGACAGATGTGTTTTCTTATTTTATGATCTGATCTTGAAAATCATCAACTGCATTCAAATCCCATGCCCAGAAATCCAGAGCAGAATATTTTGAAGCTTGTTACCTTCTAAAGGTAATTTCATAGAGCCTTTTTGAACAAAGGAAGTGAGATGTTCATTTTGCTCTCAGTTTGTCTAACAGAGTTGTGCTGAAGGTTTCTTTTGGACTGAAGAGCTTTCCAGACTTTCCCATTCTTAAGCGGACAATTGTATGTAGACATATAATCTGTTAGAGCGACGCCTGAACTTGCTTCTGTGATCATTATGCTGTGTTGCTGTACTCAGAGTATTCCACAGAGTAAATTTTCACTAATGACTGATATGTTCTTACAAAATTCCTTCTGATTGATTGTTAGGGCTTGCCACACAGAAAACCAGCTAGTAGCTTTGGAGGAGTTTAGGTAAGTACTAGATCGAGATGAAAGCGGACTACAGCAGCACAACAAGGGTTTAGCCATCCAGTTGGGCAGGAATTCACAATCCAGTACATGTCAAAGGACATCTGCTACTTTCATAATTTGGTATTGAAGGAAAAAAGTAGAAGTTTTGGAGAGCTGGAGGGAGTAGTATAATTAAAGTGATTATCTTCCCAAGGATTTACCTGTTCTGTCTCAATTTGCACAGCCTGATCATAGTTTATATTCTCAGGTTCATATGGAACTAATAATGTCTATCAGTCCTTCCAGAATTTGGTCTAGAGTTTTAATATAATATTTAAAATATTTGAAGTAAAA
Source organism: Pseudopodoces humilis (assembly GCF_049639895.1). Lineage (NCBI taxonomy): Eukaryota > Metazoa > Chordata > Aves > Passeriformes > Paridae > Pseudopodoces > Pseudopodoces humilis. The sequence goes on along the minus strand of NC_142208.1, from coordinate 14,018,540 downwards.
TTATAAAATTGACACACACCTCTTAATAATAAATGTTAATACACAAAATTCTTATTTTACACATGCATTGTGAAAAGCCATGCTGTCTTTAAATCACAGACATAAAAAGAAAAGGAAATTGGTTTACATAAAACTTACTTCCAGAAAGATAAGTATCCGGTTTGTATTATCATTGTGGTCCTCTCTGTTGTTGTTATTGACACGGTTGTTAGGTGCTCGTTGTGTTTTCAAGCCAGAGGCTTATTTAGAGTTTGAAATTGATTGCTGGGGAAGTTGCAAAGCAATTTATGTAGCAACTTATCATAATTAGTTAGTTTTCTTAGTGTGAACTGCACTTTATGCTTGTCAATTGATTTTTCTGTGTATATGCATAAGGCAGCTCATTGTATTCTGTCAAAAAACCCCAAACCCCAAAAACACTATGGTTAGTACTTTATCATTCAGTTAACAAAGTGTATCCATATATGTATATAAGATGCATTTTCCTTAAATTGTGTAATAACTAAGAATAGGATGAATAAGAAAATTGCAAGCATAGATGCACTATGTGAAAGTTCTGTGTCAGGGAAAGATGCTGTGAATAGTGAGATATTTTCTTTATTATTTAACATAAAGTGTCCTTTGAAAATACATCATTTTTAACCTGCATTATGCTGTGGTTTGTCCTAGGCCAGGATCTTCTCATCATGAGAAGAATAACCTTAAAACAAACAAAAAAAAAAGTTCTCAATAGCATGGAACAGACAAGATCATATTTTCCAGGGAAGGAACACTCAAAAATAATCTGTGACATTTCCTATTAGTGCCAGGAAATATGTCCCAACAGTGAGATGTGATGTGGTCATGACTTAGCCTCAAGGGGAGTGGGTGGAAATCCTTTTCTTTTGACACTCTGGGAGAATGCTAAAATAAGGAGCCTGCTATTAAAAAAAAAAAATCATCCCATGTGGTTTGCTTGTATGAAGTGAGAAACTGGGTTCTAGTTCCTTGGGTTTTAGTTTGGGAAATGGACATTAATGGAAGCTCAAGACACATGGGAAAAGCATGGAAAGCAAAGTGATGGTATAGCAGAGTATCAATGTGAGAGAAGGCTTGGTTAGGAAAATATTCTGATTTCTGGTCTTAGTTCCCTTTAGTTATGGGGATGTGAAAGAAGAAGAAAAAAAAAAAGTCAGAGAAATTGGAGTTTTGTAATCCAGATGTGTGAGAAGGTAATGTCAGAAACTTAAAGAATTCTGGTGCAAGTTGTTCCTGGTGCAGCTGGGAGAAAGGTGGAGCAGGCTTCTCTCAATTCCTGCACTGGATGGCTCCTGCTGATGCCCCGAACCTTTCTCCAGGACATGAGGTGAATGCTGCTGACTCATTTCTATTTATTCAGTGGTGTGCCTGCTTTCTTAGCTCTGACCGTGATTTTTCCCTTCCAAGGTGGATTCCAGTTTGGTGTTTTCTCAGTATTTCTGATATGTTTGCTTTGTGGGGAGAAGAATAGGTAGAAGGAATGAGTGGAACAAGGTCGGTGGGGAGAAATGCTAGAAAGCACACTTCCTTAGGGAAGTGACTCAGTAAAATGCTTCTAGCTGATAACAGAAGCCCACCTGTATTAGTATTCACCAAGTCTGAAAAGGCATTAGGCATCTCTCCTGGTTTTGCGTACTGACACACAACCAAACATTTTGCCTGTCAATGGAACTGAGAGGTCCAATACCCACATGTGATTGACTCAGGTCTCAGCTGTGGAGTGGTTTTTTGCTGGGCAGTGATGAAAGAACAGGTTAAGGAGGGTCTCATGTAGTCCCTTTCCTGAGCCCTGTTTTATTTGTTTACTGGAACAGAACTGCCACCAATAGCAATTTACCTCACTTGCTCAGTAGTGATAATTTCTGCTAGCATCTGCATGTTTCTCTGTAAAGCACAATGACTTTCCCAAATGTGGGATAAATTGTAGTCGGATTTGAGTGTGACCTTGACTAACATGGTTCAAGAAATAAATTTTCTGGGTCACTGGATTCATATTCTTGTCACTTACAGGGTCAACAATTGTTTGTCTGTGTATACAAGGAATGTTGGATTTGAATCAGGATACTGTAGATTATTAAAACTTCAGCATAAAAATGTATTGTTATCTTTTTGTATATTGCAGTGATGGGAGCAACTAGTCATGTGAAAGTAGGCTGGGGTAAATGAGGTGGAGATGATATATAAAGTGACTTGAAGTTTTGTGTAAAGTCTTTCTTGATGGCCAGAAAAGTTAAGATTTGGTTTTAAATGACAGCATGTTTTAATTTGTGAGCCTTCTCTGTGTTCTGCGGTTTGAAACTGAACCCAAGGGATGTGATTGAGCTGACCAGAAGTAAGTTCTAAGAGGATCACTTCCTGGTGTGCTATGTCTCTGTGGGAATAAAATATGTGTGTTTCTCTGCAAAAAAAAAAAAAAAATTAAAAGAGAAAAAGAGAGTAATTAAGTGGTTAATCAAACTCAGATTAAAATATTATAAAATATCTCAGATGTTGAGCACAAAATTCCCACTCTGCATCTAATGGGATTTAGTAGTCTAAGACCCAGGCAGACTTTCATAATTGTCAGTATTTTTTTTCCCAAATATTATAGAGACTTTAATTTTTCCACAGTGCACATTCCCCGATCTGACTGTTGAAGACCTGACCATTTTCCATATTTTTGTCATTCTGAGGTTTTTCATTGTAACTTTTTCCATATTTTCCAAAGCTAGCAGTCTAGGCCCAAGTCACCCATACAAGTGTCACATCAGAGGGAATGTGATTAATGAGGAAAAAAACCGTAACTTCATATTTTTGGTAGACTAGAGAGTGTCTGATATTTCACAACATAGCTCATTTTGTCATGCTGGCAAAAAGAAACCGTAAGAATGCTCAAGCAGGATGACTAAAATGTGGCAGAAATATATAGAAAACACTGACTTCTATAAGTGGAAACTTGGGATTCAAACCCATAAGCCTACCTAAAATCTTCTTTGGATATATAGGAGAGCTAATGATGCAGTGTGTATACAATTGGCAATTAAAAAAAAAAAAAATCTAGTAAATTCTATAATTTACTTATACTGGCCTTATAATTTTTTTACAATAAAGAATTCCAGTCATCAACCACAGTATTACAGCTCTTCCAAAGAAACAGGGTTCAAAGCACACCAGGACTGTGCAAATGCAGTCTCCTGAGAGATCCCCATGTTTAGTTAGCACTCTAGTCTAGCCTGTTTTTGCAGGAGTCCTCCAATTTTATCATTCAGGCATTTTTATGGCCTCATTGGAACAAATAAACAAACATCTGGAATCATGTGGTATATTTAATTAAAAACTTTTTTGTTTGGCCAGAAATAGTAAAATCATGAAAAATTGCCTGTCTCCAAGCTCAGAAAGGCCAAATGGTGAAGCTGTTGGCTACAGACAGTTTTACAATGTATTGAAATTCATAGATATGCACACCTGCTGCAAGTCCCCCCCCTTTTTTTTTTTTGATTCATAACCATTAATGAGTGTTTAGTGCACAGATTGTAGCCCTTGTTTAAACAGGAATTTACTGTTTTTAATAACATATAGACACGTGTTGATATATTCCATACAGCCTGTACTGTTCTGTAGTACACAGACACGACAAAGCTTTATATTACTGGTTAAAGGAAAAAAAAAACCAAAAGAAAAAATCTTTATGGTGCATGTTCCATCTGAATATTTTTTCATATGAGCATGTTTTACTTCCAGAGGCAGTAAATATCTGCCCCATGCTAAGGGTCTGAAAAGCAAATGTTGGAAATGTGAAAAATGGTGTTTTCTCATTAAAATTAGAATCTGTAATGAAAATGTAAATTTTCGTTGTTACATTTAATGTATTTTTGAGGAAATTTTCAAGAAACTCTTGCTTTTGCAGATAAAACTACTTGATGTCATCGGAGGTATTCCTGTATGGTCACAAAATGTTTTACAGACCAGGATCATTATTTATGAAAACTGATTTGTCTGTTGGGCTACTATCTCTTTGAGATGCACAAATATAGGCCTTTGAACATAGGGGCAGAATTTTGAGTGAGTACATCTCAATTTTTAAGTAGCTGAGCCTTCTATTGAGAAAATGACATGCACACAGAAAGTAGTACTGCATCCAAATATTGTTCACTGTCCTTCATATTTCTCGTGACTGAAATAATGTGGCCATTCCATTTTGAGCTGTGTTTCTCTCAGAATTTAGACTTTTTAGCAGGATAGGATGGATGGAATACTTATGTGACATTGGCCACTGCCCTGCAGTTGGTGTTACTGACCTGAGTGAAGAGGATGTGGGTGTCATCTGAAAAAGCACTAATTCCCACATAGTCAGCATGTGTAGAAGCCTGATTCAAAACATGGGGGAGGCAAGAAATTTCCTCCACAGTCAGAAGGGCAGCCATCTGCACAACAGCAGTGAAACTATTTTATTCCCTTGTGTGTTTGTTCTTTATAGCGAGTACATCTTGCTGTAACATCTACATGTCTTTCAAACTATGAGCAGCCAAAAAGATGCAATGTATTTTGCATTTCATTGTTCAGTGTGTGTGTTGTGCTAGAAGTGGGTGAAGGGTCCTTTTTAAAATTTGACTTCAGGAAAGAGGGGTAACTTTGTAGGATTTCATTGCATGATCTTATGCAAAAAGAGAGAGCTGTCAACTTTTTACTGGATGTGAGTATCTGTATTCATGATCTAATGATATATTTACTGATCAAAGTTCCTTGCAGAGCTCTGAAAGCAAATGATAAGTAGGTTGATGACTTCCTTTTTTTTCCTCTTTAGTGATATTTTTGTGGTCTGTTAATAACCTCATTGTAAGAAAAGTAAATGATAGGAAGCCCCATGACATCCTTCACTAACTTTGTATGCCCATAAGCAGAGAAATCACACCTGGGGAGAAGAAAGGGAGAAGACAGTGAGGAAAATAATAAGTATAAACAAGTGCAATTGTTTTATGTCCCTTACCAAACAGAGGATGGCTGATCCTTCTTTTTTGTTGATATTCATTGTGGTACCTTTTACAGTCTGAGATATCTTGAAAATTGTTTCTATTTACACAGAATGAATTTCTTTTACTGTGTGATTGACAATGCTGATATGTTTTGTAAGACCCTTTTTGTCTATGACTCTAAAGTGCTTAGTAAACCTAGGCAGCCACCTGAAAGACCCCCCACCTGTGGCTGCATAAAACCGAAATAAAGAATGTAAAATAACCCATTGAGTATTCACTTTCCCACCCACTGAGAGCAAAATGCAATGTAGTGCAATTTTAGTACTTGTGTGCCACTGGGGAAAATAGACTCCTAAAACCACATAGTGAAGCATTGGAAAAATTCAGTGAATTTGTGCTAAGCGCTGTGTTATAAAACCTAAGGAACCGTAGGCTTTGCTTCTCAAGTGAAACAGATTTGTATTGCAGTTCTGTTAGAATGCCTCCAATTGCAATGATGATGTTTAGCACAGTAGGCTGAAAAAGTGGAATTCTGGTGAATACGAGCCCTTTCTCAGGAATGCTTACAGAGGAGGGTGCGAGCAGCCTTCTGATGTCTACTTAAAGACCAAACGAGACTGCAGTCTCTGATCTGTTTTTTCACTTTGGCTCAGTGTTGGGACATGTAGAAGGATGTGGAAAGAGCACATGGCCCAAGTTGCCTGTTTCAGAGCTATTTCCATTGCTAGACGTGGTTTCTCACATCTCATAGAGAGCTAAATTAGTGTTCACATCTTGCCTGAGAGGAGCTGGATCATGTGCATAGCAAAATTGCAGGGCTACCACACCAACACGCTGGATTTCCCCACACCAACTCGTCCTCCTCTGCACCCACCACTGCAGGAGCAGAGACTGTAGTAGCTTCAGTCAGTGTGCTTAGAAAAACTGCATCCTCACAGGAGAGGAGCAACTTCTGGATGATTTTTTTTGCTGAATTTTGAGTGGGAGCAGCCAGGTTTAACAGTAAATTTCGTTTCCATGAAATAATAGGAGTGGGCTCAATGGAAATAATCCCTTGGGCCCCGATGGAAGAATTGGAATCTGTCTTAAAGCCAAGAGGTTGGCAAACACCCCCTCTACACATGCCAAACAAACCAAATGCCCCCTACCATCCCTCCCAAATCCACATTATTAATTAATTTGGCAGATTGTGTCTGTCTTAAAGGTAGTGAATGATAAATTTCATGGGGGCAAAAATGAGAGCAGCGTAGAATAAATAGATTAAATATAAGCTATTACATCATTTGGAAGCAATTTGGTGCTGTCAAATGCCAGCCATTACTGATGTAAAGTATGTCAAGAAAAAGAAATACCAGGTGAAATTAGAGTAAGGTAAAAAGGAGATATGTAGACATGCACTCAGCTGATAATTGTGGATGCAAACTTTACCTCTGCCCTGTAATCTGATGCTAGATAATAATGGCAGTAGAGGTTTGGAGAATAGCTGAAGGAATCCCTTTGCTGTTGTTTCCTCTTTGCTTTTGTTCCACTGTCAATATAAAAAGTAATTCCTTTACCAGGGTGAGTTCAGTAGTAAAGTGAAAGAGAAGCTGTCAGCTAAATTAAATTTTTTGTGTTGAAAAATCTGTTTGTTATAAAGGTGTATAATGGCTTTATTCAAAAGAGAATGAGATGAAATAGAATATCATGAGAATATTATGAGAAGAATTAGAACATCAGGGGATGGCACAAAGGAGAGTGAGTTTGACATATTGTTAATGTCTGTTAATTCTTTTATCCTTCCAACCCTTAATAAAAATTTGTTTAGGTTTTTTTTTTTTTTTCCTGCTCTCTGTGTATTTAGGGAAGATGGCCCTTCAGATGAAATTTCTGAGTGAAATGAACTAGTTAAATGAGTTTGCAAGATTTGGAGATGGGATTCATTTAGGAGATGTAGGAACCATAATTCAGGGATTCAGGCAGAAGTTGTTCCCACAAGAAGCTAAAACATAAACTGCAGTTTAGCAAAAAAGTAAAGAAAAAATGCAAAATAATAGTATATTTTGCAGAATAAAATGAAAATTTCAAAGAGTTCTAGAAGTGATTTTGTCAGTGAGAATAGATGCCAGCTTGCTGTGGTTGATATGGTACCAGGGAATGCACTGAGTGGAAGATGTGTGTAGGAAAAGGAATGTTTCTTTCACAAGCAGGAATGCACTTGTAACCTCAAATCGTCCATCCTGAATGGAGGCAGGATTTTCCTGACAGATTACTATTTAGGATCTAAAGTTTTATTTTATTTTATTTATTATGAACATACCACCTAAAGGAGCTATAGTGTTTCACCAGGGAGTTGAGTCTCACTCTGTCATTCTGTTTTTGAGTAGCACAGGCAGGAAAGGGAAAGCCTTGATACTGCTGCTCTGAAGTTCTGGGAGTTGTTCAGGATTTGTTCTTATGTATGTGAGACAGCAAACGTAGAGCACTTCCACAGCAATTTTAGAAGATGCCAGTTTCTAAGGCAGGTTAAAAAGTTGTGCATCAATTCAATCCCATTTAGAGAATTTGGGAAGGCAAAGAGCATCTCATTCCTAAAATCAGGTCTTGGCAGTAGGGAACCTGGTTTTAAAATCTATATAACTATTGTAGCTTATGTAATATGAGTTGTTTAAAAATCAAAACAGAATTATTCTGATAACATTGAATGTTAATGAGACCTTTGTCAGAAAATGCTTTTAAATAAATAAAGGTGCAAGAGCAAGTTCTTATCTGGGAAGTTCAAACTACCTTTCATTGGAAGTATTTTTTAAGTATGGTGATGGAGCAGAAATGAAATTAAAAACAAAAGACAAAATATTAATGGTTTTATGTTAAGTAAATTAAGTAGCGCATTCCTTAGCTGGTTTTTACTTGTTTTTGTACTGTTTTTTCTTCATGGGTTTGAAAAAATTTTCTAAACTTCCACAGCAAACTATTTAAGCTTTTAGGCACTTTGAACTGGCCTGATTTATTTTGAATAACATTAATAATCTGAATTTTGAGATAAATATAATTTTTTTTTCAAATGCTATTATATTATTTCCTAATAAAAAAGACATCTGACTCTTGTTTCTTGTCCGTTCCCAAATCTGTTAAACTTAATAGAAAAGAGTTTTCAGTCAGTTTGAAGAAGGGTTTCTCTGATGTGTATGTTAGAAATACTGTGTTGGAAGCAAATATGTTAGTACAAGAGGGGAATCTCTAGGTAATTTCTCCCCGTGGCCATAGTTAAACCTGCACAGATTATGGGGAGGAAATCCATACACATGCTAGACATCTCTATGCCTTGAAACAACTGCCTGCAGGTGTTTCAGCCATGCACATGTGGCTGGATATATGATGAGGCTTTTCAGATTTTCAGCCAAGTCTTCACTTGCAGGGTAATGAAATGTTGAGGGAGAGGGAAACAAGATACATATACATGTAGAGGTTATGATGTCATATGTGGTGAGTTATTGCTGTTTTGCTACTTCTCATAAATTCATTCCAAATCAATTGCTAAGCCATATTTCTGTACTATTAATTTAAAGTCTTGGGGAATGTGAGGTTGTGTTTGTGCACACATGTCAAACGCTCTCTTGTAATAGTCAGCCATTGTCCCTGGGATGAGGGAAGCACCTTCACCTGGTCACTGAGCTACAGCTATATTCCTGATTATTAGGTTCAGGCCTAGGGAGCAGATTGAGACCACTGTGGAAGGATCTAAAATTCACTTTCCTATAGGCAAAACACATCAACTGGGCACAGATCTTTTTTGAGCATCACAATGCTTAAATATTAGACAGTATGTCAGTTTGGTAACACATCCTAAAGTGTAGCCCCAAGCAGCTTAAAAGTTTGTTGAGAGTAACAGGAGAGTAGCTTGGAGAATTACTTCATCCTGAGTATGAACTTTTACTGTAGTAAGTAAGTTATAGATACTACAGTGCCTTTATACAATATTGGATTTGGGTATTTTGATCTTGTTTGCCAAGCTCTACATGGCAACAGAACGAACAGAAGCATATGGGTGAATTCTATCCAAGATATATGCAAACTTTCTGCTGCTCTTGTGAAGTAGTTTAAATGTTTTGATTGATCATCATCAGTACTACTATTTTGGTGATTCTTGATTTGAAAATAGACTTGGAGTTGCTTAAGAATAGCTTGATAAGATTTAACCTCTCTAATGAGAGCTTGATAGATAACATGTTTAATTTAAAGGGGAAGGGGGGCAGTGTGAAATAGATCATGTTGTAATTTCAGTAATCACATGCACTGAAATATGTCATTGAAAAGATACTTAAGAATCTTAAATCTTAGGATGCCTGTCAGATTTCTTTTAGTCTATGAACAATGACAATCATAATTTGACGGTGAAATACGGTCAGAGCTTCTGTCTCCTTGACAATCACTCCAATATTTAGACAAAAAAGCACATTCTCACAGATTTCATTAGTCAACTTGTGCTTTTACCTTTTCCCTCATGTAACTCTAATACTCTGAGAAGCCTAGACAAGCAGAATTGAGTGTTCTCTCTTACCAACATGAAAGAAATTACATGTCAGAATGAAAAGCCAGAGGAACTTTAAGGTCAATCACACAGATTGTTTGAAAGACCCCAGAAATATTAGGGTTGCACTTAATGAGTTTGTGTGCTCTTAAGCCATTTTAAAACCTCCTCCAATTGACTTGTTGCGCAATTGAATTAATAATTTTAATTTAATATTTTCATCTGCTGTGATGCTTCATGGATAACAAAAATCAAACAAAATTTAAGAACACTGGAAATGGTTTGAAGAGCTTCTTTGGGTAACAGATCAGAGATTCTGATTGACAAAGCAATCTGCATTTATGAAATATCTCCTATGTAGATTGTCTCTGAGCACCTACAATGAAATAGTCTGTGGAACTTAGCTAAGCAAGTGAATAAGCTTGAAAGAATGGGAATTCTGAAAGCGGGGAAGGAAGAGAGCTTGATCTAATGTCATAAGGCAGGGAGCTTTAGAGCCTTGGGGCACAATTAACAAAGGGTCTGGCACCTGCCTTCTCCGGTCTTTGGATTTGTTTAGAGAGAGATTTAGTTATTCTGCACATGGGATATGTTTCCTTTTCTTGTCTTCAACCCGCTGTGGCTCAGAATCTTTCTGGATATTTTGGTAATAACAAGTTGTAAGCATCCTTGACTCAGGTGAGCATAATAGGTGAGGGTTACTTAATGAAGCTCATGAGAGATTTGCCTTCTCTTTTGTCATCTTGAATCCTCCCACCACATCACTTTTTTTCCCCTCTGTTTAACAGCAGAATGGTGGTTCTAAGAGGTGAGAAAAAAACCAAAGGAATTTATGCTGCTTTTACAGCAGAATTATTGCAGGCCTTAAGGAGTTTCCTTTTATTTATATATTTTTATCAGTTATTGATATAAATGGCATTTCTACTGAAAAGTTTCTTACTGAAACACAAGGAGAATTTTAATGAAATGTATGCTAATTTGGAGGATACTAATGTGTGTCCTTTCCTGCCCCAAAGGATGTTATGATTTCTCCTTTTGAATGTAGAAAAGAGAGCATTTTTCTCTTACAGTTGTGTATTGTCATCTTATTTGGGAGTACTGAAGTCTTTTAGGGCCCTTTGTCAAGCATATGTGGAGCAAGGAGTTATCCATGGCCCGATGCATAGTTAAATGGACAAGATAGGCCATTTCTGATAGGAAAAAAAATATTGTTTTCCTTACTTTCATATTTGAGGAGGTGAGGCAGAAAGCACTGCCTACAGTGGTCTAGCCAAAATGTTTGTGGCACTGTATTGTTTCAGGTATTTAATTTCTTGGAGGTTTCTTGCAGATTTAATAGCTAGAACACCCCTTCCAGTAAAAGTGCTCACGTCAGGGGCCTACATGCTTCCTAGATAATTTTAATGATATGTCCTTTATCACCACTGTCCACAAAGTTTGTTTTCATGGTATCAGGGATTAGTTCTCCTGTCTGGATCATTCTGACTTGCCCTTGTCATTTATCTTCTATTTTTGCAATCTATCAATCTATTGGTATCATTTTTAAGTCTCCCTATAAGGAGAGCATAGTTAAGCTTGGCCAGAAGCACGCAGTTCAATAAAAAGATGTAAATCTTGATCTCACGAACTACAAAATCAACAAGAGACACAGGTAAGGGGGAATGTAGAGTGGCAGGTGGGAATTAACAGTGCTGGATGTCATTAACTTCTGAGCACATCAAGGAACCTTCAGTGCAGATAAACTACAATTTTCAAAACTTAGAGGTTAGTTTTTTCTAAATCATCCAGATGTTTCTAGGAGACTCTCATCTGTAGTGGATTGTTGGGGGGGCGGTACTTGGTGCTGCAAAATTTTCATTTTAAGAAATTATTTTCATTTTCATATATGATGCAGTATCATTAAAAAGACTTGACTTTTACTAATGGATCCCTTTTTTGGAACAGTCTCTCCTTTTAGCAATTACAAAATATACTTTCAGGAAAGGAGCAATACTTTATTATTTAGCTTGTTCAAACTCACTCCTTTCTGAAGGTAAAGTGACAGCAAGCAACCCAGCTCAGCTTCAATGGATACATGATTAGTAAGCCAACAGCTTTTTCATCAAGGCACAAGTTTTTTTTCCTGTCCAATAAGCCCAAAAGTCAAAATGATGCAAACTATAGTTTTCTGAGTTGTCCACAAAATTAAGTGTTATGTGATTGCTTCTGGAGCTGTGTCATTTCTTTGCTCAAACTGATGCTATTTTGGATATAAACTACTATAGCACAACAGCTGTTTATCAAAATATTCATGAAAATTTTCTGTGACAGGAGAAATGGGCATGCTTGTAATACTGTTTCCATGGAAAAAGATGCACAGGCTTAGATTTAGTCAAAATTATGGCATACTGTTCTAAACTTGACAGAACTAGTTCAGCACATAATCCATAATAAAATAGGAACTGTGGTATTTAAACACTAATTCAGTACATATCAGTTTGTATGCAAAGACTCTGTTTAAGATATTGCAAAACAGGTTTTCTTAGTAAATGCTACCAAAGCTATGGCATGTATCCCAGTCCTGGGGTATGAGTAAAGTCTTTATCTGGGCTCCAAGCTGTGGCTCCATGGTTTGCTCTCTCTGCCCAGTATAACAAATAGTGGATGTTGCATGCATTTCTGATTGATGAGGTATTGAGGAGGATTTGGAAATCTGAAAACCCATATTATTATAAAGATTATGGAATAGTGGGAAATGGAGCCAGGAATGTACCTATAATTTAGGGTAAAGAGTAATAATGAGTGCCCATAAAAATAAATAACCATGATGTTAAATAGACTGCAGATCATTTGCACCTTGAGGCTTTTCTCAGATTTTGTGCCAGTAAAGAAATGTGGTAATAAGCCCTCATGTATTTAGGGAAAAATTTTCTTATGCATGAATTTTATTTAGGCAATTTGAATAATCCCAGAAATATTTAGAAGCATGAAGGGAGGAAGATGAAGGCAGAAACATAAAAAGTCTGCATTATTTGGATGAAGTACTTCATGTTTAGATTATTCTTGATCATACTTTTTTTTTTTTTTATTGCTTCTGACTCTTTCATGGCTGATAATGCTATTCTGAAGTCTTTTCTGAAGTTGTAATTTCAGTTCTGTTCGGTGAGAAATCCTTTTTGATCGCTGTAGACATGCAAAATGAAGCTGTGTGATTGCTGGCCAATTCTTGTAAAAATCTGGAAAGTTCTTTCCTAGTTTGTCCTCATCAGTCAAAAAGAAAAATACTTCATGTACTTCCTCCTTCAGAGACATGGTGTACTGCATGGAGGTTCTAGAGTACAGAGTGGAGGGCAGCTTTCCTTATACCTGCAAGTGCAGGAGGAAGTGTAAGGATGAGCTTTCCTGGCTGAGAATTTAAAAGCTTCTTACTCCTTGCTTCTGCTTTATCACAGAACACTTCTTTTCAGCTAAATGTTACTACTCTGATGATTTTTAAATAACATTTGTGCACGTCAGTATTTATTCACACCCCATGTTGTAATCAGGATTTGTTTATAATGTCTGTATGTGATAATCAACACTGGAACCATGTTTTACATGTTTTACAGCTTCCTTTCTCTTTGTAAAGTTTCACAGAAATTGTTAGTTATGTGTTTAACGTTGCAGATCAGTGATTTCCCTCTTACAGATTGTGCAGATTCAGGCAGTTTGCAAATCACTTGGTTGTCATAATTTTGTGTAAGAATTTTTTGGATTGCTCTCCTCTCTGACTAAATTTATTGAGTTACGAGTAAAGGAAATTTGGAAAGCAACACATTTTTAGTAAAATGTTGTTAGTTCAGTGAGAGGTGGAATGGTCAACAGCTTTCTCCATACTTCAAGTTCCCAAAGCAAAAAGGAAATTTATACTCTCCATTGAGAGATAAACTAGTTTATTTTCAGTCATTTATCTGAAAAGCTGATGCTCACCATAATAATTCATCAAACATTTTTTGTGAAGTATATCTGGCAAAGCTTCCTGGCATCAGCCTTTGAAATTCTGAGTTCTTGCATCCTCTGGGAACAGAGTGACTCTCTCTTCTTATTGCACATCTGGAAGGAATGCTGCTGCCTTTTTGTTTCATCGGGGAGAGATTGTTAGGATAGCAATTTAACCTCTCTAAACTGTTCGCTAGTATCTTTGGATTTGTGAATATGAAAGAGCTAAAATGCTATAATTTATAAATTATACTTCAGTTTTTAATTTTAAAGAATACTGTAATAATTATTTCATAAGAATAACTATATTTGTACTTTTCTGGGCTTTCCGTGAGGAATGAGGGGCTAAATTCTGTTGGTTACCTATGTGATGTGTATTAACTCCATTGTCTTATTTAATCTCATCTGGCAGTCTGGTTTAACAAAACACAGATACCTACTTTTGTAGTAGGTACTTGTCCTTTTTCATGATCTAGAAAGCACTTCAGACAAAAAAAAAATTAATTGTGAATTTACAACTTGTTAACGGTGAGTTTCTGTTGGATAAAGTTTCCACCTAATATCCTAATGTTCAATCCTCCAGCTTGTCTGAATGACAAGAAAAGGTTTATTTCCTAGTTACAAAAATAGAGTTATGAATGTTTATGCTTAATTATCTAATTTTTTTGTTTCAACTGAAAATATATAAATTAAGTTTACTAAGGTAAACACCATTACTTAAAAGCCGACCCTTTTGATTGTGACGCATTTTTTATTTAATAGGAACAATTACATTACTTACCCTAATTCAGCAAAATATCTGAACTGTCACCTAGATTCCATTATGTGCTTTTGTCTTTTGCTGAATATGGATGATTTTAAACATATGCCTAAAAGACTTATTGAATGAGAGACTCTTGGAACAGGGGTTAATGCTGTTTGCAAGCTTTATGTTACTAAAAATCTAGAAAAGATTGAATTTGGTTTAATATTTCAATGAAAAATGGTATGAGGCAGAATGCCAACAGGAGATGCATTAATAATCCATAAACCTGTGGTAGCCAACTAATTTGGGATATTATAGGAAATCTTGGCTTTATGCTGCCAATATTTCTAACATGAGTTTCCATCAATAAGTGCAGGAAATACTAAACTCAGTTATTAATCTGCAAGGAAGAAACTAAAATTTAGAGATCTGATTTCTGTTCAGGAAGAACTTTTCTTTTAGGCATTAAATTTTAATCCAGTGTATTTAAAAAAATAAAAAAGAGTTCTATATTCTTAAACCCTGCAGAATGTTTTCTCATTACTAATTAGTGGCAGAATGTCAGTAATCTTGCATTAGAGAGAGGCTTTTTCCTTCTGTTTCTGCCACATCTCTCTAGCTCTGACTGGAAGCCTTTGCATAATAACTGAATATGTATTTACTGTTATAACTAACACTAAGTATCACGATGAATGTACATGCTAAATTACCCAGCTTCCTGCTTGTCTTGCACTTTCCAGAAAACATTACATTATTTGGTAGAAATTTCATCTGTGTGAACTCTCATCAGCAGCTTGCTAATAGGAAGCATAGATTGGCGCAATAATTGATAATTTAAAAAAAATATTCCCATATAGTTTTTTTAATTTTATCCTTGGGCTTCCATCTTGCCATAGCAAAGTTTTCTTGTAGTGGATTCTGCAATGCTAATCTCCTTGGAATTTAGTGATTGTCATGCCCAAAGTAGACATTAAGTGTGACATTCCAGAAAGGATTATCACCTTCTATCACCCAGCTAAGCAGGAGCTATGAGTAGCACTTTTCTTTTCCAAGAAAGAATGGACAGATGAGGCATTTGTAGTTTCAAGTCCTGCTGCAACCATCACCACTGGGAAAGTGAGGAGGAACTTTTCTGTCAGCATCTGCAGGCAGCAGAACAGAGACACCTCCAGGGGTGGGTTGTGTGCTTTCCAGCATGCCTATTCACAACAAATGTACGGGAGAAGTGTGATAAAGGTTGATGTTTATTACTAGTTGTTTGTGTTCTTGATCTGTGTATAACTTGTCAAAGAAATAATATACCCTCCCCAGCTTGCTCTGAAATAGCAACATCAATAGGGTAAAGATACTGTGACACATTCCACTGTGAATGTAATAGCGCTTATTTTGTGATGTTTATAGCATTTTATGGTTTCCTGCAGGGGTACCCAAACGATGCCTCCAGCTGTACGTGGCCTGCTAGACCAATTTGTCCATCCTCTGCTCTGTTTCTGGCTGCTCCCTTCCTCAGGAGCCCCTCCAGTGCTGGCACTGAGCATGCTGCAGCCCTGGATTGTTCTGGCAGCGACAGCCTGTTCCTGGCTAGTCTTTTTCCCGCGAGTCCTTCATGAATGGGCAAAGTCTTAGCTGTGTAAATGTGCTGTAATGTTAACACTTAAATTCTGGACCTGCTGCTCACGTCCAGACCAACTTACCATGCTGTGAATGTGCTGTAGGTCTGCTTGCTCCACACACAACTTCATCAAGCCAGAGCTAACTGCTGCATGGAACAGCCAGGTACTCTAGCACTCTTGATTTAGGAAGAGAATGAAAGCTGAACTTTCTAGGAGTGTATTTATTGTCCTCATTTGCCATTTTAAGAATGAAAATTCTAATGCAGTGTTTGAAGTTCTCAGAGCCATGTAAGTTTTAATTACAGTAGTTCTTAGGGCATTCAATGCAATAATATCAAGGTCAGTAGCATTAAAAATGCAAGTAACGAATATATAAAACAATGAAATCAATAAATGGTAAAAACTGAATTTCAAATGAAAAATTTTTAAATTTATGTGAAACTTTGGCTAGTTCTCTTGCTAAAGTTTTTTTTTTCAAAAATTCCAAAATTATAACCCAAGCATTTGAAGGAATCTTTCTCAATCTTGAAAATACCCTGAGTATGTCAGAAATTCATATACCATGGCATCATTTGAAACAAAAGACATTCTTGACTTTCTTCTGGTACTTCTATACTATTATCATGGTAAAAAAAAAAATAATCTTTTAACTACCATTTGTGGTTTCACTTGGCTTTATATTTTTGGTGTAGGGGAAATATTAAAGTTATTTCTCAGTTACAGTACAAATGTTTACAGTAATGATAAGGGTAATTTTAAATATGTCCTTCATATAGTTAGCATAAAAACAAATGGTCAGTACATTACAAAAGGAAATTATATTCATAGGGGATTTTAAATTTGATAATAAACATTAATAAGTTTAGGCTTAGAACACTTAAGAAGTTAGTTATTCTCTTGGTATGTTTTGCACTTAAAACAAACTTGGTCCTCCAGCTACTGTGTTGAGTTCTGGTCCAGAAGAAAAACTTTGGTAAAGAACTTTGAGTTCTTGGTGAAATAAAAAGTGAAAAATTATCTTCACCTCTTAATGTTGAGTTTGGTTATGAAGGTTTTTAGATTGTTTGTTTTGCTGGGGCTTTTTGAGTTTTGGTGGTTTCCCCCACCTCCCCCCATAGGGATCTGTTAATCTCAGGGGGTTTTGTGGTCTAAACTATTAACAGTTCTGCTGTGCATTTCATTCTGTCATTCATTCCTCAGGAGTTCTAGAGAACTGCTAGAGGGGTTAATAAGTGATCAAATCTTAGCAAAAGGCTTACAGCAGATATTTCAGTAGAGGTAACCTGTCAGCTGCAAATATGAAAAAAAAAAATCAAGTCCTACATTTCACTAATTATTTTTCCACTTTTAAGTAATAATGCCTACAAGAGATCCGATGTATTGAGCATTTCATAAAATATGCAAAAGTCTACCTGAAAGTCCAACATAGTGGACATAGTGGACAAAACATAGGTTTTGGCTGGAATAGAGTTAATTCTCTTCCTAGTAGCTGAAGTGAACCTAGGTTCAGTGCTGTGTTTTGGTTTTAGTATGAGAATAACGTTGGTAACACACTGATGTTTCAGTTGTTGCTCAGTGGTGTTTACTCTGAGTCAAGGAGTTTTCAGTTTCCCCTCCTGCCAGTGAGGAGATGCAGAAGAAGCTGGTAGAAAGCACAGCCAGGACAGCTGACCTGGCCAAAGGGATATTTCATACCATGGAATGTCCTGCTCAGTATAGAAACAGGGAAGAAGTTGGCTGGAGGGGCTGACCACTGCTGAGGGACTGGCCGGGCATCAGTCCAAAGATTTTATTCCTCTCTTCTTTTCATTACTATTATTATTATATCTGACTTTATTTCAGTTACCAAACTGCTGTTATCTCAACCCATGGGTTTTACCTTTATGTTTTTCCCCAGTTCTGTTCCCCACTGCACACAGGGGAGGGAGGGAGTGGCTGTGTGGTACTTAGCTGGTGGCTGGGGTTAAACAGCAACACGTACTGTGGATACTAAAAGTTAGACTGGGTTCTAAAGCAAATGAAATAGCACAAGTCTTTACAAGAAGATAAAAATGTAAATTTTATAAAAGAGCATCAATACAAACATTGATCTCCTGTCCATATTTTAGTAATTGGTGAGGCAAATGTGTCTTGCCATTTGGGTTACAGCTTTCACAGGCATGCTGTAATCACTGAAACAGGGTAATGACTTAATCTCCCTAAGGAGTTATCCCACTGTAGTTTACTGAGAGATGTTAGCTATTTGCCCACATGGCATACTCCATGAAATTCAAATTGAAGAATGAAAGAGCTGTGATTCAATCCTCTACTACCTTCTGGATGCAATTCCCAGAACAACAGCACACACAAAGCTAGTAGTAAGATAACTTCAGTCAAATTGTGATATTATGTGCTTCCTGCTAGAATGCTTGGATATAATTAAGATGAAAAAGGACTAAGTGTGAATTGGCTATTGAATTTTTAACTTGGATCCAAAGGAAAAGTTAAAATAGATGATGGGAACATAAGTGGATCAACTTGTGAAATCCCAGACACTCTCTAAATCTGTTGCACTCTTGTCCATTTAGCTATTTCAGTATTTCTGAATGCCAAAGTAGTGCAAACCACACTTTTTAGTTTTTCCCAAAACCTTTTGTCTTGATGGCATTAGCTTAGTCCAGTCCTGAAGCTCTGCTTCTCTCTTTGTCCCTGCCAAACCCCATGCTAATTCATCTTTTACAGCTTGGCATCCTAATCTTTAATGCAAGATTTGAGTGAGGCTAGCAGATTCTTATGGTATTTTTTGGTTTTGGGGAGCATTATTTGTGAGGACATAGGAGTACTAAACAAGCTAAAAATAATACTGAAGCAATGCAAGCTGAAATTTTAGGAAAAAGTGAATGGTGTAAATAGCTGCACAGAGAGTAGAAAGTGCATGTTTGTGTCATGACACCCACCAATGTATGTGAGAGTAAACAGGAAAATTAGAAGTTTACAATATGCTAAGACAAGAAAATAAAAGCATATGAGTTGGAGACTGGACATATGTAATTCTTGCTTTACCATCTGTAAATGGACATCCAAATGTAATAACAGGAGTAGCTTGTTTGAGAAGTAGCTGTAGCCTGGTAAGAGTTCAATATGTGGTAATGAAAATGGTCAGATGTCTAGGAAAATTGCCTTTGCAGAAACAGAAGAGTTAAATAAAAGATACTTGTTTTGTCTCTGCTGAGTAACAAGAAGAGCATGGGTTGGATGGGAGGCAGTGCATCTGTGAATAATTAAGTACTGTATATATAAGCAGGAGCACAGAAGAATTATCCACATCTTTCAGTACTGATGAATAGCTGAACAGTAGAATGGAATGAGTAAAATAAGACTGATCTACAGAAACAGATGGGGAGTAAGTGAAAAAAATAATAAAGCAGGGCCTACCAGACAGAACTCATGAAGAAAGGTGAAAATAATGTGTATCACTGGCCAAAAAAGAATCTGTAACTGTCTAATGAAAGGAGACAGAATTATCACTGGGATGGTTGTCTATAGTATGTAAAATGAGGAAATGGAAGGAAATTGAGCGATGTCAAGGCAGAAGCTGAGTACTGGGAAAAGCTGAAATGTTATTACCTGGAGAAAAGCCTTCAAATCTGGTTACAGAAACTTTACATTGAAGTGGACTTTAGCCATCAAAGGTCGAAAAGTAAGAAGAAGGAATTCAGAGCCGACCACTTAAATGCCTGAGACATTACAGAGAGATTTGAGAAATTACTTATAGTTACTATCTTTGGCTAAACAGTGAAAAGAAACAGCAATACCTTTCCCAAGCCATAGAAATGCTATAAATGTTGGTGAAAACAATGAAAGTTTTTTTCACCTTTGCTGCAATTTACCAAACCATCATCAAATTCTTTTTAATTTTTATGTTTCTATAAATTTTAATTGAAAGTTCCCTCTGGTTCTTTGAGGTGCATTTGACATTTTTAGATGTCATCAATTGGTGTGAATAGAAGGCTCAGTATTTTCCCACTGAGCAGGGAGGTTGGGGTAGATGACCCCACTGGAGTTCCTTCAAACCTGACCCATTCTGTGAGTCTGTGATTATGGTCTCTGCCATAACCCTTCAGATTTCCCAGTCTGTTTTAATTTATTCTTAATAACCATGACACACTGACAAAATATGAATTGAGCTATCAAAGGATACTGCAATTTCTGTCATGCCTATTTCAAGCTTTCTGCTTTGTCTGGATGAACATGGAAATATAGAGATTAAAAAGAAACTTAAAAAATCAAATTCCAACAAACAGAATTTGAAAACAAACAGAAAAAAAGACATGCTCCAAAGGCTTCTTTGGAAAACTCAGGATGTCTAATTGCCCATCCACAAACTGATCTAAAGCTAAAATACATTTTTTTAGTGTCTTTTTCTATACTTTTGACATCTGAGTTCTATTCTGCTGTTGCCAGTGTGTTTTCAGCTGTGCCAAAAGTGAGCAGATCTGTGTTTCCTTTCTAACATCAAAACGAAGACATTTATCATTAAGATTTATCATGGGACAGCCAACCAGATGGTTTGGTACTTTTAAGGTGAACTTGTTTGGGCCTTGTTCAGCTCATGTGATCTTTCAGTTACAGAAAACTGTATCAGCTGCTTACTGCAAAGGCTTTTTTTTCTTTCTTCTTTCTAGTAATGCAAAAAACATTAATATAATAGCTGATGTGGCATGGTTTGTCATTTTCGAAAGGAAACCAAGTCATAAGCAATTCTGCTGATTGCATTCCAATTATAATGTGACCTCCTGTTGCTTTGCATTGAAGCAGCATTCATTTCAGACACATGCTGATAAACAACATGCACAATAAATGACCCTTTAGAAGGGGCAATTGCAAGACTCAAGTTTGGAATTTTTGCTCATACCAAAGGCATTTCTTTTGCCAAGTCTGTAGCATTAGGCCAGAAGGAATGCATTTCATTATACAGAGACCAGACTTACTGGGAACAGAGCCTTGTGAGCTTTGAAATGTTTTCATTCAAACTATATTCAGATTTCAAGTCATTAACGATTATGATATAGACTAGCCAGTGTAAGGCACTGAGGAGACAAATGAAAGTCTGTTCTCCTCTCTCTTTTCTTCCTAAAGCTTGAAGAATCTTTAGCTGTTTGTGTGTTTTGATTCTTACTGCCAAGGAAGATGAGAATGCTTATTTGACCCTGAGTTGTAAATCAGTCTGGAAATCTGAAGAGAAGACTGTTTCCCATGAAATGCCTAATACTTCCTGGTGCTTGTCAGAGTGGAAGTATCCCAGCAGTATCTTTGTCTAGATCACTTTGGTACTTTGGATTCTGGTCATCAAATGACTAAACAGCACAGAGACAAGAGAAGCAGGTATTTCTTCCCTTGCATCTGAATTACTTAAGGGAATTGTCTGAGTTTATGCAGGATGTGAAAAGGAACCAAGGCAAGGTTTACAACTACAGGTGTTTTAACAACAGCAGCGATAACTTTCATGAGAGTAAATGAGGTTTAAACTCTTTGGACACATACGCCCTTCTCTGGGTCTGTTGTCAGCCACAAAATGCATCTGTTTGATCATGTGACAAAAATGAATAAAACACACAAGGGCTGGGAGGAACAGCAAGCCTGAAGAAGGGTATATCTGCCCAAAAGCTTGTCCATCTCTCTCTTTTCCCCATTAGTTACTCTAATTAAATTTATTACTTCCTGCTACAAATGCTGTTTGACATAAAACACTACACTTGCCTCCACAACCACACGACTGTGAGAACAAGCAATGGTGATGTGTAAGTGAAAGACCAAATCTGACTCGTTCTTCCTGCTTCTCCTCCTGCCCTTATTTTCACCTGATTCACTGTTCCCTAATTTTCTATTCTTATTCTCATGCTCAATACTCTGATGTATACAATTTATCAGCCTTGCAATATATCCCAGACAGACTTGACAGTGAAAATGGGACTGTTGGCTTGGGTGGCTCTTTGTGGACAATGATCTAGACTAGAAATTAAGGAAAGCATAAAGTCCCAAATGATGTCTAAACTGAGATGTATGTGGCCTTAAGGTATTTCTTCTTTTTTTATATCCAGCAACTGGATTTATAGGGTCTGGAAAAGTGGCATCAGACAATGAAAAAAATCTGGCAGCAGACCAATTTGTAGTGTTTTTATGGGTGATATTGAATTTTTTTTTTTTTTCATTATTTGTCTTCAGAATTGAGGCTGTGTAGTTCAATTAAAACCAGTATCATTTTTATTAAAAATTAAATGAAAAGGTTATGGTAAAAAGGTTAGGTTAATGGATCTGTTAATATAAATGGTCACTGGAAATATGGAAAGCCAGTGTCAAACTTGTCTTTTTCCTGGCACCACCTCTGCTTGGAAAACAAATCAACTGCATTCTGCAGTTGTCACTCTTCACTCAGCATATCCAGTCTTGGTTACCATTTGATGATAGGTAAAGACAATCCATTTTAGGCCTAAAACCCCTGAGTAGTAGCCCTTCCAACTTCATGTCTCATACTTTGTTTGTGAAGTAGCTGAAGTCTGTGGGATTTTTCCTGCTCACTCTTGGATTTCTTTATTTTTTCTCAGTTGGAAGCTTTTGCCATGCAAGTTTTGTTCAAATTTATGTTTGTATTGGTCATATTGATCCCATTGTCTTTTAAAAGTAGTTCACCTCCTATTAGAATACTGAGTTTCAAATGCTTAAATGTTTTTATTTCAACATCTCTTTTTGACAGTATTTGTCTGGTTGCAGCTGTAGAATATTCAAAATTATTTGTTCCCCCAAGCCCCACTATTTATTTGTTTTCCAATTGCAAAATAAATTTGTCACATGAATTGAGTCTCAACTTGCCTGAGACTGCAAAATTGCACACTACCGTAGACCGTATTCTATACAGTCACCAGAAATTAAATCTGTTCCTAATCAAAATTACTTCATATCTCTCCAGACTGCCTAGGCCTCCTTATAAATTCTGTGGTCTTGGGGAGTAAAGTAAGACTGTTTGTAAAATCTGTTGCTAGATCAGAACCAGCATGAGACTGATTATTTAGAAAAAAAATGTGTATTTCTTTTTTTGGAACAAATATCGAAGGCATGATAATGTACTTCTGTAGTTAGACTGTGTAACTTTTACTAAGTCAGAACTTCCTTTCAAACTTAGTATTCAAGGAACATTTTTTTTTTATTAATCAGAAGAGTTATCGACACTTCCATACTGTTTATGTGTATTAAATCTCATTGGCTACCTCTTGTCTACCAATTCTGGTTTAGTAGGAGATCGTTCTTCTAGATGGATTTTTGAATTGCAGAACATCTTGACTAGGAAGGGACCCATCAGGATCATCAATTCCAGCTCCTGGCCCTGCACAGGACATCTCAAGAGTCACATCAGGAACCTGAGAGCATTGTCCAAGCTCTGCTCGAGCTCTGTCAGGCTGGTGCTGTCCCCACTGCCCTGGGGAGCTGTTCCAGTGCCCAAACACCCTCTGGTGAAGAACCCTCTTGTGGTGGTCATGTATCGGAGCAAGGATGCAGCAATGCCTCCTGCAAAATGTATTAGAAGTGAACTGGGCATGCAAACAGGAATTAGGAATATCATGTTAGATGATGATATCAGGTGTATATGCGTCTAATATTGTTTTTAAGAACATATTGAGTAATATTTTATTTCCAGGGGTCTCTTCATTATTCCTTTGTGGCAGCTTGTATCAGTGTGTGTGTATAAATAAAAGAAAAACGAAAAGTAAGTTAGAAGAAATGGAAAACTAATGATTCAAGAAATCACATAGCATCAGATTATTCTATTTTGAAATCATAGCAGCAGTACCCAGAGGCATAAACTCCCCAAATTGTTAGTAAAAAACCCCTCTGATATATCCAGTGATACAGAAGCCTGAAGGCATTCTTTATTAGTGCCTAATGTTTCCTGAAAGAAACATTTTGCAGACATTAAAATATATGTTCTTGTTTAATTTTATAATCCAGTTTCTTTGACACTTATTTACTGATGCTTCATCTTACTACATGGCTTTAATGTTTGGCATTATTTTTATAGCTTTACAGCTGTGAGCATTTCAGGATTCTCAAACAGACTGCTACCTGTACTTTAAGCAAAATATTTTTATCTTATCTTCAAAACTGCCTTTTATTTTCACCTTTCCACACACCTTTCTAAGCATCTCTTTCCTATAGGCTTATGTGGCTCTCAGTGGAGCAAAAGGAATGCCAGAGGAGCCCGTGTCCACATTTCTCAGCCAAGCCTCTAATATTTGCAGCAGGATTTGTCTCCAGCTGTAGTCCCATGATGTAAAGGTGGATCAGTTTGTGTTTTGACAAATTATTCCTTCTGTGCCTTTTCAGCCTTTTATCTGCTGTTGCATTTATTCAGAAATGTGTAATCCAAGATTGCTGCTCAGAAATGCAATTTGTCATAGGAGTCCTAGACTCGTAACATTCTGTTCGTCACCAAGAGCTGAAGAAAGAAGTTAAATGGACAGACATTACTAAACTGTTCCCTTTGAAGAATCAGCTGTTGCTTCGGATGAATTTGGCCCTCTTCTAGCTTTGCCCAAAATAAGATTCCTGAGTGTAAGCTCTCTGCAGAGGAACAATGTCTTCAGAAGTGAGCATAAGCACAGGATTCTGGCAGGCTGGACCAAGGGTTGGGATCTCACATTTCAGAAAAGTTTTCTTTGGGCTGGCCTAACTGTGCCAAAAAAAATGTTGTTGGGAAGGCACCAGTGTGCAGGTCTGTCTTTCTCCTCACAGTAAAATCTTCATCAAAGAGACAATTATGTAGCACTTTTTTCTTAAAAAGGACAGAATTTATTGCCCTGAGGTTGAATATGTGAGCACGTCTGGCAGCAAGGGAAGAAAGGAGGAACTGCAGGAGAGTGAATACTGAGGTTTCAGAAATTGGCATGAGTTCCTCTTTGTTTCCCATCTGCTTTAAAATGAAGACATCTTTGAGCACAATAGAAATATTCTCACCTAGCTTGTTACTCCTTCAAATTATGTCGGTTCACTGAAGTGAATTTCAATTACATGCCTACTCACCCTTGCCCTATGGAAGATAGAGGGATAAATGCTTGTATTGTGATAAAGTTTCTGAAAATGAAGTTGATCCTGACAGAGAAGCACAATGCAACTTTTGTATGGAAAAATCAGGGTAAAGTATCATTTTAATTTAAGAGGACAACTCACTTCAATTTAAGAATTTGACTGGCTGATGATTTTTGACAAGCAATGTCACTTCAAGAAGATTCAGATGAATGAATTCCAGAGCTCAGATCTAACAGCTGACTCCAAAATGCTGTAACTTTATGTAGTATTGGATTGTTTTGGACCGGAGGGGGGAAAAAAAAAGGTTGAAATGGTTTGTAATTACGTGGTTAACCTTAGCACTTGTGTTTTCTCAGTCTTTGCAAAGCCATTAATTTAACAAAGTAATCAGAACAGCCAAAAGCCTCAGATTTTCCTTTTTTCATCCTTATAAAAACACATCTGAATAATGATGGAACTCAATAAATTACACAATAAAAAGTCAAGTTAGTACATTCAGTTTACAGTCTTGTGTTATTTAAAAATTGGATTGCACTTAAAAACTCCTGACTGTGTGGGCAAAGGAAATTTTGTTGGATAGCTCAGCATAACTGAATATTTCCTTCTATTCATTTGCTGTATTGGAAAGAAGAAAGTATCCTTTTATTTTTGCAATTGGAGGCTGGAAAGGAAGGAAAAAGCGATTGGATTCCTACCACAAATCCTTTGAAATGCTGTGTGCCAGTCTTTGGGCTTGAATACGTACCTTTTGCGTACTTTTAAGTGGCACCTGTTCATTCAAGCTTTAAATTTGTATAGGAAAGTTGTTTTACTTGGATGTGGAATAGTGTGATAAATGCTTCTCTTGGTCTCTACTCCTCTTCAAATTCGACTTTGAATCTCTTGTGGTCAGTCTGTGACAGGGTAAGTAGGTGTATTTTACAGCAATCTGAGGACTAATCCAGAGGCAATCTACATCTCCAGATTTTGGCAATAGGGTATGTTATCAGTTTCATTCCCAATATTTTCTTTTGTACTGTTTGGTTATTCACTTTTAAGAGCACGTGTTTTTTCTGCTCTATCTTTATTTGAATTTTATTATGGTTTCCTACCAGTTTTTATAAGGCAAACCCATGAAATAGGCACATGGCCCCCTGAAGCCATGACAAAAGGCATCATTAGAGTCAAAATCCTAAAAGGTTGACATATTTGTTGGACAAATTTTTAACAGACTATAGGTCACTAAAGCAGTGTTTCTATTTGTTATTTGTTTCTCATGGCTTTTGGGTTTCTTACCCTTTTCCCAAAACATTATATCCTCATTTAACATTCTCTCTAACAAGCTGTGACTCGGGAAATGGTTTAAAGGGAAAAGTTATTGCCAGAAGGGTTCTGAAAATACAAACTGGTGAAGCTATTTGAAGTAATCATCATAGCTTGAAGTTTAGGTTTTCCCTCTAAAGTGCTTTTGCACAGGAATATGCTGTCTTTAAAGTCAATGAGGAGATTCACTATTGATCTTATTGATCAGTCAATTGATCTATATTTTTACAGAGTGGGAATTGCAAAAATGCATTTCTTACTCATTCTAGTATTACCAAAATTTACAAACTGTTCTGTTTGATTTATGTTCTTTAAAAGCTACTACTGTCATTACTGGTTAATACACCAAGTTTTCCTCTTTCTAGAAAAATTACTTGGAATCAAGTTCTAGCTTGGACACCGGCTTTGTGCTGGTGTTGGGCCTGCAACAGCAACATGTCAGACACTCCTAGTTCCCCCCGCCTTCCACACTGTGTTAGTCACTTTTCCCTTTGGAATTCTGCATTTCCAGAGATATGTGCAGCTGGCAGGCAAGCTGTAGGTAAGCCTTTGGCCGAAAACTCCTTCCAACAAATAACTCCTCTTACTGGAAACTGTTTCTCACAGTGATGGTTTTAATATCTGTGTGTGTTTGATGGGGTGGATAAGGAGAGTGGGGTAGACCAAAATACAGGTTAAGGTATGTTGGAACAGTGCCACGTGGAAATTGTAATTTGGTTCCCTCATGTTCTCATTCTCTTTGATGATCTATGAATCTCAGATGGACTAAAATCTATTTTATAGACACATCTCTCTCCTTTGCAAGTCAGTACTTCATCAATAAAGTAACATAGTACCTTTTCAATTAATTGGCAATGAAAAATAATTCAACAGCCTGGGAAATTTCTAAAATTCTTTAAACTGATATTAAAAATAATTCAAAATAGTGAGAAAAAATGTTATTGTTTCTTTTTTGTTCAAGTTTTGCTTTAGTACATCTCCTACTTTTTACCAAATTTAAATCAAAGGCACTTATTCACAAAACACTTTGGTATCTGTAAACCACAATTTTGCAACCAAAGGAGATTTTTTTTTTTTTTTGCTTGTTTTAGTTGGTATGGAGCACTAGATCCATGTGACACAAAAAATAATTTTATAGAAAAGGAACATTGGGAAATGTACTGTAAAAATAAGGTGTGTCTTACTTGCATCTTGAATTGTTTTAATATTGAAAAGGAGGGTCAAAAGACCATCCATTTAAATTTTTTTTTTCTTTTCTACATTACCAGTAAATTGGCAGTGTAAGTAAGTACCAATGTCATTGGCACTAGTGCTGTGTTGGTAGTCAGTGTTACAGAAAAGTCTCATGTCAAATGCTGCATTTTACTATCATCAAATTTTACATCCTACATTGGGGTGTAGCTGTAATTTCTCTAGAGCTGAACATTGATTTACTTCCCTTATCTAAATGAGAAGTTCAGAGAGCTTCCAATATTCTCTAACTAAATTTTGAATACATTTTTGTATTTTGCACAGGATCTCTGCATGTTCAGCTAAAAGAGATTACTTGTTTATTTCTTTTCTTCTGCTGAAAATTAATTTGCAAGTTTTTAATAACTGGCATAGACTAACCCTGTTCTCTGCCTGAAGAGAGTTTATTTCTTCATGACATGTTCTTTTCAACTTCCAGAACTGCCTTCTAAAGGTTGTGTTACCAAAAGAACATGCTGAAGTCTTTGTTGCATGTTTCATAAAGTATTCAAAACTGAGTATTTCATTCAATAACAGTTTTATATTATCTAATGTAAGTGCTAAAAATCCATGGAAGCAACTGTCCTTTTTTACTTTGTTATTTATTTTAGCAGTTTCCTGTTTCTTTAAATTTCATTCAGGTCATCCCCTTATTATTGGTTCTTTGTCCTCAAGACTGGATGTACAATGTGGGGATCTCATTTTTCCTTTTGGCTACCACTACTAATTGTCATGCATTTTTTATTGTGTTTTCTGGAGAGTGTCCCAGTTCCATCTCTCCTATAGCTGATATTGTCAATGTCATGTTGTCCACATTAATTGCCACTAGGAGGACAGCACCTAGCCATGTGTACCTCATGTTTTGTTACTTGAATTAGGTGCCTTGCAATCCAAACCTCTGAAATATATTGAGCTGATATCATGTGCCTGGCCCTGTTAGTTTCAAAGCAATTTTGGCAATAAAAATGTTTTGTGGTTTTGGGCATGACATTAACATTTGTTTCCCCTTAGTTCTTGTTCCATTTCCTTGATAAAACGTCTTTGATGCCCGAGGGGGTGACCTTTTACTTCATATTTCCATAAATTGAGTATTCATGTAGTTGCTAAAGAAATTACATGAGTAGCTCAGCTATTCAGAGTCTGCATTTTGGTCTCTGTGCTTCGGTGGAGTTTTGGTGGCTCCGTTATCCCTGTGTGTTGGGATCTCTCCATGTCATTCATATCTCACACCAGAAGCTTGCAGGACATGGGGAAATTTTAAATTAACAACTCACTTTGAGGCAGAATTTTACAGCTGTCAGAAGCCATTTTTCTTCTTTTTGTGAGTTTCATGGCTCACTACCTGTCAGCTTTCCCATCAGCTGGATAACTGCCAGTGTGATGGCTGCTGATAATACGGTTCTGGGGTGGTTTTGGTTTTCCTTCTTCTGGGTCTTGATTACTTCACTATCTCCTTTGTGCTGCTGGAACTTAAACCAGACAAAAGATGTTTTTAACCATAAATGTTATTCCTGCAAAGAGGCAGGGCCTAACATTTTCCTATCAGTGTTTGCTGTCATGTACCCTGGACTTTTTTATACCCCTTCGTCGAAGCAGAGGTTAACACTTAAATGCTTTCTAAAAT
Source organism: Pseudopodoces humilis (assembly GCF_049639895.1). NCBI lineage: Eukaryota > Metazoa > Chordata > Aves > Passeriformes > Paridae > Pseudopodoces > Pseudopodoces humilis. The sequence goes on along the minus strand of NC_142208.1, from coordinate 13,989,529 downwards.
CCCACACTGTGTGAAGTCTTAAATACAAGATCAAATAACCTTTCAAAATGCTACTCGACTTCAGGCAGGATTCTTTCAGAAGCAAAGCACAGTAGACAGACATAGCAAGTTCTTAAACATATAAAAACTATGGGTAGACTAAGCTATTGTTGAAAGGGCAGTGTAATACCTGATGCACCATGGTTTGTAAAATTTGCATTTTGAAAAGAGATGTGTTCAGGAGGGCAGTTTCAAGTGCAGTGAACTTTTCCTTTTTTTGCCTACCAGCAGAGTAGCCTGTGCATTTGTTATGAACTTTTTTTAACAGGAGACCAATTTCAGTAAATTAGATGTCTGAAAGCATCTACATGTGACGTTTTAGTCTGGTAACAGTATTAAAGCTACATGTCTGCCTATTTTGGAATCTCACTGGTACAATGGTACAATGTCATTCTAGGAGCAAGGAAGTTATTTGGAGCTGGGATCCATTAGTTGGAATAGCTTCTCTAACATGTCTTCAAACAAGAAAAATGCAGAACCTTGTGCAGCATGATTTGCTATAGAATCATTATATCATATCGATCACTGGTTTTATATAAGAAATGTTCCCCATCAGAAGTATATAATATAATTTATTCTGGGGCACTGACATCATATATTTGCAATTCTGAAACTATTCTGAGTGAAGTTTGTGTTTCCTACCTGATGGGTAGAAATGAATAAAACTTGACAAAGGCTTTAAAAGAAATACAAAAAAATAAATTTATAAATAAATATGTAAAATCGTCACGAACACCCAAAGGGACCAAAAGAAAATCCCCAAACAAGACTTTTACTTGTTCAGTGTAGTAGTGCAGTAATTTATATTGATTGTTTATATAAAGGTACAACATATGCTTTGTTTTTTGCCTTTTAATGTAAGGGAATGGCTGGCAAAGGATTAGGAGATGTGCCAGGGATTAGGAGTTTTGTGCCAGTCATCCCAGAGCAGAAGAGGACTGTACCTCAGTGCCAAGTGACAGAGGATTAATAGGTATTACATAGAGTAGGAAGGTACATTGAGGAAAGGAAGCTGCTATGGAGGAGAGCAAAATGCAAATTTATTTCTATTGAAAATGAGAGGCTAATGCACTTTGTTTAGCATCTTAATGGAGGCCTGCATGCTTTTGGAAATGTAGAAATTAGTGTAGCAGTATGTATTAGCTGTGTTCAAATCTTGGACTATCAGTTTGCCATGTGCGTATGTATATTTATAGAAACACTTCTGGGGACTGATGGAAGGGCAGGGAAAAAGTGATTTAAGGCTCACTAATGAAAAGGACTGCATTATTATAGATGAGTCTTTGGTTTCTTCAAGAGTAAAGTACTTCCAAATGGAAACAGTTGAATTCAGAAATTCTCACTGCTTGCTTGCTTATGAGGGGAGTATGAATATAATCTGTATAAAACATTTAACAATAAAAGTAATAGTCTCTAAGGGTAAGGGAATTATTTTCTTTTGAAACCATGATGTCATGGTCTTACCTCACCTTTAGTTTCAGCCAAGCAAATAATGTGTACTGAGCTCTCTATCATGTACCATTATAATTAGCTCTGTCAGGTCTTAGCCCTGCAACCCTCATGCAGATAATATGATAATATGTCTTCATAACCAAGTGACCTTACATGCACAATATTTCTCCCCTTATGAAGATTGCATGTCAATAAAGTAATTGAGTCTCAGAGGCTGCAGCGAGTGAAGATTTAGATGATTGGACTTTCAGGGCAGTGATGTATGACCGTTATTATTCTACTTGTCAGAGAGCTGCGTACAAGCAAGGATGGCCAGAAGATGACAGGGATGAAAGGTTGTGTTTCATTAAAAAAAATATTGCTGTTAATCACCACTCTATTCTTTTCAAAGTCATGGGGGAAAGAAACTCCTTTTTCATTTTAGCTCTGGTTAAGAATTTAAACCACCACATGTAGTGGGCCTTCAGAGCCTAGTTATCCAGCTTTATTATTGTTTAACTAGAGAAATAAATTATTATTTCAGTTAATAAAATACAGCAAAATGCTAGACACTGAGACCACCTGTATACTTTTATCAGATCATTTAAAATTAACATTAAATGCATCACGCAAAGATTTAAATCGCGTTTTGCCTACAGATTTAAATCATTATAACAAGTGCTATGAAGCTGGTACGAAATCAAACCACACTGAATTCAACTATTTTTGCTTTTACTAATTTGTTTGGACAGTTGCAGTGCTTGAAACATTTATATTTCCATACTTTGTAAAAGCAAATGTTTTTTTTCCCTCACCAAGCTGTTTTGTAGCTGTAAATTTATCTTATGATATCATAACAGCTGGAAACTTGTAGCTTGACAAGGTTTTGTTTCATATTTAAACAGCTCAGAAATTATGTTTGAAACATAGTATATTTCTCTCTGTGAGACTTTTCTCATTTTGTTACACATTATCTTGGAAGTATCTGCAATATATTATAAAACAGATTATTTATGCAATCCTTTAGTTAATAATTCCTAATGATTTATATATGTAGCAGATCTTTCTTATATACATTAAAAAAAGACCCAAACTAGGCCAAAATAGTATTTACTGGCAAGTGCTATATAATGGAATACGGATGTAAGTTCTGGAAAGCTGATGAGCAAAAAAGTTTGGCAGTGCTTCTAGTGAGTGGAAAATTCTAATAGAAGCACATCTTTTCTGAAGAACTAGTTTCAGAAGTCTTTAAATCTTCATAGTTAGGAAATTTGACTGAGATATAGCAGCTCTGACAGAGAAAGAGCTAATCAGAGGATTCTTGGCTACACATGGTAAAGCAACAATTTATTAACTAAAATTAGCCACTGCATCCTTCCAGGATTGACTCCCACAAGGGCAATTCTATGAGTGAAAACAACAGAAAAAGAGAATGAAATCTCTGTATCACAAAAAAAATCAAGCTCTCTTACATTTCCTCCTGAGCACATTTTTAAACTAACATCTAGTTGTAGTGTCGAGTCTATTTGCAAGCTCATCTTCTCTGTTATTATTGAGTTTTTAAACAGTAATGTTTTATGTGATGTAGGCCCTGTTCTATGCACTGTATGGAAAGTGATACTACCTTTAAAGAAAAAAATCTACTGATATTTGAGTTAAGAAGTCCCCCCAAATTATAAGTATTTAACACCTATATTATCATGTTGTCAGTGGCAGTAAGGATTACAAGCCTGAGTCTGAGTCCTCTGTTAAACTGGCATCTTCTTTCTCTCTGTATATGCAGCATTAGGGATGTAACTGCTGGTAAATCAAGCAAAATTCATACTTTATACCTTAAGCTGGTGGCTCTTGATGTTAATTTTCTTGAGGTAAATCACTATACTGTTAAGTCATCCACACAACATTAATAAGAATGTTAGTTGCTTTTCCTGATGTGTCTGTAGACCAGTCTTCAGAGCATTGAAGGTTATGAAGTGCTCAAAATGCACAAGGATCTCTAAGAGCCTGAACAGAAATTAAGAACTTACCAAAATTTAAGCAGGAATGCAACAAAAGAAGAGTTAATAGCCCATTATATTTGTACATATCCTTTTAGATAAAGGAAAAAGACTGATACCTTCCAGTCAAATGGAAGGCTGATGTGAGTGATCTGACTCCTCTATCGATGTGACATCTGCCTCGCTGTTAACAGTTATTGGTGTTGATAGGCACACCCCACACAGAGAGCCAAATGCAGTTGTTTTGATCCCTTGTTCTTTTATTTCTATTCCTTCTCCCTGTTTTCTGTCACAGCGTCATGTCAAATCATTGTTTGGTCAAATCATTGTTTGGTGGCACATGCAGGACCTCTCAAGTACTGAGGTATCAGACTTCAAGAACTGCATTGAAATGAATATAATAATGAGAACCAGAAGGCAGCAGAAACCCAGTGCTCAGGGAAGGAGGCAGCTAATAAGTGTTCTTAGTGGATTCTGGGGAGAAGAACCAGAGGTGCATCCTGTGGACAAGCAGGTATAGACTTGTCTCAGGGCCCAGTTACAGCACACCGAGAAGATCAGTGCTGATGTCTGTCACTTTGTACACATCAAGATGCTTATTTGAGAAAACAAACCAGTGGTATGAGGAGCAGAATTACAGATGTACAAATATAAATATATAAAAATATATATTTACTTATATATGTATGTATGTATATCTGTAATGTGTGTGTGTTTGTGTATATGTGTGTGCATATATCTATATATATAAAATAAAAGAAGTACTGTGCTTTTTAGATTTCCATGTATGTCTTGCTAGCTCAGCTTCCCATAGTCCTTTGGAAGGAAACAGATCTTTACTTCCTCCCCTGTTGCTTTTCCTGGGCATATCACCTTATGATGCTGAACTGTCTGGGACTGTGCATTCATGTCCAACATTCATCCACACTGTGGGATCACTTCCTGTCCTGTTTAGGCATTGAGTTTGGACTCAGCTTTCAGATCAGTTGGTGCTTTCTGTGTGTGCCTGTTGGGAGGGTGGATTGAAATTTGCTTTCTGATTTTGTAACCTCTTAGAGGGAACTCTGGATACTTGTTCCATTTTGTCTGAGTCAAAAAGTTTGACAAGGATGAGAAGTTTGAATACTATTCCATCTACAGCCTATTTTTGTATGTGTTGATGTGTGTATATGCTTGCATGACAATAATTCTATTTACAGCAATAGCAACAGCAATGATTGATGTGGCCTAAGTGTTTCCATTTGTTTATAATTATATGACATTTATGGCTATATGAGATAATTTAGTGCCTTATTTCTGTCCAGAGGAGATTTTTTTTCAGAGCTTTTTCAGTCTTTTTCTAATATTTAGTCAGATAATCCAATTGTTTTCCATGTATTTATAGATTCATGCAGTCAAAAACTATTTAGGTTGTCTTGATGTTCTGTACCTTATAGGCCTTGAATGCCACATAATTATTCCTAACTGCACTCCATAAGCTGTATTTACTAGTGTCTATATTCAATGAAAGCCCTGGCTTGATTCATAAATGTAGACTCTGCTGATTTACCTGATGGCCTGCTCAAATTGTTAATTATCATATGGTAAGAAATGTGTCTGATTTTGATTGGCTTCCACCTTCAGCTTCGAGGGCTACTTTGGTAATATTGGTACTGAATATTGGCCCTTTCATGTTCAGTATTTTGTCCTCATGTAGATAGCTACAGAGAGTAATGAAATCACCTCCCAGTTATTTTTTTTTATTTATAAACTAAAAGCATTGTGCTGCTGAAAACCCTCTATTTTCTCCAGTCCTTAAGAATGAATTGTAGCTCTTTCCATCACCTTTTCTAGTTTGTCAGTGCACTTTGAAAAAGATGGCCATCAGAACTGTTTTTACTAATCTAGTCTCATGAATGGACAGAAGTAAAATAATTTCCCATGCTTGCTGTGTTCCTCTATTCAATTCCCCTCCCTATCTCTTTAACCCTCAAAGTAAAAGCAAATACTTTCACCCATCTTCCTTTAGGACCTTCTGTGAAGTTGCTTACCCACCATGTTCCCTAAGTTAATTTTCAGAAGCTCTACTTTCTACTATCTCACATTTTATGGATATGGCCAGTCCTCCCTTGTCCCCACTAAAATCCCTTAGGGATGGAGACACACTGATGACTGACCCTTCAGCCAGGCTAATCTTCTCCACTTTTATTTTATTGCTAATGCACGATACTAATTTAGGATCAGGTTGTTTTTTACAACTGTAAAAATGACAAATTTTATTTGTAATGTGGTTTTGCTTTTTCACCAAAACTGAAGCCATCCACTGCTAGTGGCTTGGCCAGTGTCTTTTGTTTGTAAATCTCTATCTGCATCAAGCCTTGCTTCCAACACCACTAAAGCCTTTTTCAGATTCCAGAAGTGCTCAGAGGTCGTGCCAGGAGGCCACATAGGTGGGACTGGGGCTGAGAGCAAGAGCACCCTCGAAGCCAAATTTCCTTCCTGCCTTCTCCTTGTTTTGTGAAGTGTATAATGAGAATCTGCCTCACTTTGTCTGTAGCAGCATGTATCTTTCCATAAAAGTATATGCTTTACCATATTTACTTGAATCATAAATATATTTATTTATTTTTCCCGTATGAAAAAGCCCTTTCATCCAATCCTTTCTGCTTTTTTACCTTGAACTTGCAACCTGCCTTGGATTTAGTTTTTAATGTAATTAGTTTGCACCAGAAATAAAAGTGATCGGTGGCTTACCAGTGTTTTCTTCATACCCATCTGTTTTCTTTTCTGCCTTTTAGTCCTGGGAAAAGAATGCACCCTTTCATTAAATCTAACAACTTAAAGGTCACTTTTAATTTGAATTTTGGAAAAGAAGCTGTCTAAAAATTAGTCAGATACTTTTGGCCTAGTCACAGACAAATCTAGAGGACAAAATGTCTTTATTTTCTTTTCTTTTTGAGATATAATCAATTTACTAAGGAATTACTTTGCCATGTAATCCCACTAGCTTCCATATTTTAGGAGTTATAACTACATGCAGAAGTATCTGTAATTTTTTTGAGATGGTGACAGGAAGTGTGTTTTATAGTTATTTAATACTAAAGTATTCCACCTAGGGATATCTTTTAAGTGCTGCTGCTAGAAGACGCAGGAGACCTTGCAAAACTGAATGACTTCTACATGATGCTGATCTGGAATCGAAAAAAAAAGATTAGCTGGGGAAAATATTTACATTTCCGTATTTTATTTATTTCTCTAACTTTTGAAAATTTTGTAATCATTTGTGTTTTAGAATCTCTTTGTGAGTGTCATGGAGGTTACAAAAAGGATTGTTTCCAAAAGCATTGAAGGTAGTTTCATTTTGCTAATCACCCAGTAGTTATCTGAACTACAAAATGACATCCACAGGACAGAACATTGGTGATGTCTGTCTTCCACAAGGGGGTATTGGCTGCCAAGCATGTATCTGGATGTTTTAGTATTATTTTCATTTAAATGTCTTATTCTGGCCAATTCTTAATATGTGGAAAAAACAGCTGCTGAAAAGGTCATACTGGACTGACCAAGTAAAAGCATCTGCAGAAAACTTACAGGTTTTATCAAAGAAAAATTGTAGGTTTCCTTGGCAGTGTAAGCTTCACACAGCCACTAGTCACAGTCTTTTTGTCTGGCTGTCAGAAATGACCACTGACCAGGAGCATTTTTTGGTGGCTCTCACATATTTCATCAGTCAAGGTATCCCTGTGTAGTTAAGAGTGGTTAACTGAAATTCAGTACTATTTCATCAGCCTAAGGGCTATTTCTGAAATACTTAACTTTGTTAAAAACTAGGTAATGGTTTTTAAAAGGTTAGCAGTGGAGGTACACTTCAATGTATTTAAGAACTTATTTTTATTGGTGTTTTGTGTCCCTCTGTGTGTTCTTTGTTCCTCATTTCCCAGGTATATCTGTGGTTTAGAAAGAAATAACCCACAAATGTTCTTACTCTATTGCTTCCTTTTAAAGTCTTAGTTTGTAACCAATTTTTCATAGTCTTTCATACCTGATGAAGTAGTTCCTCATCAGAGAATATTGTTTGAATTTCTGATTTAATAAAAACATACACTATAACTGTAAGCTCTTGAGACCTGGCAACCCTAACATAACCCAGATCTTGCTCATGTGTTTGCATTATTTGTCAAATTCTTTGATAATAGCTTTCCTTCACTCAAAAAGGAATAAGGAGCTCCCAGAACTGCTTTCAGTGGTAGCCAGCAGAAACCAGAGCCTGAGCTGATGCATATTTTAAAACCTGACACATACCAAGCCTGGGAATGGCCACAAAAATATGCTCCAAGTTTTCTCTCTGTGCATTCTGTCCTGGGAAGAGGTGCTGGGGAGCATGGCCTCAGAGCCATGTGTCTGTTCATAGCAGCTGCAACCTTTCTGCTCTTTGAGGTGCGTTGTAGGAACTCATGAGAATAAGTACTGCAGTAAAAATTTGTGGTTGTTCAGAGTGTGTTTGGCCTGATCAGTGAGGTGAATGAATCCTGCTGATGTTAACAAATAAATAGTTAGAAAATATTCGTATGTTATATAGGAACCTTCTAACATAATATTTTTGTTAGGTAGTCATCCAACAAATCTGGGTGTCTTCTTATTATTGCAAAATTTAGCATTTAGAACAGAATATTAGTAACTTTTTTTTGTGTTTTCAAGCACAAATAATACCTTTTTTTGGCTGTAAGGCTGTTTTGATTAAGGGTTCTCAGAATGCTTTGCCATATAGAGATAATTTCTCTAGATTTGATGCTAAGTGGTGTTTCTTCTGGTAATTTTTTTTAAAGCATATAGCATCTCAGCTCTGTGTCAATGCAAACTAAAAATTGTGCCATGAGCCCTGTACCATGGAGATTTTGCAGAAGGTTAGTTAAGATATAGGAATAATGTTTATGGGGTGCAGATGTTATCTCTCCTTAGTGAGTTTTGCTGTAGCTGACTATTGGGAAGAATGTTGCTAAAATGAGTGCTGTCCTTAAGCTACAGAACTTGAGCTGAAACTCTTCCAATTGTTGTTTCATATCGTGTCTGCCCCATTACACTCACTGTGGAGCCCCGAAACCAATCCATCTGAATTATTTTCTATCCAGCAGCAACTGCCCCAAAGAGGGCAGTGATTCTGTTCTCAGGCACATGAAGATTAAAAAGCTTGCCCCGGCTAGAAGTCTTACACTTGCTGACCTGTCCTCCAGCAGAGCAGAGCAAAGCACAAGTACAAAGACATTTTGATGTGTGTGTAGCTTCTCTATTCCATCAAAGCTGGGTGGTAAAGTATTCCAATAGCTAAGGCAGAAGTAACTGTTGGGAGACAGGGGAAGAATATTTCTCTGTAAAGCTGATGTTTGTAAATATACCAGCTTGTGTCCAGGCTGTTTCTTCCTTAAACCTAGAGATCTGAGCAAAAATGCTGCTGATGGAATGCAGTGAAACAACAGGGTTATTTTAGTTCATGGGGATGATGAAGTTTGTTTCATTTATCAGTACCTGAGGATAGTGTAAATAAGCATAAGAAGAGGAAGATTAGGTTATATGTTTTAGGCGGATTAATTGCACATGGGAATTGGAAGAAAGAAATGTTGTTTTATGTAGTAATATCTTATAATACAGTGCTATTTATCACAAAAACATTAAAGTGCAAAATTTGGGAATGACAGAAGTATGTGCCAGTAGTTGCTGTTTCCTTGCTGGAGTTATGATGTTTTTTGTAGTTCTTCCCATTAATGAAAGTACCAAAATATTCAATAAAAAATAGTACATATTGAGTTAATTTCATGAGTTAAAAAAAAAATACAAGACAAGATAAAATTCAGTGCTGGATTACAGTAGAGAAAAAAAACGCAGTGCCACCAGTTCCTGAAGGCAGCTGAATTTCTGAATGTGCCTGAAAACTTGAAAAGAGTACTTTAGAAATGTGTAATATTTAACTAATTATTTCAAATGCAATTGAGAAACAGTCTTCAAAGATTGTAATTAAATAAACTCTGCAAAATAAACCTTAAGGTATTAATTTATGATGGGAAATGGAGAGGAAGCACACTGTTAGGGCTGGAAAGCAGCCTGTCTCAAGAACAGAGCAGAATTTGACCAAGAAATACAAATATTGTTTCAATTGTATTGATAGCTACATGGAAACAGTGCAGCAATTAACTTCCAGTTAATCTTCTTGTGCTAAATCCAAGCATATGAATACTTATTCCCTTAAAGTGATGTGAGTTGGATGAGATGATGGCATTTTTCCTCTCATGATTCCTCTCTTCCCAACTAGCTGTGCTCTTGTAAGCTAATTTAAAGGGTGTGAATGTTTTCTGTTTGATGTGTATTATGAATGTCCAAAAATGTAACAATTTGTGGTCCTTTATTCTACCTCATTTCCCCATTATTTCCTTTCCATATTTCATTTTAGAAGTCATTAGTGGGAATGATTCCCAGCCAGGAGGGGTGTGTCAGATAGTTTTCTCAGACAGTATTCAGCCCCATAATATTGATTATAATTTATTGTAGGGCCGGGTATATTGTGGTTGATCTTCCTTACTGTAGAATAAGCAAATGAAGTTTTCTGGTGAAGATCAGAGGGCTCTATTTGTATGTAATCTTTTATGATGAGGAGAAAATAAGACAACCTCTAATATGCCAGCTCCTATAATTCACCTCAGACATAAGGCAGTGATGCTCCATCTTTAGTTGCTATTGGAAATTTGTAGGAAATTATAATTTTGAGCAAATGGAGTATGAGTGAAACAGTATTTGAAAATTTAAATTTTAAAATAAAATGTGGTAAATCCAATATTTTTACTTATAAAAAACATAAGCATAGAAATACATTAATATATACGCAGAAGAGGTAAAATCAAAGCATGGTATCCTAACAAAGCAATCCACATGCCAAGAGGAGCATTGCTTCCTTGTTTTTTTTTTAACTTTCATAAATCATCTGTCTTGCACCAGAAAACTTGACTTTATAGTCCTTCCTAGCTGTTGTAAATTGAAAATAGTGTTGCACTATTATTATTAATAATAATAATCTCTGCTATGTAAAGAAATGCTAAAAAACCTAAGAAGAAAAGTATTTTCCATTAGATAGGTAAAAACCTGACATTACTTACTGTTCTCTAGCTATTGACAGATTCCCATCTTGACAAAGAGTTCTATTAATAAATATCTTCAACCAGGAGTCTCTAAGTGAGCCAGCACACCACAAGGACCTGCAGGAAGGGGGGACATGAGCCAGGATTGTCATGCAGAATTCAGAACAGGAGAGAGAGGCCTAAAATGACCTGACAAAGGAATGCTGCATCACTTGAGGGCTGATGCTCCAGCCTCCATGGCACCCTCTCTTCTGCTCCACCTGCCCGGGACACAGACAGGGCTTTCCACAGGAGCACTTGGAGCATGACAAATGTTCAGGAGGTTTCGGTAGCTAATGGCTCTGATGCCTCATGGACTGTTTCTATTCCTGTGTTCAGATGAACATCTGTGTGGACTGCTGTCATTCAGGATCTCGAAGAACAATACCTTTCTTGACGGTTTGATTCAGTAGCAATGGAGCACAGTTTTTTTGGGACCTATTTTCATCAGCCTAAGGCTAGGAAGCTCAATTTTTCAACAGGATTGTTTACTGGAAAGAAAAGGCTGCATGATCTCAGTGACAACTTGAAGAGCATTGTCTCAATAACTAGTGATAGGACTCTGTTACAGACAGGGCAATGCTAGCAATAGCAGCTCCTTTTTTTTAACTGTGGTGCTGTCATAGCAAGCTTGTAACCAGGATGACACCAAAGAAGAATAAAGCATATTAAAAGAATTATAAAGTCCAATTTTATGTGCTACGCTTTCATGTTAGAAACTTTCTTTGGAAATGTAAGAAATGTGATCTGTGATTTACACAAAATGACTTTTGATGAGTTCCAGTGCTGGTTTTGCCCTTGAGACACATGGCTTAATCTCTTTGTGTACTCTTTTAAGCAAAGTTTAAAGCTTCAAAAAATGGCCATTTGTTTCATAAACAAGTGTATGTTAAAAACATCCAGGTATGAAATACCTGGGAGCTGGTTCTGGAAAAGGATAGGTTATTTTATGGCTGTTTCTGGAGCTTTAAAGCAAACAATAGTTTCAGGTATTGTGAAAAGTTAAAAAATATTTAGATATTTTTATTATGCAATTCAGTTTAATCAAAAATATTGACTATACACTCATGGTAACAAATTTTTTATTAATTTTATACCTAAATAAAACCATAGCATGCAATGAAAGTCTGGATATCTGGGTATCTATTTGAATATTCAATGTTTATTCCTTATTGATCCTGACTGAGCAGAAACATAGCACCCTTACCAAAGAACACAGTCCTCTCTAAGGTATGGTCAAGTGTTAATGTTATATCAGAGCACTTCAGCAACCTGGGGAGAGATTTTCCTGACTTTTCCTTGGCTTTCAATGTGGTCTTTTTTTGCTTAAGGAAAATGTTGATTTGGTGATTGAAGTCCTGTTCATGCTTCTGGGAAATTGCAGCCAAGATTAGTAGTACTACCTTTCGTATAGGAAGAATAAGATGATTGTCATAATTACTGATATTTCTCTCTGGTTACATGAGTCTTTTTAGTTCTTGTGCTGTTGTTGCCTTTCTCCTTTCTTCTCATTCTGTCTGGAAGTCACTTTAGTGTGGTTACCATCCTGCCTCCTGTTACTTTAACACTTTTTAAATGTATTCTGAAAAATTACTCATGGTGGCACCTGAAAATGTTTAGTTGTTTGTGACTGGTGGTCATCTGGCTTCAGAGATGAACAAAATAAATGTCAAAACTGTAACAGCACTGTTTTAGCCCAGCAATTTGTTTTAGAAGACCCCCAAGACCTGAATACTTTATCAGAGAGAAAAATAATGGGTGTGAATGATATATATCATCCATGTACAGTAAAGAGAAGAGTTTTCTAAAATTCTGTTGGATTTGCTAAATTGCTGTGTGGATCAGGTGGAGCACAAGTGGTTTTGAAAAATGTCACTGCATAACCATGGTGAACCTCATCTCCTTTCACCATAATATTGCTGTGATTTGGTCTGGCCTAAATGACTTTATTTCATGATTTACCTTCAGCAGTCAGTTGCTACTGCTTGCTTTGTAATGCTGCTGCTCATGCCTTACAAATACTCATGGATTAGTTTGCCCACCACATCAGTACCCTCATATCTATTAAAAATAGATAACTTCTAACTCTACAGGAAATAAAGGTCACATCAAACTAAATGTAGACAGCAACATTATAGGAGTGTGCAAAATAGAATAATTACCTCAAATTTGATTTTGATGCTATTTCAAAATTGATGAAGAGACCTTTAACCCTGAAATCCTGAAATACCCATGCAAATTTTAAAATTAAATAATACCTTCTCCCATACACCAAAAACCCATCATGTGTAGGATTCTTTCCTTTAGATTTCTTTCTGTATTTGTAATATAAATTCAGGTCAATTTTCAAATTTTTGTTAGACAGCAAGAAGGCTAAAACTTACACAGATCGTTCAGATTTTTCTGAATGTCTTAATTTCAGCAGCTGGAGGCTAGAAACCAAAGACAGACTTGGAAAAAAGTAGGATTTACAGTGCCATTTTTTCTGATACAGAGCAATATTACTGAGAGGAATGTTAATGTGTGGGTTCATTGCCATATTTTATGGAATTTTCTTATTCAAATATCAGGTTAAAAAAAACACAACATGTATGACAAGTTTTTGTAAATAAGGAAAAGGTTTGTTTGATTTTTTTTTCCCTACAGCAATGTGAATTTTATTTAGTGCTTATAAATAAAATTAAGCTTTTGGAAATTATGGCAATATATCTGTAATTAAGAGTTAAAAAGAGTGCTATAACAGTAATTAATTTTGTGTTTAGCATATCTTGAAATAATCATTTTTGCCTTTTATCCTTAGCTGAACCTTCCTAAGCACCTTATTTTCACAGGAAACTCAAATCCCATCAATGTCCAATAAGGCTTAGATTACAGAGTGCATTGGCAAGTGGGACCAATCAAAAATGCCTTAATAGTTTTAAATGTGTTTTTTTTCCTCTTGCCCTGCTGGGGATTGGATGAGGTGTGAATTAATTTTTGCATATGTAAGCAATGTTATTTCATCATACATAAATAGGAGAGTAAAGCAAACTTACTGGAGATGATTACTGGTCTTGTGTCACTGACCTTCTGTAAAATATTGGAGCTACTTTATTTTTAACCCTGAAAAGAAGCTGCTGAGTTCAAGGATTCTACACAGTATCTGCTCACTTTTTTTTTTTTCCCCTCTCCTCTCTAGGTAAGCATGCAACTGCAGAATTGAAATGTTGCAAATAAATTTACTTGTGCAAGTATTTTAGGAGATACTGACATTCTTGCCAGGCACTGAGGCTCAGATAGACAAGCTCTTCTTATGCTGTCGAATTCCAGAAGATTATACCTGGCTGCTGACGATCATTTTAGGTTATGGCAGGAGGAGATTAGCTCAAATTTATAACAGCTCACATTTTCCATTTTTTCTTGGTTTTCAGAGTGGTGTGGAAATTATATTTGTGAATCCCTGGGGTCTCTCACACTGGTGTCAGTTTTCAGATTTTGCCAGATACATCTAAATGTGGACATATAATGTAATGGAAAGAAATTGAAAAAATTATCTGTTTCTTGATTCTTTATTACTGAAGAGTTAAGAAAGTGATTCCTTAGGCTATTACACAGGCCTTAAACTGGAAGTAAATGTTAGGATGAAATCAGATTGGTTAAGATTCCTTTGCCTGTGCATCTCTTGGAAAAAGATCAATATCAGAAATACAGCAGGCACAGGTGCTTTGGATGTTTTTTTTGGGAAAGATTTTACCCCAATAAAAATTTGAATAAAATGTATATTTTAAGACAAATTTTATAACAAAAGCTGAGTGTATTATATGAATATGGTGCTAAAGAATCTTTCATTTCCTCAGACATTCAGAAACTCTTTATCAAATCCAATATTAACAGCTGGTGTGTATAATACATTAACAAATAGAAACAAAATAGGTTTCTGAACAATGTGATTAAAATATCCATGGCTGACAGCTATGTGAGAATTGTGTGGTTCCAGTTTGCACAGACGGCTGTTGTATATCCTTACACTAAGGATGTTGGCTGCAAGTGTATGCTGAACTACCAGGTAAAACCTGGTTAAAACTACCTGTTTATCCAAGAGAAATTATAAACTGAGGCAAAAGGCTTCTTCCTATGATCCTCACTCTTTGCCACACAGTAAATATCTGTATTCTATCTAATCTAATGTGTTGGGCCAGGTATTCCTCTAACTTCAAGTCAAATATTCCAAAAGTGGGATGTTGCAATGTGAGCTTTTCTTGTAAACTAGAAGAGCTTTGAAATTTTGGAGGGTAAAATTTTGGGGTTTTTTGTAAATAAACAGAATAAGGACCTTGATATAAAAATGTAGAAGTTTCATTTCTTGACTAAAACAGGCTTCTGCATTAACTGTGCAAGTAGGAAGAGCTATGTCAAAATTATTTATTCTTAATTTTCTACTTTGGTGTATGCTCCATTATAGTTTTTCAAAAGAAAGTTTTTCCCTGTAACCTTTAATTTAAGCAGGTTCTGCAATAGTTTGATTCAATGTAAAGTTATTTATGAAATGACTTAGAGAACATTGTAAAATGTACAGTGAGGTCTTTTTCATTACAATTACATTTCCATTCTAAGCCTTCTCAACTTGGAGGGCACATTTATGTGACCTCCTGCACAGAGATTCTTTCCTGACACCTAATAATTTTGTGGCTTTTTTTTTAGAAAATCTAAATAAAACAGACTATACCTTTTTTAGACTGAGCAGTAATGAGGTTATCATATCTGCAATTGTTACTTTAATGAATTTTTGGTTCGTTGTTAAGATTATGGCCCACACGGACATGAGCAGCAAAATGTATTACTGACTTTCTTCTCCACACAGTGTGTTAATATATCAGTTACCTGTCAGCAAGGAAAAAAGTTAAATGAAGCAAATATGAGTAGCAAATGTATACAGAATATGTTTTTATTGTTAAATATTAATTAAATGCTAATATTAAATCCTATTTGAGATGTTAATCAAAAAGTTTGTGCAATAGTTGGAAAGTAACTTAGGATGGAGATGGTGTACAGCATTATTAGAGAAACAGGATGGTATCATTTGAGCAAGATGCATGAAATAAATTAGCTGGAGCACATACATTGTTATTAAAATTTCAGGCAGGGAATATTAATTTGGACATATACCTTTAACTTATTCTTTTCCTCTTTTAATATTTTCAGTACATTCAGTGTTCAAATGAACTATTCACACATTGAATGGAGTGTAACACTCCGAAAGTCCTCATTTGGAACTGACTTCAATTTTGCTTGCATTCCAATAGCTTTGTACTTTTTAGCAAGAAATAAAGAAAAAGACAATATCTGCATGTAATTCCCAATTCTATAAAGTATTCAGACAGATTTAAGACTTTAAGGTGAGCAGTTCCTAATTAGAAATCTGAAAATTGTATAAAATCACTATTAATGTGAAGATAAAAGGATGCAGATCTTGAAAGGCTGAGCTAATGTAAGCATCCTAAAGTTTTTATATCGAAGAGTAATTTTAAGTGTCTACAAATTCTAGAAATGGTCATGTTTCTGCTGTATATTGCATAATTTACCATCACTTATACTAATATACCCACCACTGTCTCAAGCTTTATGCTTGTTTTTCTGTATCAGTAATAAATGTGGCATAAAGGAGTTTGGATCAAATTAGCATTTTTGTCTGTTTAAACAAGTTTTCCTTATAACTTCACTGTCAGGATTCTACTTGTTTCATTTCCATAGTAAAATGTTTGTTGTTGCAGCTCATTTTATTTAGCTTCTTCCTAATCTGCATCCTTAATTTATGAAGGCTTCTTGTTTTGTTTTAAATTATGGGATTTCTCCTCATTTTATATATGTGAGATTGCCATGATTGCGATGTAACTTTGTATAATACTCTTTATACACAATTCTGAATATTTGCTTCCATAAATTGAAAAGTGGTGATTCTGATGTTCCATTTCCAAGTGTCCACTGGATATAGCCTTAGCTAGGGCTGTTGCCTTCAGGATCTTGCTGTCTCAGCCATTCAGAAAAGTTCAGAACACTGAACACCCTGCATCATGTTTAATATGACTTCTCTGCTTGTCAGTTCATCACAGATCTGAGTCAAAAGTATTATTTCTGCATATTCCAGTAAGTCCTTTGCATCTTTTTCTTTAGCTGAGTTAGTGGCTCCCCCTTCCCCTCTAGCTCTACAGTTTTTCTCCTTGTCATCTTCTGGGTCTCTGTAACTGAAAGTTTCATAGCAATGAGAAAAGTTATTTTTAAAAATTAGACTAGCCATTGTAATTTTGATATTTTTGTATGTGTTTTAGCTGTTGTAGGTGCTTTAAGACTCTATTTAGGCTTGCATCTTGAAGCCAAACAGCAACTTAAGCAGTTGTTTAGAACTATGAAAAATATGTCACAATTCCTCTACTCCTAATGGGGCATGGATGCAAAGGCTGATAAAATTAATTTCAATGAATTTTAAAGATCTGTGTTCACACAGCTGAAGGTTGGTCTGGATTCTGACAATTAATCTGATCCATATTCTTACTGCAGTGTCCATACCTTATTGCTAACACTGCCTTCGATGTTGCTGAAGTTTTCTCATTCTTTCAGTTTGTTAGCACACTTCTGACTCGTGGTGGGGGTTTTAGTACCATTACAGGAGTCAGAACTAATGCAGTCACCTCAGAACCAGTTACTCCACAGTCAGTAGTACCTGAGCACTTATTTAAACTGTATTTAATCTCAAAACTTACCCTTTCCTGTGAGTGATCCAGACAAACCAAGCACTTCAGTACTTACCATCTCTGTCATTACTGGTGAATGCAGCAGTCCCTCTGATTTACAAAGTGCAATAGCCTGTGTACTTGATAGCTGTGTTAGAAACTGCAGAAATACCTCTGTATAATTAGCTTTGTATATGTGTGTGCATGAGGAAAAATAGCTGCCCTAGATATTAATGTTTCATGCCTTGTTCTTAAAGCTTACCTGCTGTGTTACCCAGCAGTGTTACTGCTGCAATAGAATTTGCTTTTTTTCCCCTTCCTTGCCATTAGAGTTATGGGATGCTGTAGCAAGGAAGTGCTTTTTCCCCCTTCTTTGTCAGGTCAGCTTCATCTGCTGTGGTCATGTCAGAAAGCCTTTGCTCTTTAAAAGGACAATTACTTCTTTTCTCTTTATTTCAAGGCCTTTATCCAGCGCAGACTGGTAAATTAGTACAAAGTGCTTGCTCAGAACAAAACTGGAATTATGTGATTTTATTAAATGGGGTTTACAAAGGATACCATAAAAGTGAGGAATGATTTTCAGTCACTTTTTCTGGACTGAGTTCAAGTTCATGTCCCCAAGAGAGCTTAAAAGAGCTGTGAGCACTAATTGTTTGTTTAATGATTTGGCCACCTTTATAAAAACTGCAAAACTAAGTTTTCCATTACTGCTTTGGGTCATTGCTCTAAAACCTCTGTGTTAAACAGTCAATCATAAATCTAAAGTCTGTTTTTGATGGTACTTTTTGGTACTTTCCTAGTACTTTTTACAGCCCGCCATAATTGTCATTAAAATAATGATTACCTTGGCGGAGATGCAAGCCAAGAATAAAACATAACTGATGGCCGATTGCAATGATTAATTTTATGGTCTTGTTTTTGATTAAAAACATAGTCTTTCATGTAATGCTGGTAAATATTCAAACTATTACCTACTGTAAATTGCATTGTTTTTTATTTTTTAAACCTGTATCCCCAGGATTTCAGCAGTGGAACATCTGTTTTCTTTTGAGAAAAATATGATAAGCATCTGTTTGCATGGAAGATGTGAATGAAACCAGACCACATTTGTTTGCAGTGTTATGGATTATCTGGTCTTACACTGTTTATGAATAAATCATGCAGGATGGATAGTGCCGGTAACCACCAGAGGATGTTTTATACTTGGTTTAAAACATAAATTTATGTATTTGTGATTTTTCCTGTAGACACTCAAAAAATTTATGTTTTAAATAAAGAAGAAGCCTGTTGCATTTCTAGTCCAGTATTTAAGCTCAGGGATACCTGAAGTTCTTTTTAAACCAAGCCATGCCCGCTGTTAATATGTATGAGAATATAGCTTGAGAGTTAAAAACAAAACAAAACAAAAAAATAGCATGAAATGAACAAAAATGCTATCGTATATTTTATTATTTGAGAAATACTGTGCTCTCATGTAACTGGATTGTGTCCTAATGTACATGTGGACAGAGTTAACGTTTGCATGTGTGGCCTGGAAGGCTGGTCTTGCAAACCCCCATGCATTGTTGTGGTACTTACTGTTGTGAATCCTTCGTATAAATTCCAAAATATTTTGTATTCAAGGAGCTGGACGAATGCACAAACATTTTTGTACTCCAAACAGTGGGGAGATGCTCAGGTTTGAACAGGACCTGATACTAACCACTGGCTTGGTGAAATATGGACATGGAGTTCAATGCTTGATTGTTAGAGCTATGAAGTGTTTTAAGCAACTTCTGCCCCTCAGCAGTTAGTTAGTGTCTTTCCTTTGGTGTCACATGTGACTTTGTGTGGATAACATGGCACATTTTAAGATGTTGAATGTTAGCACAAATGCAGATTGATGATCCTTGAGGGTCCCTTCCAACTCAGCTTATTCTATGATTCTAAGTGTGTCTGTATTATGTATTAGTTAAGAGAGTTTCTCTGTCTTTCAGGAGTTAAATTCAACTTGTCAGAGAAAAATTTTCATCTTTATCCATGCTTTGCGATACTTTGGGTGTCTTTCTTGTGGTTCTGGCTGTGGGTCTTTACCCCCCACCATTTCTCATAGCTCACCTCCATAGTTAATTCACTTTCAAAACAGGCTGAGCAAAATCTAGTGCAAAATCCAGTCTCTAACATTGTGGACACCGATTTCTTCAGCCTGTCTTCCAGTGATGTGAAAATATGTTTCTCCTTTGTAGTCTGTTCAAGATAGGCTAAAGTTAAAAAGCTGAGGGAAATGATTTTTCTGTACACACAGTAGATAGGAAGAGAGGTTTTGAATGGAAAATGGGTAGCTTCATAGCATGTTCCCTGTTAGTCTTTTTAATAAGTTATGACAAAGAAGAGCCTTCCCCAATAACTCCAGCTGTTAAAAGAAGCTGAATCCTTGCTGTAAAGGGCCAGTGGAGAATTCCTTTTATGGGAACACTTGTTGATGTAAAGTGGCTGGGGTCAATGTTCAGGCCAGCAGGATCTTTCCTTCTTCTGCCACAGCAATAGCAAGAGGAAGGGGGGTAAGGCAGAATTTTACTGTGCTCTGTCAGTTCACAATTGATTTAAGGTTCCTAGAGGAACATGTGCTAGAGAAACAGTGTAGAAGATACTTATGATCTGACAGCTTCTGCAGGAGCAGAATAAGAGCCCTCTGTGCTGCATCTCTCCTGTGCAGCCGCCTGGCTCTGCTGCTCTGAGGATTGAGCCAGCTACTGTGAGATCCTTCCTTAAAAGCTGCTGGTTACATACAAACAACTGCTTAAATTATATCAGTTTAGATAATACACAATAATGAGTATAAAGTGTAAGTCTCTAGAAAGGTATCAAGTATCTGTGATTTAAACTATTTCAAAACATTCCTACATATTGTTGTTTGGGAACAGGGATAGGAGCAACTAAAGTAATCTAAGAAAACCTTCCAGACTTTTTTTGTTTACTTCTGTGTATCACTGAATTTAGGTGGATGTTTAAAAGTTTTGTGTGATTTTATTACTATTCTGTGTTTAGCATTTTGACAATGCTGTTGCTTTTTAGCTAAAATAACCCTCCCACGTCCCCAGCCCCCCAGTCTGTATTTAAATCAGGGCTGACAAATGAGTTCGCTAACAGTGATCTCCAAAACTGTCAGACTCTTGAAAATCATGGCTTTGAATTCCTGAATGTCAAAACCAGTGCACTTGCATCTCTTTACTCTGCCATTTCCACCCCTACCCCCCTCTAATCCCCAGGATTAGATGTGTGGGATAATTACATTTCCAGTACTTTAATTTAGGCCAAAAATCGAGTCCTGGAACAGAAAACTTCCCAACACCTCCATCTACTCTTGGAAAAGTTATTTCATGAAAATCAAAGCTTTTAGTCAGCAGATCAAGTTTTTGACTCATGGTGCTTTGAAGTAGCTGAGGTGATGCCTTAAGCTCTTAAAGTGTAACTGCTAAAGCAATTACAGAGCAGAGTCAACATGCTGAGAAAAAAGATCTACTCTCAGGCCAATTTGATGGATATGATAAGGATAATTCCATTATCATTAATATCATTAAATTTTATTTAATAATACCAATTGTTGTTGAACTAATGATCAGCGTTTGGTTTAACCATCTATACTTTTTATATAAGAAATATACTATATTTGTAAATAGAAAAATATTTATAATATTTTAGAATTATTTGAAATATATATATTTTATAAAGCATAAGAGGAAAATAGCCCTGATTTTTAAAGGTCTTTTACTAATGAAATGAGTTTTCAATGAGTTTCATTTTACAGATGCAAATGCCTGGTTAGACATGATTTGAGACTGAGTAAAAGAAATACACAAAGATGAGCTACACTTTCTTGTTGCCATGATAGTTCTTGTCATGAATGATGACTTGTATATTCAAGAACTGCTTTTTTTTGTGATCAGTGACATTTTTCTTTTCTCTTGTATCTGTTGCTGTAGGTGAGATGTTCAGCTGAAGTTGTTTGCTTAGTGCCATGTGGGATGGTGGAATTTTGACACTGTAGGAAGTGTATTTTTTATTCTTTTGAAAGTCTGTCTTCATTCTTGCTATTTCTGTAGTAGTTTTGTGGTGGGACCAGCTCACTCTTCCCTCTGTTTTAAGCATAACTCTCCTACCTGTTATGCATGGAGAGAGAATAGAGTGATGACAAGGAGTTTTGTGTAATTATGGTGCCGCTTGGCCTAAATCTTGTTCTAATTCTTCCTTCTAGGAGTCTGGCAAATGTGGTGGAGTAAAATAGACCGGGCAGAAAGTCTCAAGACTCAGCTTGAAAGAGTTAAATCACATGTGGGACAGAGTCTGACGGCTCTTGATTAAGTCTGTGATGACTTAATTGCAGCCATAGAAGCCCTTTTATCCATGAAGCCATTTAGCACCATATTAATCATAGACTTGTAGGTGGGGAGATGCTCAAGTCCCAACAGAGATGGTTATGTTTGGTAAAATCACCTGTGGGGAGACACATCTGTATCATGAGGAAGGCACTGATGAGGCTTTTACCTCAGAAAAAGGTAAAGGTGCAGTAGCTTGGGAATGTATTGTAAGAACGGCATGGGAGAATGCTGGGGAAGGCACATGGTATAATTTTCATAGTGGGGATGTACCTGGAAAGTGAAAAATACAGAACTATGGGAGTGAGCATGATTTTGATAGGCAAATAAAGGACTGGAGAGGGGAGATTATCTGGTTAGGATGTACCAGCAGAACACAGAGCTGGGATCCTATTTTGAGTGGCATCAAGTAAGATGCTGGGAAATGAAAGTGGAAGCCTATCACTTCCAGTAAATGCTTGGACAAGAGCCAGAAGCTGCCACTGCTCCAGCTGGTTACCTGTACTGCCTGTGGTACCAGGATGAGCCCTGTGAGCTGTCTGCCCTACAATTTTACTTGCTTTCTAAGTTAGACTTACTCTTAACCCAATATTCTTGTCATTATGGACAGCTACATGATTCTCAGCTGGGCTCTGGCTGAGTTCAGCAAGGAACGTGTGCATCCAGCCTTTTCTCCCTTTCCTGCAGCCAAGTTAGTGCAACATACTGAAATTGAAACAAAGTCAGTAAACTTTGTGTAGACCTTGGAATTCCCATGAAAATCAGGTGGAAAATGGGCATTTTTCCTAAAATACATAACAATACTGGGGGCAGGGGAGAATTCTGTGTGATCAATCCTCCAACCTCTTTTTTTAGCTCATTGGCTTGATCCTGTAAAGAGTTATTGTTCATGTCTGACACCCAGACTGTGTTCAGGACATATCTGAAAAACATATGCTAGGAAAGGGTTATAAGAAGGTAAAATGAATTTTACTGAGTTCTAGGTTAAGGTTCAGGCTGCTAAAATAAATCTTAGAAGCCGAAGCCGTATTATCTAATGTTCTGTATTATTTTTATTTCCAATACTGTCAGTCTTGAGCCTACACCAAAAAAAAAAAGTGGTTTTTACTTACACATGAACATTTAGATGAACATAGAGGAGCTTATTGATTTTCTATACAGAGAATGATTTATTGATGCTTTTCCCAGCTTACATAATATTAATTTACTAATAGCTCCATTGATTTGGTTTCAGCAAAGAACCCCCAAGCAAACAAAAAAGCAAACCAGCTAAAACCTGAGAAAACCAATGTTCTTTTTCCATGTAGTATTAGCTGTGTGAAGGTACTTGGAGATAATAGGAGCACAGCTAGTTGTAAAACAATGTAGTTGATTCTGAAAGTGAAGTCAGCCTCCACCAGATGCTTTCCAGAGTCCCCAGGAGTGTGTATCACTGTTTGTAACATGACCACAAGGCTGTACTGCTGGCTTTGCAAGTTGATTATTCATATTTGAAGGAACTTTTATTCTCTGGAACTGAATGCTTAAAGGAGACTGATCTGGGTTTAGGATTGTTTTCTTTGTTTGTTTGTTTGATTTTGCAGGTGTGTAGGCCTGCTGTAAATTCAGCATTTCTGCACTTGTGTTTTTCTGTCTACTTGGCAGACAAAATAGTGAAAATGTTTGAATGCACTTTGGATTTCCTTTCACTCTCTCAAAACCTCATGAAGGAGAGAGTGGAGCTGCAAGCTTCAAAACATTATGAAAGTTTTTTAACCTCTGGTGCATGGGTTAGCTCATCTGCACTCTTGGAATGCAGAGAGTTAAAGGAGACATAAAACTGAGCGAGTACTTTGCAGTTTTCAGAATTAAGGCTAAATTGTGTGCTGAAGTACTCTACTTCCTCTTAAGGTAACACACCAGAGAAGAGAGGTTGACTTAACTGATTGTTAAGTTCCTGAAAGTCAATATTTTGTTCCCAATATTAAAAAAAGAGCATATATATTTTAATATTGGGACCAAAACAGTGGTAAAAAGCTCATTAGTGTCTCTCACAGAATGTACTCACTTCTCTTACACTGGGTTATGTGAGCAGGAGTAGCATGGAACTTAACTAAATGGAGCATTTTGCCCTTAGTACTGTATCACTCTGTCCCACAATGGAAAACCTAATTAGTGCACCCAAAGAAGCGTTAAATAGATTTCATGCTGTTTAATAAAGGCATTACGTGGTTTTGTCTATTGCAAAACATTAGAGGGAGTGTTCATAATGCACATTTTTGCTGCCTCCTTCACAATTTAGGTGCAGTTTTACATTGCAGCTGCCTCAGGATGGTTTGGTAACTTTCTTCTCCATCAAATCTTTCCTCTCACTGTTATGCTCTATTTGTTTTGGTGTTATTGCATGATGGTACACACTTAATGAACATCTTTGCCAGTCGTTTCAAACTAGGGGGACAGCTCTTAGCACCAGAATATATCAGAATATATCAGAATATATCAGCTTGGTTGACTTGAGTTTCAGGTATTCTCTTTTGGTGCTGATTTCTAACTAGGAACTGAGAAGAAAGAAAGGCTCTACTTTGTTTCCTCTGCAGCCTGAACATTTTCATTATTGTGTACCCTCATTAAAATGTGAGATTTGTTCCCAAAGGTCACTGTTACTGTTAGGTTTACACTGCCCTAATGGTGACATTTTGTCTTCTAACTTCTTCCCTTAGCTGGTTTTATCTGGCCTAAGGTGTCCCAAATCTAGACCTCCTAGACTATACATGCTAAAGTTCAAAAGGAGAAAAATACCGCCTTAGGGAAGGGTAGAACAGCTTCTTGAATTCTGCCAGATTTTACCTTGTTATACATGAAACTATAAAATTAAACAATTTAAGGAGTACCTCATTGTGTGTAGCTAATCTGTCCCCTGCCTGCTGCAAGGTCTGCATTTAATGGGGGGATTGTTTGGATTTTTTTGTCTGGGGGAGGTGTTGTTTTTGTGTATTTCTCTCTGGCTTTAGCTCAGTTTATTCAGATGCATTTGAGTGATCGGGATCAGTTTTTATTAGGTGTTTTATATGAAATGTTTCTCATCTAATATGTTTTGTAGAACTTTTCTAAGACTGTGCAAGTTGCAGTGGATCAGCCTTCATAACTTGTATTTTATCTGCCTTGATGGCAGTGTGAGGTGATGTACAGAGCTTTACTGATAGAGCTGTGAACTGACTCCAGAGCTGTGGTTTCCCCTGGATATCTGACTAGGATTTAGTGATACATGAACGTGGCTATCATAGCACATCTGCTTAGAGTATTTTGAGAACAGGTACTTGCCAGCCCCATTCTTACCTGGAAAGCAGCTAAAGCTGTACCACAGCACTTTGAGATTAAAACACTATGAACTGTTCCGTCATCATGCTCTCAGCTATTGATGTATTATATAAATCTCTTCAGGCAGCATTTTTTTGCATCTTGTTCAAGTCATCAGTGTAAAATAGGTCTGAATTTTGCAGCAGTCTGTGTTCATAGCAAACACAGCTTTCCACTTTGGATTTACCATCTCTTTAAATGTATTGCTCAGGAATATTGAAGCAGCCAGTTGCTCCCAGAACACTGAAAACATAATAAAAGGCAACAGGAAAACAACATAAGCAAACACTTAATCAGGTCCAGAAACAACCTGTGTCCTTATGTTGTTACTTTGTGTGAGCCTACAAAACCACACAAGTAGGAGTGTGATCTGAAGGTCAGCGAGCGCAGTGAATTTTCCAAATGTTAAATAATTAAAGAAACACCTGTGCCCCAGCCAAATAACTTCATGCTGATCTCCTGTGAAAATGTTATGCTTAATAACCCTAAAAATGTGTAATTTCTTATGCCCTGTGGAGGCTGCAAGAAGAGCAGCAGTATATAAAGCACAGGAGACATTGCTTCAAGATGTCTTAAAGGGTCTCTCAAGATTGATTTAGTAGTGTCCCAGTGTGTGTTTCCTAGTTCCTGCAATTATGTTTAGCACACTTCAGATGGGACTAAATGGGATTTAAGACTGCCAATGATTTATGAAGACTTAAATTCTACTCCTGGACTCCTGATGTTCTTAAGCCAACAGAGGTTTTAAAGGATATCACAGGTCATATATCCTTTCTTAAGGAGAAAGAAAAAGAAAATTCATATTGCTTAATTTTGGTCATCATATCTGTGCCCTTATTTTGCACTAAAGAGGGTGCTATTGATAAAACAGCTGAATGTTATAGGCTCATATCAGGAGGGAAGAAAACTGGTGTCAAATTTCAGAGTTTCATGGGGTCATGGAAATTTTTCTAACCAGAAGGAAGGAAATAAGAGGAAGGAAGGTTTCAGAGTTAACATTATAGGATTGTGAAGAATCTGTAAAAAATTTGAGGGAAATCCTGCATTAATGAAATAAGGTTCCAGTGGGAGTGGGATACATTGGAAAAGCAAGAAAAACAAGACAAATGGGAAGGCAGGACTGGTAAGCTGGATGGATATTTTTCTGTCTCTAACTTTTACATATACTCTTCTTTTAAATCTTCCTTGCTGACTGCCAAACTCCTGACTCCTAGGATGTGCCACCAAGCACATTAAGGCATAGAAGTAAAAGGTGTGGTGACAGTCCTTTATTCATAGCCATTTCATCTCAAGGTGTCCTTACCTGTGCGTATTATAGGCATAGAGATTTATTTCACTGTTACTGACTACATTCCAAATTTTAAAGCAGATTTGTCAAAATTGGCAAAAGTTTCTTCTGATTTCACAATTGAGGAGTTTTGACCATGACTCATAATATAGCACTCCTTTCCCCAATCCTGGAGTGTGTCCTTTCTATTGTTAAGTTCAGAAAATGTCATTAACTGTTTGAATAACTGTAAATGGCTAAATTATATAGACTGGGTATTTCAGGGGACGTCTGAAATGACTGATACGTTCTAATTAAATTTTTTCACTTACTCTGTGGCTGCTCTTGACAGTAACTGAAAACCACAGTGATTTAAAGCTTGCTAACTGGATTTTATTAAATGACTAAAGACCATAAGACGTGAGTAGGAAGTGACAGCCAGGTTCTTATGGCTGAACATTCATGTCACTGGCTTTGCCAAATCCTCCAGGATGTTGCTCTTCCACTGTTCTGTTTCTCTGTAGGTAAAGAAGACAGAGCATTGGGACCTGAAAAACTGGCCTCTTTTAGCAGTTATAAAAATTCTAAAATAGTTCAAAATCTGTATCTTTACTGACCATTGCTGCCTGGATTCTAACTTCTCCATGTTTTGGAGTCACTGCAAAGTTATAAATACCCACCCAACATATTTTTTACTCTTATGGTGTTTAGATCCCCACTGAATTAGGCCCTAAAAGGTGAAACATCAGCATTTATCAACAAAGTAGGTGATAAAGTTTCATGATTGTTTTAAATGAGTTCTCTATATTTGTTAAAGAAATCTTCAAAAGTGATTTTTATACCAGAAAATGAAATGCTCTAAGTTACAGTGCTTTGGAAATTGTTTGCTTTACCAAGATTTATTTGCAGAACAAAATGTTGACATCTCCAATTTTGGCATATTTTGGAAGATATTTTTTCTATTTTCAGGTGGAGCTTTGAGTTCTTTTATTGGTTTACAATGGTAAAATTTGAAAGTTTAAATTTTACAAAGTTGATTACAAATGGAATTCTTTCGGAATCTTCTCTCATGAAGATATCAGTATTATAGGTTATGTTCTCAGCTGAACTGAACACAATTCTTAAATTCTTTCTAAAATAAAAGGGTTTTTCACATATGGTCATGCTAAGACATACTCTGTGTGAATGTGGCTTTTTAATGGAAATCACTGTACTCCACCACCCCTATTTAATAATAACCAGTGTAACCCAAATATTGATTCCTTCATACACACTGAAGGAGTATTTCAAGTTTTTGCACAATGAATTCACACATTTGATTTCTGTTCTGTGATGTTCTGAAATGGACCATGGATTCTGATGTCTTGAAAGTTTTATTCAGAGTGCATTTCCTGTGTGATGTGCTTGCTGCTCGGAGGACAAACGTGATTTACGGCACACAGAGATTTTGGTCTATTTTTATACTCATGTGGGAAGTAAAGGGCATGGGTAATAAGGAAAAAAGGAAAGGAAAGAATACTGGGGAGGGAAATATCAGAAAAAGAGAAATTTTCACCTCCTTAGGCTGGAGGTTATTATTTCAGTATCAGACATTAGTAAGCATGTTTTTAAAATGATGTCCAAGTGTCTGTTTAAGAAAGGAATTAAGGAATTATTATAATTATTATAATAATTAAGGAATGATAGATAATCAAATGTTGATGTGGCTTCATGCTTTGGGCTGAGATGCTCTGTGCTGATGCATGCAAGCAAAGCTTAGATGTTGCCACGTTTTTGAACCAAGCACAGAAAATATGGTTTACCCTGCAAAAAGCTTGATTTTCCAGTTATAGTACAAAGCCATAAGGTGAACAATTTTTAAAATAAATGTATAAAGATGCCAGTGTTTTCAATTTTGTTACTAGTTTCTAAAACTTAGGATAGGTAACTAAAAATCCACATAGTAAAATAATTCAACATACTATTTTCATTTTTAAAGTATTTTTGATACACCTTTGATAATTTCTCTCTCAAGAGTAGCATGTTTATAAAAATTTGCTTTTCAGCTACCTTGATTGAGGTTAGTAGTTAAAAAAATTGATAGATTCCAATATAGTCCAAATTTCATCTAAGGGAGGGCTTCTTATTGTTTCTTTGCTTTTATCTATTAATGTGAAAAAGAATACTGTGGCAATAGGACACATTTTGTATTCTGACGATAGTGATAAGCGATGGGGCTTTTTATCCAACCAAATAAATTGATAAATACAGCTGATTCAGACTGTTTACATAATCTTTCCAATGTCAACAGTCATTTAAATTATCCTAACTTTATACTGCATCTCCAAAATCCAATTACAAGCTAATAATAATTGTCAGTTTTACTCTAAACCTTTAATGATAGGTCACAAGGGATGTTGTACCAGAAGGATTAAATCATTGTAGACTGTTACTATGCCCAGCCTTAAATTACTAACCTCTTATCTCATGGTAACAGAGCTACTATATGTTTTGTCACCATTTTTGCTAAATAGAATAAATGTCACCAAAATTAATTTCATCTTTCTTAAATTAGGTTCTTAGTATGATTTCTCACTTCAGTCAAAATTTATTTCTTGAAGAATTTAATTTCCTTCTTAATCTATTTTATTTGAGATAGAGGAAGAAGAACTTTCAGGAACAAATGCATTTTAAATCATTCTGTGGCTAATTTTGAAATTTACTCTTCATTAATAACTGCTGACACATGCAGGATGGAATTTTTTAAGTCACTGTACACTGAAATTCAAACTGGTTCTGCATAGTTCATCCCAGCTATATTTAAGGCACTAAAAGTTAAAAGGGGGTGAATCTTGCTTGTAAGGAGAGGTACTGGTTAATCGTTTGCATAACAGATTTCCCATGTGATGGATGGTTCAAGGAAATGTTGTAATTGGATGGTATCGTTTAGTTGCATTTATTTGGTTTTAATCATGTTAAGGATGCATACAAGTGAAAGAAAATATACTTAATGTAAGGAATAATGTAGATGGAAGAAATACTACCTCAAAAAATAAAGGCATTGAGAGTTGGCATTGTCATACAACATAGTGACAGCAATTTCTGTTTGAGTTACTGGCATCCTTAAATAATATTTCCAATGGAATGTGTATTTTAAAATAATTTTAAAATGCAGCTATTGGCTTTCTCTTACATTTCCCATTATTTTGGTTTTGATGAGCTCAGTCAAAAACTCTATAGAGTTACAATATAATAGTTCTTTCAAAGAAAAGAAATCAGGAAGATGGAGCAATTGAAAAGGGGAGGATTCAAAAAATAAACCTGAAGTGACAGGCTCTGTCTGAAATTATCCCAGCTGGTGATATGAGGCAAAATGGGGGAGGAGGAAGGATTTTTAATGCTCATAAATAAAATCTGTTTTAAAATATTGAAATCTAGAGGGACTGTATTGGCTGAAATGTTAAAAATCTATTAAATGCTATGATTTCCTTTTGGAAACATGTTTCTCTTTCTGAATCTATAGCATAAAGAACAGGGGTGACTTGAAAAAAAAGAAGTAAATTCTTCTGTCAGCTGCGCGTGATTATCAAGGCTTTGTAAACTCAATTAGTAGAGAAGAATTTATCCAAAATCTGATTAAATATTAGTGCCAGCAGGGCAGAAAATTAAACAGAGCATACACATTAATAATCTATTAAATGTTCTATCAACTTTGAACAGCTGTAGTAGCTGCAATCAGACATTTCTTTGTGGCATCTATATGTAGACATTTGTATGGGACTGGGAAGTCACCACCTGATTATTGCAGTGGGCAGAAAGTCAGACTTGTCTGTCCCTCTTCTGACTGTGGAGGGAATCTGTATATAGGAAAATACTGAGTTAAATCAGGAACTGCCATCTCCACTTTTATTTGAAGTGTTGATATTTGTCTGTATCATAGCACTGCACGTGTCCCGTGATATTTGTAAGGAGGCTGAAGAGCAACCTCAGAGAAGAGCATTGGAAAGTCATAACTACAACTTCCTTGTGGTCTGTTCTCTGTGACCTGAGGTGATGGGGCCTGAGGGAGTGGCCTGAAGTTGTGTCAGGGGAGGTTTAGAAAT
This sequence comes from Pseudopodoces humilis, assembly GCF_049639895.1. NCBI lineage: Eukaryota > Metazoa > Chordata > Aves > Passeriformes > Paridae > Pseudopodoces > Pseudopodoces humilis. Next base: position 13,959,173 of record NC_142208.1, on the reverse strand, counting down.
TTGAATATTAGAAAAAGGCTCTTCACCAGAGGGTGTTTGGGCACTGGAACAGCTCCCCAGGGCAGTGGGGACAGCACCAGCCTGACAGAGCTCGAGCAGTGCTTGGACAATGCTCTCAGGCACACGGTGGGACTCTTAGGGATGATTATGTGCAGGGCCAGGAGTTGGACTCAGTGAACCTTGAGGGTCCCTTCCAATTCAGCTTACTCTGTGCTTCTGTGACATGCAGAAATATGGTTATTTTTACTACCTCGGCATTTCTGAAAAAGAAGGTGTACCAGCCAGGCTGGTAAAATGGTAGTTTGCTCTTTCATATGTGATATCCACTATCCAAAATAAGTGAAAACAGGAATATGAATAGTCTCCAGAGGAACAGAATTAATTGTAGCTTCTCAAGTTAGAGTAGGAAACCAAATGATAGTTTCAATGCTTTTGAGAAAGCATTATAGGGATTAAAAGTGCTGTGTTCATATGGATAACCAGACATGTGCATGACAGGGAGCTGGACCTAGAAAAAAGGAGGAAGCTGGTGAAGAGGAAAGGACCTCAATGACCATGTGCTTCCCAAAGCATAACATAAGGATACATAGAATGCTCTCCCTGGCTCTGACCAGCTGCCCAAGTGGCCCAATATTCTCCACATTCTCCAATATTGTCCAGAAGCAAATCTCTGGAGAACAGAGCAAGCATATTTGATAATCCCCATTAGTGCTCTTTCCATTTGACTTTTTTTGGTTAAGTTTGTTTACTAATCCATAACAGGTCTCCAGTCTCCCTTGGAGTTCATGTAAACTTCTATGCCCAGTAGCCCCTGGAAAGGAATTTCACAGGTCTACTATTTTATGTAAAGAGCCACATCTTTCTGTTTGTTTAGAAGCTCTTTCTAACTGTTTTCTCTTGGTGAACCCCAGCTCTTAAACAGGAAAAGACAGATGAAATTAAATCTCTCTTAGTCTCTTCTAAATAATCTGCAATTCTGTAGGTCGTCAGTAATTCGAAGCCTAAACTTAATACGTGAAGATTTCTGCATGTTGATCATTAAGCAAAACTGATCATGTGTATGTCTGGGTTTCTGAAAAACTTCATATACAGGTCCTTGAACAATTTTTATATGATATTACTCATATATACAATTTGGGGAAAAGCTATTTAATTTCTTTCATCTTTTGTTTACTTGTTCTATTCCAGGCTGTATTTACATAGAGGGCTGTGGCTGCAGGGTACCATCTTCAGAATAAGTAACTGATCTGGATCAATCTCTGCAATCACTGGTACTGCATGTGGAAAAAGGAAGGGCTGTTTTGTTAGGCACTCTTAGGTCCTCCTTCTCCTGCCTTTATATAAAAACAAATGAAAAAAACAACTACCACTGGCAAATTCTGGAAATGAAAGAGGTTTTTCCACTTATAAATTATCTTTCTTTGTTTTGCTTTGGTTTTGGTGGATTTGTGGTTGGTGTTTTTTGTTAGTTTGTTTATTTGGTGGGAGTGTTTTGTTACAGATTTTGGGAGAGGAATTTTGTTTGGGTTTGGTTTTTTCCCTCTTGGAGATATTGCTTAAGTGTTCTTTTTGTAGTTTGTGGTCTGATTTATTTTTTTGCAAGTTAAATTTGTTTGCTTTCTTTTTGCTTAATAGAAATGGAATAAGACATTATTACTGTGTAAAAACAATTCTTTACCATTTATGAACTAGAGAATTTTGTGGAGTGAAAATCTAGCTACAATAATAAATGGGAATGGAACAGCAGGTTGAAGTTCTGACTTCAAATTATGCCTGAAAGCTCAGGTATAATAAAGCTTTGCAAACAGTTAATGGTAATAATAATATGTTTCTTGCATGTTCTAAAACATACTCCAAAGAGAAATTTTCCAGAACACATTTCTGGTCTATCTTAATGATATATTTAGTTTTGTTATAAAGTGTTTACTGTACTCTCATGGTTGTAAATAATTGTAATAATTTGGACAATGCTGAATATTTTCTTCCAAATTCTAATTATAACTAAATTTAGTTTAGTCAAATTCAGCTAAAAATATTTTTTGTAAGACTGAAACACATATTTATAACCTAGAAAATATTCTGGGTTGACTTATGTGGCATCATTTCTAAGAACAGTTTTCACAGTGACCACAAGTAATTGTTACTACATTAGTCATCTACTTTTGTTCTGTTTCAGTCTTCTGGGTTGTTTTTCTGTTCATCCTTGCAGAAGCTAGATTATAAAGGAAAAGGTTGTTCTGCATTGGCTTAAAAAATCCAAGTGCAAGTATTTCTTTCTCTCATCTTTTCACTTAGCAGTAGAATTTACTACACAATGGCACAATCCCAAATGTCTGTGCTGTGCAATGAACTCAAATTAGGATTAAAGATTGTCAATTTTATTCTGAAAAGCAATGCTAGGATAATATTGGCCATCTACCAAAGCTGTACAGGCTTGAAAAGTTCTGCTGAATGTGCACAGAACTCCATTCAAGCATGGGCAGTTCACACTGGCAAAGGTCAGCTCTCGTTCTCATTCTGTAAGGCCTCTAATTTTTCATCATTAGTTTCTTTAGAGATTGCTATGGGGGTTTTGCAGGAGATAAGGGGTGAACACCAGTTTGTAGTGTTATAGCACAAGGACTGATAAATATTTAGAGGTAAGTGTCAGGGAATATCTGGACATTGTGGAAGGTGTGGCAAATGCTAAAAAAAATGGAGTGTTACTTTCTTGGCTAAAGAAAACTGGGGTTTTCACAAAGTAAATAAAGTCCATGTTGGTATGATCATGTAAGTACACTTCTCTTCGGTTTTCTGCATGAATATATGAGTTGAACATGGGAGTTATTCAGTTTGTGGGTGGGAAAGAAGGGAACATGATTGTGAGATAAAAATGAAATTAAAATAGGTGGAGGAACTAAGGAAACAGAACCAAACCCATGTACTGGCGGGAATGTTACATTGCATAATGCTATGTAATACACATTGTAGCAAAGAGCAATAACTGACTCCATACTGAAAGCTTGCTGTTTTTCCTTCCCACCACCTTAAAAGAGTGTTATGCTGTGTTGAGCTGTCTTCTTACTTTCAGGTGGGAGTTATTTCATATCACACTCTTGTTATGTCCTCTTGAAGTTCTGAACCTTTTTGTGGCAAGGTTGCTGCCTTTCCCACACTACTTTTTATAGAAATGGCTATGCAAATACGGATATATCTTTCTAGTGAAGAGACAGCCCATGACAACAGACGGTATTTTTCTAAATCTAGGCACTAAATCATCTCCTTGAACACAAGAAGCTAAATCTGTGGTGTGATGGTCAGCACAGAAACATCTGCACAGGTTGGCAGTGTTACAAATTATGGGCAAAGTCAGAAGGTTAAACTGGGTCACAGCTAAGCTGGAAGAGGTCAGCTCAGCTCGCTGTTGAAGATTTTGCCAATTCAGTCAGCTGACTTTGTCATGAAGCAGATGATGGGTCTTGCACAGGCTGTTCCACGAGCTCAGATGTAATGGTAGTGACCCTCACCAAGGGATGTCAAAAGCAGTTAGAAACTGAAATGAGGATTAGCATCCTAAATAGGCACAGGCTTTTCTCTAGTGGCCATTTGTCATGGCTCTCAGGATTGATAGCTTCAGTGAGAACACAACACTGTAAAAGTCAATATTGTCCTGGATGTGGAAAATGATCATCAAATGATCTGCTGCTGTGTGTTGATTATTACCAGAGTCACGTGTGCCGGGATAGCAATGAGCATTTGGTTATAACAATAGGCAGAATCTGAATTACTGGAGGAAAAGGCTTGTAGGGGGGATGTCTCAGTTGAGCCACTCACCAAAGCTCACTAACAACAGCTCAAATCTTGATTTCCCAAGCTCATTGACTTTACACATGGTGCTAAGTATATCCAAATCTGCTTAAGTTCTGAAAGCAGTTTAGCAGCATTAAAATGGAACAGCACCAAAGCTAAAAGCATTTCTCGACTGACAAACTGACTAGTTTAGGTGCATGTCAAAACTGCTGCTGTTTCTCTAACAGTGCAATAACCTGGCCCTCCCTTACAGTCTGTTGCAAGATGTAGCTGTGCTTTCCTTTCTCTTATTCCATTGGCTATCACATCCATTGTTGTTTCCTTTTATTTGGTGCTTGTGGCTTCTCCAGGAAAAAAGAAATCTGAAAATAGATACAGTCACATTTCTAGAGTCTGCATATGTGCCATTAATCAGAATATATTTCCTTCTGACCCTGAGAACATTCAGGGTTATCCTGAGGCTTTGTGATTGTAGGTGATTTCTCTCTCTCAAAACACTTCTACATATCTCATTTCCAGACATAATGAAGGAAACATGATATTCATGGTATATTCTTCCTCTGAAAGAAGGTCAATAGGCTATGGACGAATCTTTGCTTCCTCCTCTGCTTGTTGTTTCCAGCAGCAAAGTAATCTGCTAATGTGAAAGGCAGAAGAACACCCTGGCAAGGAATAAAGAGAAACCTTCTCTGTGCACCAGCCATTCTCTGCACGGGCTAATTAAAATAATTTCAACTGCTGTTAAATCATTCGGCAAGAACAAGAGAAATAGAATCATGCACCTCATTTTTGAAAGGGCCTGTACTTTGTTTAAATGGCTCCCCAGTCTTCAGCTATATCCAGTGTGTTTTCAGCCCACCTGTAATTCTGTCCAGAGCCGGATCAATTATGCTTAGTGAAGATGTGGACATTTACTCCGTGAAAGATGAGAAACCATATAACAATACACATATCTTTCTTACTGAGCTGAAAGTTTTCATTTGGCCTGCAGAATTTTGAGTAGACCTTTTAACAGGCTTGGGATGGGTAGGGTGTGTGTATGGCTTTACTGCATAGAGTAATTAAACACAATATTGGCTGGCTGCTGAATCTGAAGAGGCTTAGATAATATGACGATGTCTTTGCAGTTCTTACATAGAAGAGATTTACTATGGATGTATTATAAACCTGTGATTTACAAACCTCATTGACTTCATTAGTCCCCAGGGGCTTTATTCTTGTTAGCCTGGAAATGCCTGTTTAAATTTAATTTTTTCCCCTTTTTTCTTTTCTTTATTTAAATTATGACCTCATTAGAGTGAAAACATGGCTCCAGATTCTTGCCTTGTGTAAATCAGCCAAATCTTGCAACTAACTCCAGCTGAAGATCCAGGCTGTAAATTGAAAACCTGTCCTCTTGACTTGCCTTTTCCAATCCCAAAGGCTGGCCCTAGTGTTGGAAACATCCTCATGGTAACATAAAAGGGCATTTCAGTAACTTGTTTTGTGTGTCCTCTTCCAGTTAAGACTGTAGTCTCTCAGTGTGCCTAAGATTTAGGCAAACACATGAATGAGATGTAATGCAGTGAATTTCTTCAAAAGAGGAGCTGGGGCAGGATGCTTAAAAAGATGTGCAATGGTGCTAAAGGGTCGGATTGCAAACACTGTGAATGCCAAATAAGATCAGGTTTCAGTCACATTTTTTCAGTGGTAAGAGGAGCTTCATTTTTGTAGTTCTCTTAAGCACTGTAGTTACTATGACGAACAACTTTGTTCAAGGTAAAACAGATAAATGGCTTCACTGAAACTGTCAAATTTCACTTAATGAGTATTTTTTTTTAATACTCAATTATTCAAATTCAAAACCATCTTGAGATTACTGTTGGATTGTGGCACAAGTTGTCAGGGGTTTTCTCTTCATAACAGGTTTCTTTCTCTGTTTTAAGATATTGAAAAACTCTTCTACCTAATCTTTTACACTAAGTCCCAAACAGTTTTATTTATAGTTGCCAGAAGTTCCTAATGTTATGTTAATTAGAAACATGTGGTGAAAAAAAGAGGCAACTTTTAAGCTGACACTATTTTTGAGTTAAAATCTGGCATCCCCTTTCTACTGACAAGCCTGACAACTGCAGCAGCAATCACCTCATCAAATCTCTCCGTTGTGTCTTTCCTGGTTTTTGGCATTCTTCCTGTCTAAATTTTTATCAGATGAGTGCTTTTTTCTTGGCAAGTATTTTGAATACCTTCTTGTTGCTTTATCTCTGCACTATCACCCCTTGCCCTTAATGTCATTTCTCACATGTAAGACTGTGGCAGAATTCGAAACAAATTAGTTAGGAACATAGATTCAAAGACCAGCTTTTCCTCTTGGCTCACTAGTCTCTTCTCCCCTCACTTTTTAAACACCAGTGTGTCACAGATACCACAGGAACACTCAGTTTTTAAGATGTTTTTGATGCTTTAAATCCTCAATGCTGCATCTACCTTTTTTCCCACTATCATGTGTCCTGCACTGCCCTTGAAAGGTTTTCAGCTGGTGATGTCTGGATTTTAATCCTGAGTTTTGGAACTAGTCAGTAGGCTGTGTCAGAATAAAAATCTTTAGTTATAAATGCTTTAGACCACAGCCAAACTATCCAAATAATCTGTTTCTTAAAATAAATACACAAATATTGAATGATATTTGCAAACAGAATTCATATGAAGGAGGATGAGATTTCCTTTCCAGAAAAGGAAGACTAGGGAAATGTAGGGCTTCTCTGGAAGGTGAGACTGGCTACCCAGGATATGGAGAAATTAATATAGTATCTCTCACTGAGAGCACTGTAAGCTGCTGAATGCTCAGCAAATAAAACCCCTCTTCAGGGTGCCATGAACAGGCAATAAACTTCAAATGGTTTTGAATTTGAGTAATAGCGCATTAAGGAAACATATTAATTAAGGTGAATTTGGCAATTGTATTGGAGCCAGTTTTCTAGTTTCTTTAGTCAATGAGGAGCAGTGCAAGCTGCTGGATACACGGTGTTTTTTGATGCTGGCTGCTTCTTTTCATTGCCTAATGGGAGTTAAGCCTTCTGAATTTCCAGCACTGTTGTGCTGCTAAGTTCTTTTGAGAACTTCAGCTGTCAATCCCAGCTTATGTGACTAATGTAGTGGGCTCATTTTCCAACAGCACCAACCCCATGTGAAGGCAGTAGAAGTAGCTAAATATGCAGGAGATAGATATATACACATTCTCTCTCTCTCTCTCTCTCTATAAATATATAGATATATGGATATATAGATAAATACACTCTCAGGGCAGGTGTTTTTAAAGTGTCTAAGCACTGGGCTCTAAGGCAAGATGAGTGTGATTCAAGCTTTTAAAAGCAGATAACAAAGCATAAAACATTAAACATGTGCATAAGTAACAGGAAGTCTCAAGCTGTCTATATTTTCATTGGTGAAGTTACCTGAGCACTTACTGTTCTGCTGCTGTACGTGTCAGCAGGAGCTGCCATTTTTAATGTGCTGAGGCTTTGATGGCTGAGTCCTTCCTTGGCTTCTTGTGGTTTGCAAATTCCAAGCCTTTTGAGAGTAATAGTGTGTGTCTGAGTGGGAAGCACACAAATCAATGAAGGTCGTGGCAGTCACAGACACATTCACTCCAAAACACCAGGCAGAAGGGGAGCAGCATGCTAGTCACAGGGTTGGATCCGAATGTATGGTACCAAACAGGGGTTTCCTCTATCACTCCAGTGCTATCTGGCAATTTATTTTCATCCTTCTCTCTCACACCATGATGTCTGTTGAGAATCCTGTTCGTTCTGCATTGCACTGGGGGTCAGAGGGCTCAGCCATGTGCCCTGATTCCTGGCCACACTCCAGCTGGGCTAATATGTGCCCCTTGGGGAACCATGGGAGTTGGGGTTGTCCCTCCAGAGTCTGTGCAGCTTCTTGCCTAGGTGGTCAAAGAGGTGGAGTAGCAAGTTGTTTCTTACCAGTACAGAGGGGTGTGTGTGGGCCAGCATTGCAGCATGTTGTACAACACAGTTCTAGCCTCTTTCTTTTCAATCTCCTTACAGGAATCTTGGGCTGTTAATATAAAAAAGCATAGTGGTTCTCTTGTTGTCAGTCTAATGTCTTCCTAGGTTTAGGCTATGTGTATTTTTTTTTTCCCCCTAAAGCACCTAAATTAGTTAAAAATGGGATTTAGGGACTCTTGTAAATTTATGAAATAATTTCAATTCATTTGAAGATATCATCATGTGAACATTTGTAAGATTTTCTTTGACACTCATGGTTTAACATGCAGTTGTTTTCATAAGTCATGTTGCAGCAGAGTGATCAGCAATTAAAAACATACAATCCTGCTGCCTAGTGTAAAGCCTTCCTGTAAGTGCACCCCAAAGGGTGGTTCAGTCACCACTTTGCATCCTGGTGCCATGTTATTACTTAACGTGCAGAAGTGTTTTTAATGCTCTGTGTAAAACCAAGGCTTTAACTGATCTGTCCCATGGAAATGAAGATGAATGATAACTCTGCAGTCTGCTACCAAATGTTCATACTAATTTTCCAGTCTTACATAGAAGAAGGCAACGGCCCTGATGTAAATGGACAATCAGCCCTCTTCTGGATGCCTGACACTGTCATTCTGAGACTCAGTTTTGACATCCCTTAAAGTAGCATGTAACAATATGGAGAAGAGAAAGTTAAAATCTTATGTGTTAATAGAAGAAAGTATTAGGAATTAAGATGCTGATTTATTAAAATATCTGGTGGAATAGCAAACCAAATCTCTTAAATCCATTGTTCAAACAGAATGCTTAATGCAAGGATTTAAGACCAAATACACTTCTTCTTCTTCCGTATAATGTAACGCTGATTTGTAGAATCAGAGCACAGAAAAAATACTGTAACAATAATGTTGGAAGAATGTTAAGCACATCTTTATGAAAAACCAACATCACAGGAGCAGTCTTACTGCCGGTATTGTTCTCTTATTGCACTGTAGCATGTGCAACATCCAGGTCACTGCCAGTGCAAAGCAGACAAGCTTAAGCTGCGATGAGTGATACTGAAGGGGGGGCAGGGGGAGGGGGGCTGTGCGTGTGGATCTGGATTGTCTCAAACTCAGACCCCAAGCAGAGATCCAGTGCTGGCAAATACAGTGTGAGTCTGCAGGGAAACTCTGCAGCTTAAGTCTGCAGGGAATGGGAAAGAGTAGTTCCAGATAGGCCACCTTGACAAAGGTATTAGGTGTAGCAGGACATGCTGGTGTTCTGAACACATTGACAGTTATGAGCTTTTTAAGCAAATGTTTCTCATTTCTTTTTTCTCTTTGTTAGTTAAGTTGGATTGGGTGGCTGGTGCTGAAACAATTTAATCCTTGTCTACAAAGCAATTTATTGCAAGTTATTGCATCCTATTGCAATTGATTGCTTTATTGTTGTTGGCGTGTTCTGTGCTTTTTCTCTTAGAAATTTCATTTTGCAAATGTAGTAATAATATTTTACATGTGTAGAGTGCCTTTCATCACAAAATACTTCACAAACTAGACAGAGTTTTTGCAGTTAGTTATTTGAAAGTGACTTAGGCTGGTATCAGGAGACACAGTTATCTTTGCCCATACAGTCCAGTCAAACTGAAGATTTTTTTACTGTATACTTTCTTGTAACCTATATTGTCACCTGAGTAATAAGTAGCTAACTTCCATTCCTGGCTTAGATGCATTTGACTGCTGTGACTCAAAACCTGAACTACTTTCTGGGTAGGAAAACAATTTCAATTACACTGGCTGCCACACTGTTGGCCTGATAGGCCACAAAAACACCAAACCAAAAGAAAAATAAAACAAACCAAAAAACCAAACTAAAACAGACCCCAAAAAAACAAAACACAAGTGCAAGAAAGGTATTGAGACTTAAAAAATGTATTTTTAACTCTTATTATTTTTTTGTGCATTTTTTAGGCACGTGTGATCTTAAAAAATGTTACTAATTCAGATCCTGTGTTTATTCAGCCAACTGCTGCAAGATTTAAAACTTGTATTAGTCCTTTTTATTTTATTGTGTACTATGGCCTAAAGCTAAGACACTATTAATAAAACTGACCATCTAGAGGTAAGGGCAACAGATTCTGTGCTCTGTGGTAAGCTGGCCTTAAATTTGAGCAAATCCTTGAAAATTCTGTGGCATTCAGTGAAAGAGCTGAATTAATTTAAACTGAACTGAACACAACCTTTTAAAAAATAAATCTGCTACATATATGGATAATACTACTCTTAAATATTCAGCCTCTTTTACTTACTTTAATTCAGCGGATTTTTCACTGTCTCCACATAATTTCCGTGTAAAAGGAAAGGCTAATCTACTGGTTCAGACAAAAGGCTTAAGCTCAGATGATCTCCGTTCTGTTTCCTTTTTATCATGTTCTTGCATTTTTCCCTCCATCTGTAAAAAGGAGATGACAGCACTTCACTGCCTCATGATTGTGGAAGGATAAATACATTGATTGTGAGATCTTAAAAATGATCGAGCCAAGTATGTAACTAGGCCAATTTATACAGAGACATTCTTTCAAATTAGGAGTTGGGATATTCTGTCCTGCAGAAGTGTGGAGGAACAGTTTAACTATCATGCTTAAGGTATTTAGTAGTGAAATGGTTAACAAAATATATATACAGGCAATGTTTAGGGTTTAGAGTTAACACCCTATTGAGATGATTGAAAATAGTTCACATCTTGCTGAACTGTCATTTTGAGCTGTCTGCCAATTTAAGAACATATTGCTGCCTCAGTTAACATATGGTTCGAGTTGATACAGTTTTCTGTGCAACCATGAGAGCTAGACACATCATTATATGAAAATGAAAACAAATGGCTGAGTCCTGAGCTTGCTGCTTTAGGTCCCCCCAGTGTAAGCATGAGTTCAAAGCCACCTAGTCTTCCCGTGTGGAGATTCCTGCAGCATGAGAGAGCCCGGGTGTGATGGTGAGCCACAGTACCCTGCTCCTGTGCCACTGGGCTGTGGCATGCAGCCGGCCAGGGGCGTTCCCAGGACAGAGGTTTTACGGTGTGAACACAATGGCAAATGATCCCCTGGGCTGCCCTACCTAATTTGTCAAGATTTAATTAGAATCTGGGATTGGTCGGCCTCCTTTTGGGATTTCTACTCCTTTACTGTGTCATTGGTGTTTCAGATACATTATACTGGGAACTTTAAAGGACTGAACCCCAAGCTGCATCTTAACTGTGTTCTACTACAAGTTAATGCTAGCAGATCAAAGAACAAAGTTTCTAAGGAAACACTTTGTTTAGTGCGCACCATGAGGAAACTTTCAGTATCTGCAGAAGAAAGGCTGAAAAATTTTCCACTGAGTTTATAATGGTTCTGTTCTAGAACACCTGGAAGTTTTTTGCATACTATTCTCTTTTTTTCTGATGTGATAGAAACCCCATAGTTGTGCTACGATTTGTTTTGCTTTGCTTAGTTTAAGTTACAGTTTTACCACTGCATCTTTTTTCTACTTAGGCTAGGTAAATATTGCAATATTTTCAACTCACTTGTTTTCCACATATTTTCATTGCTGAAGTTTCCAATATGTCTCCTTATCATAGCTGGAAAAATATTTACTCCAAACAAATTATATTTAAATTATTTTGAAGGTATGACCAAAGCTGACAAAACCAAAATAAAATGTTGAAGCTGAGATTTCATCTTTTCTTGTGCTGTGGGGCAGATGCAGACCAGAGCGACTCAGGTTATGTGTACAGCATAAAGCTATCCAGATTTGGATAAATGGACTTCTTTCCTTGTACATATGGCTTTGAAACTGGCTTATTTCCCAACATTCTTTTTGACTCAGCTTTCAGATTCAAAGGAATCCAGATATCTGACCAAAACCCATTTAATTTTCTCCTGCCTATTAAAAGTAAGTATTTCTGCAAAATGAAACCACAAATCAGCTCAGGTTTGCTTGTGAGATTGATGAACCGTAATGAATCTTTCGATGAACTCAGTCTAAATTTCAAGCATGTAATAAAATACAAAATCATATCCAAAAGTCGCTTTGAGTGTATCCCTGTATATATCATGATTTTCTTTTTTTTTTTCTTCCTCTTTTGGGTCACTTATTTTGGGGCATTTACCAGCCAGCCAACTGACAGAAATGCCATTTAGCAATCCCACCTGCAGATTGTCTGTGAAAGCACTGGTGGTTTTGCACCACTTGCAGAGACAAGCAGCAAATGGCAGATTTTTGGTGATAAGGTAATGGCAGGGCAGCATTTAATTCTTTGGAGCTGCTGGGGGGCGTAGGCCAAAATCTACCGCTTCTCCACAGCTCAGGTTTTTCCTATATTCTGTTGTCTCCTGTGTGCTCCCTGGATTTGATGAGAGGCTGCTGCTTCCCCCAGAGAATGTTTGTGGTGAGATCCCAGCTTGCTGTGGCTGTGAAGATGATGGGTGGTGCAGGCAGGTTGGGCGTGGCATCAGCCTTACACTGGGAGGATTGCACTAAGCAGGATGCTCACTCCAGTGTTCTTTTCACCCAGGTTGACATTTAACAGTAAACTGATAACTGATTTTAGAAGCAAATTATCTCCTTCTTTCTTTTATGCATAAACCCACATTTTAAAATGGTAGCACAGTGACTGTAGCTGTTAAGCAGAGATGATTGCATCCTAACTGAGGTAATAGACGGATGTGAAGATTTCTGTGTTTGTTACAGAGTGCTACTGTGTTTATATTCTTGTTTGCAACAGGGAACCTGTTGGATTTGTTTTATGAGATCTTCATTTTTGTAGTCTAGATTGCTACCATTAGGCTCAATGCCTCTATTGCTGTACCACTATGCCTTTACCTAGCACAGTGACACTACTTTGTAATTTATGGGTAGTGAGAGGAAAGGAACCAGGATGCATTTCATTGATCTTTCCATGTTGTAAATGTAAAATTCATGTGCATTTTTGTTTGCTTTACGGCTGTTCTCTTTCCTTTTCCTTATTTAATATGCACTTCATACTGTGCCAAGGGGGTCAGTAGGGCAAATCAAGGAGCCAGATGGCTTGCCTCTACCCTAAGGAAACATACCAATATTTAGCTGGCCATTTTCCCAAATAAAGGCAAGACTGGAATCCACAATAAATGGGAGAGTTGGTTAAAGCTGTATCCTCTTCTCAGATTCACAGCTACAACCTCCTTGAGGCATGAGCTTTTTATACTTCACTGCCACTTTCTAGCTTTCTCCAAGTAACTGCATCTTAGAAGATATTAGAGGGGGGTACAGCTCATTTTATTTATGGCCTTTGCACAGTAACAAGTTTCAGTTATTATAATCTGACTGAAATAAGAAACCATAATCCATGGATGAAAAGACAGTGGACAAACTCAGTTAAATCCCTAGTACCCTGAGGACGTATATTTTGTCCATTTCTGGTTTTTTATGTTCCCTTTTTTCTGCTGTTATTCCCAACTTTAACTTTTGAAAAGCCAAGCAGTTTAAGTGGCCGGGCCTGGGGAGCTTATTTGTATGCAGCACAAATTTCAGGATCTGTTCCCAAGCCTGTGCAGAGTGAAAAATGGCCTGCATTTTCTTGATAGCCCATGTGGTTGTAAAGAATAAATGGCTAATGAATTACAGATGAACATTGACGCAAATTAATCTTCCTGATGTCCCTGGGTTATATGGCAGCCATTTAAAAGTTTAATCAATACACTAAAGTTGAAAACATGCAGGCACTGCAGTTGTTTGGATGTAATAAACATCAGAGGGAAACGGGAGGCTTGTACCCAGTCCATGTATCATAATGACAGGTATTTATGTTTAATGGACTAAATATTTTTTATTGGAAGAGAGCAAATGTCAGCTTAACTTTGTAAGCCCCGCATTCAACTTTCCTTTGAGGTTGGTGAGAGACGGCTGACATGTCATTGAAAATGAAATGTAAAAAAACCAATTGAGACAAAGCGAGGATAAGGAGCTGTTTTGCCGACGAGATGTTGCTTTAATGCTCTGCAACTATTCATTAAATAAAATGTAAACTCTACCATTTCAAACGTTGCAGTAAAATGCTTTACTAGGGCAGACTTTTAATGGTTATTAGGGAAAACAAGAGCCAACCACTGCCAAATATTCTTTTCTGGGAAACATTTTATTTGAAAAGTCTTTTCCTGAGTTACAGTTTCAGAAGATTTATAATTTTGGAACAGTCATCTCCCCCTCCCCCTTTCTTTTTTGAGACAAAGGAAAACAGAAAAATAACTTTCAGTGTAACCATTTGATGGTCTTTTTTTTCCCCCCTCTTTGAACTGAGTAATAGCTTTATATAAGCTTCCCGGAGACTTGGATATTAATTGCACTTGAATTAAATAAATTTTAGAGCCATGTGTGTCTAGAACTTAGCCATCATTGCTATAAATGGAGACGGAGGCTTTGCAAGACTGCCACATTCACTAGGCCTGCACAGTTGTGTGACTATAGCAAAGACCACATGAAGTTATTTTCTTTAGGTGAAGAAAAACATTGTTGTCATATCATTTGGTCTTATGACAAGACAGACTTGTTCCCTGTTAAACAAATAATTCAAACACATGGGAGAAAAAGGGAAGAACATCTAATACCAGGTTTCTGTAATCTGTTTTAGCACCCCATTTGTTGGCTGGGTGGACTTTGGTGGTTCAAAGTGGTCTCACAATGCTTTTGGTAATGTGTACTGTGAAACCACATCACAAAAGGAGGATGGTTGAAAGCCTGTGGGTCACTGTTTGCTCTCTTGGCGATTGGCTGAACTGGTTCTCTTGACTTCATCAACTGTCTAAAATATTTCATACATTTAAATAATTGCTCCTAACAGTGCAGTGAGACATCTGGTGAAAGTTTGATTAGTGCCCTCCTATTTTAAGATCTCCAAGCCTTTACCAAAGGCTATTTAAGTACATATATTTAAGTACATACATTTAAGCCAGACAAGTGCATTGGGGGAGTGACAGAAATCTTGTATTATTTCACAGGCAGCCAACATGTATAACTTCTGGTTAGACAGAAATGGTAGGCAGGCCATTTTATTTTCTTCTTTTAACAATTTTATCTCAACATATTTTTATGTTGCATCAGGTTCTACTTAGTTAAGGTGCCCATTAATATTGAATTGTGAATTAAACTGTATTTGCCTCAATAATGTTGTAGATTGATGGTGTCATGTTTATAGGTCATACCCTGCTTCCTGATTGCAAAATAATTGTTGAAGAGCATCTGAAAATGTTGCTTATCTACTCCCTGGATGATGAGCTATTTCCATTTTTGAGCAAACCCAAAAATAAATGTTTACAGCATGAAAAGAAAAAGAATGGAATGTGTACATTGGCCAGACAGTCTGTGAAGGCTGAAGAACTGTGTGGTACAAGACTGAAACCACACAAAAATGGCCTTTTTTTTCCCCTCCCCCTCTTCTGCTACCTTGTCACGTGTCCCAAATACCATAGCCTCTTAGTCTCAAGGACCTAGTATGGCCTAATCTGATGATGTTCCAGACACACAATTTTGTCCTGACCTTATATCCTGCACTAAGGAGTGGGTTACTCTTTCTGTGGTATGGCCTCTCCCTGCTCTGGCTAGAATTTTCCTGGAATGCAGTGCAAGGCAGCCGAGCCACGGCTTCCTGGGTTTTGGCCATTAGAAATGCTCTACTGAGCAGTCCTGAACAGTCTTTGCTGTGAGTGGGGAAGAGGAAGGTTGGAACCTTGCTGCCTTAATAAAGCATCAGACACAGAAGCAGCATTGCAATGTCCTGCTGAACTGAGTTACAGTTTGGTTCAGTTTAAAAAGTTGTCTTTTGTTTCATAAAGCTCAAAGGCAGTTTTCCAAAACTGCTCAAGAGCAGTAAGCTTTAGTGGCAGGTGAAGTAAAACAGCAGGTATCTACAGCAAAACATTAACAAGATTGCACCAGACAGAGGTGGTGCTAGTAGAAAATTGGAGGTAAAGATTGGGGGACATTAGATTGATTCTCTCTGTCAGATGGAAAACTCTCTTTTCAATAACTATTCGCAACAAAATATGAAGTTCTCTGTAAAATGGTACATTGGGGAGCCACCAATGTACCAATGGTACATTGCAAGCCACCACTATCCAACAGACTACTCCAGCAGTAGAAAATTCAATATGTTATTTTCTTGATCAAACTATTATATTTTGATTAAATTAGTCTGAGTCAGATTTTTACAAGAAGCTTGAACTTCAGACAAAGAAATTCCTTTTGTTGGGGTTTCTGAATATTTAAATTCTATAGCAAGGCTGCTGCTATTACAGGTTGAATGGATAAAATAGACATAAAAAAGTAAAAATATCTGCGATAAAGTATTTCTTTTAAAGCAAAAAATGTGACAACTCCACGGCTTCACATTTAAAGTGAGCTTCAATTTCATTGAGAGAAAATATATCTAAGGATTTTTCAATTGACAGAATTATTAGTGATTAAATGTGGCTTTTTGAGAGCAGTTTTGTTTCAGTTCAAAGCCATATATGTACTTATGTCCAGCAATCTCACACAGCTGTCTTGAAGATTTACCAGTCCAGACACACAAATCTACCTGCTCTCCCCTTGCCTTAATCAGTGACAATGAAAGAATTTAATGGTGTTTTATCTGTCCATCACAAAAAATTACTTCTGACTGCTGACTGGGTGTTGTTTTCCAAGGCTGATGCTTACCAAGCATTTAAGTACATATTTGTGTTTCGGTTTTTTCCTGCATAGTACCAGTGCAACAAAGATGCATGGTATGTCTGTCATATATTCAAAATATTTAAATAGTGTTATAAAACTAATGATCTAAAATTAGTTTAATCTAAGTGAAAAAGGAGGTAGGAAACCATGATTTGGCAAAGTACCTTTTTCTTTACTGTGTTCCTTTTAAATTCCTCAGGAGCACAAAAGTGATGTTAGAGGGTGAAAGCAGTTTGAGAATAATGCCAGTCACAGCCTTCTTAAACTGGGAGCCACAGTTCTGACAGCTATTAAAAAAATAAAATAACTTTTGGGTTTGATTTTGTATAATGAGCATATGACAAAAAGGTTTACTTCTATGTTATCCTGCAGGTGTAACTGCTGTCTGTCAATTTATCATGTATTTTATTTTGATGATGAGAGAACACTAGGGAGAATAAAAAATTCTCTTCATCAAAAACCTTAACAGGAAAGAAAAATGTCTCAAGACGATTTCATGTATTGGTGGTTATTTGTGATGGTTAAAAGAATTATCTGAAAACAAAGAAGTCTTTCACAATGAATCTAAACACAAAAGCTTTAATAACATTTACATCTGTGTATCATCCATGTCTCCAAATGCAAGTCATGAATAACACATAAACTTGAGTATATAGGGAACAGAAGTGCTAGCACATCATTTAAAATCCAACACACCCCATCGTCAGTGGAATCAAATACACAGCAGGAATGGTTCCAGTTGATAGACACACAATGAAGTCATTGAAAATGAAAACATATTAATTATGTTCCTAAAGGTTAAGAGAGGAATGGCTGAATTCTATAATCCTGGACTAATATTAGTGCCCCAAATCCATGTACGAAAATCTGTGATGTTTCAAAAATTGTGGAAAATTTTAGTCACACTTATTTTTATCTCACCCGTGACTGACTCTACAGAATGGGGGTAACAGGGAAGAGCAGGAAGTGCAAGACAAAGTAAAAAACAGGGAGAGTTATCAACAAAAAAAGATGTTCTTGGTCCAAACAAGCCACTTGCACTACATGAGCTAATTGTAAGAATAGACCATTTCTAAACTGCAGCTGTTATGTGCTTAAGCAAACCCTGCTGGGAGAACGGCTTTGTAGAACACCTCTCCTTACACTGACACATGGAGTGTCCTTTAACACAGGAATTCAAAGTGCAGTGTATGAGGGAAATCTTCTCTGCTTCCAAATTTTCCTGAGCTTATTATTACAGGATGTGAGCCTAGCTTGTCACTCTGACATAGGCTTCCCTTAAGTGTTTTCTGTTTTCATTATCTTTTTGCCTATGTTAAAACACAACAACCCAGGGTGAATACTGTGTGTGGGTATGTTGGGAAATGAGTAAGGGGGGGCTGAGGGGAAATGCTCGGGTTGTGCGATATAAAATGACAGGTGTCAAAAAAAAACCCCACAAAATACCTAGCTTGGTCACGGTCATTTTCTTTGTATAATATTTTTTGGTTGTCAATGTGGAGTAGTAAGATCACTCATTTCATAGTTAATTTTAGCTGTATTCTTTCTCTACTCTTTTCCCCACCCTCCCTCAAATCCTTATCCAGTCATCTCCTACACAAGGCTACTGCACCTGGGTTCCCAACTCTATTAACTCCATTGTGCTGCTGTGCTGAGCACCCCGATCCTTAACGTCCTTGTGCTAAAACCCAAATCCTCCCAACAGCAAGGGGTTAATTGTCTGTTTTCAATGTACTTTAAAACTCTCAGCTCTTGGGAATGATGTTTCCATGAGGATTGAATGTAATTACAAAATAATATAGGCACTCTGTCTTATTTTCAGGGAATGATACTTAAGTCCTTGCTGATTTTGCTGCATGTGTTTATATTGGGGCTCTTCTTTCAGTGTACTTGATGCAAGGTATTTGCAAATTTGAGCCTCTGGGCTTTAAATGTTGTGCTGCTTCTGCTGTTCCTTATTCACCATAGATTAGGTATAATTGATGACCTGCATTTACAGACATGGGTGGTATACAGATGTAAATGTTATTATAGCTTTTATATTTTATGTTCTTTCTGAAAGATCATTTTGTCTTTGAATAATACTCCTGTTCAGATTTTGGGGGGTTTATCTCTAAAAGAGAATATGAAATGGATATTGCACATCGTATATTTCTTAAAAGTAATTTGGAATTTTAGGGTATGGGATTGGTGGTGACTGATACACTGCCTGGATGAGATATATCCCTTTGAAAATAACAGCGCCAGTACATGCCTGCATCTGTCTAACCTCATAATTCACTTTCACATTGGGTTATGGATGTCTGCATTCAGTGAGTCTATCTTCCCTTTAGGTATTATTTCAGCCCTTTGAGATAATAAGGAAAGTTTAATTGCGTTGTTAATTGATTTTTTGCACAACATTATTACCTTGATTGATTGCAGAGTTGATGAAAATGTTAGACACAGGCAGTGTAAAGTATCAGCCCAGTAAGGAGTGGGAGCCTTGTGGAGAATAGATAACCTTGATGTTAAGAGCTATATCCTTCAGATATGTCTTCCCTTGACATATTGATGGCCCTTGAAAAGGGAAAAGCTGATTGTATGCAGAATGCAATCATTAAACCCACTTCAGCTGGCTGTTGATTAATTTGTTTTTTCCTGAAGGATCTAGTTAAAGAGAAGTCCTCACTAGTATCAACAGCAGCCATTTTCCAGGCTTCAGATTATACTTAACCCTCTCCTAGAAGAAAGAAAAATGAGACTGTCTTGGTTTAGACAGGCAGATTGTCTGCAAACATTCAGTCCAACTGCAATTTGGGGATTATAACACTCACTTTACCCCGTTAACTACTGCTTCCTCTGTGACCTCTCCTCCCCCTGCCTTCAGTATTCAGCTTTGCCACTGCTAGCAGAAAGTCACGTTTGATGTTTTCTGAGTAAGGCCAGTGTCTGTTCTCAGCAGAGATGCCAACAGGGATGTCAAGCTTGTTTTGCCCAAAGACTGAAATACTTCAGTAGCATATAGCTGCTTCCCAGGAGCCTCTCTGAAAGGACCACAGGGTTCACTGCACACACGTAAGTGGTTAAGCTTTCCTTATCCCTGAAAAGATCTTTCTTGTATAATTTTTTGTTATTACTTTTGAGATCTTTGAGGTCTTCTGTAGGGCAGTTTGTGCTGTTCAGCGCTGCCCCAGGCTTAACAGCAGCACTCATGTGCCCTGTTGTTGAACACATTTAACCAAACAGTGGCTGTGTGTGACTGTCTTTCCTGCTGCGAATTCATGTGATGGTCTAATCCCAGACTACCTGCTACCTTCAGAGGACTTTCTGTTTTAATAGCATCTGCTCTGAGAGCAAAGGTGAAGAGTATTGCCTAAATGGCCTTCCTGTGGCAGAAGGGGCTTCCTTGGCTTGTTCTCGGGACTGAGGGACAGCTTCTATCTTAAGCCTTTCTTTTCTTTCTACCAGCAAATGAGTCAACACATCCAAAAAATAAATGCAGCTTTAACCAAGCAATTTAATGCCACTGAGTGTGGTGGAGGTTTTATCCTTCCATTAACCATTTAAAGGACATTTGGTAAAGTAACAGGTTATTGCTTCCTGTTTAGCTTGGTAGTCTCGAAGACAGTCACTCTTTTTTTTTTTGTGCTTCTGAGTGATAACAGTGATCACTGCTGCTTGATTATTTGGCCACATGTGTTTTATTAGGTCCATCGTGAACATTTTGCCAGTGAGCTCCTTTTTCATACAGGGACATGTTAACTTGCAACATAGTCAAGTCTGACAAATTTGAACCAGCCAAATAAGTGAGTAATATTTCAAGCTGTCAAAGCGGCTGAATACTGATTAACTGACACACTCCAAAAGCTCTCACCAATATCCGTGCTCTGGTGGAAAATGTTTACTAAGCAGAATATTTGTTAGAAAGTCTTTAGTGCTTTAACTAAACTTTAATGACTCTGACCCTAATGGAGGGATTTTAACATGCCTTTCAAGCTGCTCCTTAGTCCCCATTTTTTTATCTTTAGCCAGAGCTTCCATAGAGACTAAAAGTGCACCTGTAAAGTATGTTCCACTGGCCACTGTGATTTAACCTTCAGCCCCCTCCCATTAGCATATTTTTTAAAAGGAGGCTGAGGAAGGGGGAAAAGAGTTGAGGATAGAAAACAACGACAGTATTTTGGTTTTCAGTACTGGAGGCAGGCTGGGAACTAGACTATGGCCAGTAACTATATAGCAATAGCAGATGGTGCTGTATGTCATGTAGTATAGAACAAACTTCTACTAAGAGGCAAGCCCAGACTTAGTCCAGAAAACGACATATTTTCTGAATACTTCAAGTGTTTGGATCCAGATGCACCTTTGATTTCACTTGATGCTAAATAGTAATACTGACAGAAGAAGGAAAGGAGCTTCACCCGTTGTGGACTCTGGATGTGTCCTACTAAGTGCCAGATGCCTTCAGCTTCTGCTGGAAATCAAGGGAATCCAGGGCCTTGTAGTATCTGCTTCTCAAAAAGCACGTAGTTTTGTATTAGGAAAAATCATAACAATCCTATCATTAGCAATTACTTAAATTTTTTGTTGTTGTTGTTGATTCTAAGGAAGGGCTTGTGGAAAGGAGCAAGTAATGTCAGACAAAGAAGGCTCCCTTAACTGTATCATAATGTGACAGCAGCACTATTTAATTATGCTGTTTAATTTTGAGAGACTTTCTTTCCCAGCTTTAAAAATAAAAAGCAACTTGTCTTTATTTCAGATGACTCTCTTGAGAAATTTCAAACCAGTTGAGCCAGACTGAATTTTCTATGGCTTTTTTTTCCCTAATGTGAACTCCTGCAGCAGGAACACATTTGAGATCCAAAAGCAAGTTTTACTCATGAGATGAGCCAAATTTATGTCTAAACTCTCCAGAAGGGCCCTGCTGCTCAAATTTTTTTCACATAAGAATTTGTAATTTTATTGGAATGCTTGCAGACTTTCCGAACAATTATTCCAAAAGTTTGCTTTCTGTCCCATAAATCATGGTACATTTGTTTAATTCTATCACAGTTACTAAAAGAACTTACTTCCCTCTTTTTTCCTCTCGCATTTTACTGCTAATGCAATCTGTGCACGGTTAAGGTTTGTGAAGTATGATTTAATTATAGTCACTTTTTGTTTTCCTAATGACCTTGTCACTCTTTATGGTTTATTTCCATTGCTGAGCAGTGTAAGTTTTATTATTAGAATGTAGCCCAAAGTACAGAGCAGCCAGCAGAAAGGCCATTTTTGCATATGTTCACCAAATTAACTGAAAATCTCCTAAATTGTACGGTGAGTGTACACTGGACAGCTGAACTTTCGTATACGGTCATGAAGGGATTTTTAGAACCTCCTTTTCCTCCACCGCTCTGAATATGTAAAAAGTGTCTCTTACATCACTTCAGCGGTCGCAGCGTTGCATTAACAAAAGGTGGTTCAAATTTACGCCGTGAACATGAGAGAATAACAAGTGTCTCCCCGGCCCCGACTGCAATTGGAGCCTTTTGTTCAGAGCTGTGCCCCAGCTCAGCCCGGCAGCAGGAGGGAGGAGAGCTCCTGGGCAGGAGCAGGAAGGAGAGCTCCTGGACACCAGGAAGGAGAGCTCCTGGACACCAGGAAGGAGAGCTCCTGGGCAGCAGGAGGAAGGAGAGCTCCTGGGCAGCAGGAGGAAGGAGAGCTCCTGGGCAGCAGGAGGAAGGAGAGCTCCTGGGCAGCAGCAGGAAGGAGAGCTCCTGGACACCAGGAAGGAGAGCTCCTGGACACCAGGAAGGAGAGCTCCTGGACACCAGGAAGGAGAGCTCCTGGACACCAGGAAGGAGAGCTCCTGGACACCAGGAAGGAGAGCTCCTGGACACCAGGAAGGAGAGCTCCTGGGCAGGAGCAGGAAGGAGAGCTCCTGGACACCAGGAAGGAGAGCTCCTGGGCAGCAGGAGGGCTTGGACAAGGCGGCGGGGCTGTGCAAGGCGGGCTCGGCGCGGCTCGGCGGGGCTGGCACAAAGAACTGCTGCCCCCTAGTGCCCGCGGGCCCGCCCGCACCGCTCCCCAGGGAGGGGCGGCGCTCGCTGCCGGAGCGCGGCCTGTGCCGGGCGATCCCAGCCTTTCCCTCCCTCTTTACTCTCATTTAGAGCAGAAATGAGAGCCTGAGACACCTGGAGAAGGGTTTTCATGACTAAAAGGACTCTCCCTTCCTCCATCTCCTTTGAGTGCATTCAATATACACAAATGTAAGCATCGGTCCACCCCTAAAATACTGCACACTGATGCTTTCTGTGCACTTGGGTTTCTTTGATTACAGTGTCTAGCAAACTCTAAAATGTATGACTCTGAGTTACTGAAAATAAAAATAAAAATCTGCTTTAATTTTTCAACATATTTCAGCACAAGTATTTATTTAATAAAGTCAGCATTAATCTCTCTGCGTGACAGTAACAGTGCAAAACCGGTCAAGGTGCACTGAAGAGACAAAAGCATTTGGTTTAGGGGTTTTGTTTGTTTGTGTATTTTTGTTGTGTGCTTTTTGTTTCATTTTCATTAGAAAGAGACATTCCAACCCCTCCACGTATTTCTCTGACGATAGTTACAATGAGCACGGAAAGATTCCAGAGAAATCCCAAGTGCAGAACCTTAAATTGTAACAATGATACCCAGAGGAGTATGGAACTGGTTAATGATTTAAAGTATTATGCCCTAAATGCTCCTATTTTAGCCAACAGTAGAGAATCTGTAGACAGCACATGCCCAGATCAAAGCTGATCATGTCAATGTCATTCAAGGAGGGAAGGATACCCTCCTTTCCCCCTGCTCTCCCCCCTACCCTTTTTTTAAACAAAGTATGACATCTGAGGAACAGTGTGTTGATTGTTCCACTGCCAGGATACGCATAATGGAAACATTAGCTCCAAGATAACTTTTAATCTGTCAGC
Source organism: Pseudopodoces humilis (assembly GCF_049639895.1). NCBI lineage: Eukaryota > Metazoa > Chordata > Aves > Passeriformes > Paridae > Pseudopodoces > Pseudopodoces humilis. Next base: position 13,935,770 of record NC_142208.1, on the reverse strand, counting down.
CTAATGGCTCCTTAATGTGTAGAGGGCTTTAAATGTATGTCAGCCAGGGCTGTATAAAGTAATATAGTTTGTGGCCTGAATGGATCTAGATGACTCTGCACCATGGCACAATATGGTTTATTATTAAGTATCAGCTCATCAGCTTATTCCCACGGACTTGGACAAGCTTCTCAATTTTCCAGTAACAGATTATGTGAGAAAAAGCTTGCAGTGCATTTTTTTTTTTTTTTTTTTACTTTTTCTTCCTCCACGTCACCCCCACCCCCCCTTCCAAATTACGAGTTTCTTCCCTAGTTGCACTGGGAGCCCTGAAGTGTATTTACAGCAGGCTGCACTTTATCACACATCAGCTTGACTGCTAGTTTACACTGAACATTTATGCAGCTTCCTTGGCCCAGGATGCAAACTTCACATCTTTGTATTCCTATCACCTTCACTGCAAATTTTTCCAACGTCCCCTCCCTGCTGACTGCTTTGCTCCCCCCTCCCTTGCTCTCACTTCCCTACATACTCCCCCCTTTTTCCCCCTTCCCACAAACAGGCCAGCGAGACTTGACATGTCGCAGCACTTGTCTGTGCAGGATACTTGCAATAATTCAGTGTGTTAGTTTGCCTTCTGTGAATCCTCTCTAGCTTAGGTGTATAATTCCAACGCCGTCGCTGTAGACTGAATACAGATTTGATTTTATGCCTTTCAGTAACCTGAAAGACCATTTTGTGCCCCATGCTGTAGGGTGTCCAGAGGAAAATGCTATCATTTTTCGGCATCCCTGTGCAGGGAGCAGAGCAAAGAGGTAATTCATCTCTTCTGAATGGGAAGGTTACCTTCCTTGAATGTTGTTACCCCCAGAGGGAGGGGGGAATCAGGATCAGCAGTTTGCTACTGAAGATATGTCTTCTTTTGCAGGAAACCTGCAATGGACCCCAATCCCTAATTCACAGGGGCCTCTTTGGGAGTACTTGGGGGACCGCTCTGTGAGTACTGTGGCCATGGTGAAGGAATTTTGCCTTAGCCACAGCTAGCTCTATCCCCAGCCTTCTCAAGCATAACCTCACCCCTTTATGCATAGCTACTTTTTGAGAAATTATACATCGTTTTTGCTTTCATTTAGTGTTTCTATCCTCTTAAAAATAAATTAACTAGTGTATAACATATAGTTAATACTTGTGTGTTTGTTATGTTAGCACTTGTGAGTATGTTTTGATAATATTTTAGGGAATTTATCTGGGCTTGTTTCTTGCTGTGATATTTCAGGTCTTTTTAAAATTCTTTTCTACAGCATTTAGCTGTGGCACAGTCAAAGGCATTCATATTTGTTGCATTCTCCTCTTTCTGCTGCTCCTTCTTCTCTGATTTAAGGAGTCAAGATCCAGTGTCTTGACTCCAGCTGGGAGCAATCTGGAAACTGTGGTTACAACAAGCAGATTAAATGGCAGCAGCCAGAGAACCCATCACATTAGCAAGGACAGCTGCAACTCTTCTATTCTTTTCCTGCGTCTCGTTGCAGTTTGTGAGCCCAGTCCTCCCCATGCTGGCAGTGCCAGTTTGTTTGCTGGGGCAGAGTGCAGGTCTGAGTGGATCTCTCTGGGTTACACACTTGGGGAGTACCTGGTGACCCAGACAATCCTTTACACCTTTTCTTGTCTTCCAAGGGATCTTCTCAGATTCCTGTGTCAGAGAATTCGTAGGCTGGATCGTATTCAATAGGAACAATTATTCTGTTTCACCAAAAGGACCTGAAAATAAGTTGTCAACCTGACAACTAGTTAAAGTTGTTAGAATTTCCAGGTAGATAAATACAAAGTAAAAAATTACTAAGCTCCTGTACTAACAGATTTGCTTTTGAGTTGGTTTTTTTTTGTTTGTTTTTTTTTTGTTTGGTTGGTTTTTTTTTATTTACCCGGCTTTACATATCCCTTAGATGAAAATATTTTTAAGACTTTTAAATTAACTTGACTCGTGGAGGTGTTTTGCCTAAATCAGTAGCAAAGTAGACTTCAAATTGTTCATAGATAGGTATTTATTCTCCTCTAAATGTTGTCAGCAGGGAATTACTTTCTTTTATAGGAAGTTTATATTAATATTTAAGGGAATTTCAGAGCTTCTGTTCATTAATTGTAGAATATGCCCAAGTGCCTATGAAAAAAATGATAATGGTATTGATATTTCATCCTGAAGGGTCTCAAAACAATTTACAGATTGGTAGTATAACCACACTGAAATACACCCAGCTTCTTGGTGGAACATGGCAGCTGTTTAATAGCCCATAGCAAAACTATGCAACAGCAGGTTGTGCAAAAAGAGATGAATATGGATCAAATACAAATTGGCAGTG